>NW_016107318.1:11377953-11427353 GCF_001604975.1 Cebus imitator
AAAAAAAAAAAAAAAACCCTGTGGCTATTCTTTACAAGACCTCGTAGATTCTCTCTTTGCATGTGCAGCTTAGCATTCAAGGGACCACTGTGAAGATTCTTGAAGCTCCTACTCTACACAGAGAAGGACCCTTCTCTGGGACTCTTTCCCACAGATTCTAAATACATCTGCATTCTCAAACTCTAATCCCTGCTTCCTCTGCTCAGTGACACTATTGCTTTTTTGGCTCCACTTCCTTGTGCCATGATTTGGAAATGCAGAAAATTTTGATGAATATCAAGCTCACCTCTAGTCTTTCCCAAATCTCAAGGAAAGCTACTCTTCTCTGTAGGTTGCTCAATTCCTGAAAACATTGCTTTACAGTCTTTGTTCAGTTTTTTTAGTTGTTTATTATGAGAAGGTAAGTCTCATCCTATTGCTCCACCTTAGACCATTTCTTCTTTTCATATGCCATATCCCAGCCTGAGATCACCTTCCCAATCTTTTACTTTTCACCTTTATAGCTCAACTCTAATAAACACGTAAGTGTGCCCTTGCTTCCTGATAAGGTTTAGCTCTGTGTCCCCACCCAAACTTCAAGTTGAATTGTAATTCCCAACGCTGGGGGAGGGACCTAGTGGAAGGTGATTGGATCATCAGGGCCGACTTTCTCCTTGCTGTTCTCATGATAGTGAGTTTACATGATATCTGATGGTTTAAAAGCATTTGGCACTTTCCCCTTCATTCTCTCTTTCTCTCTCCTGCCGCCATATGAAGATGTGCTTGCTTCCCCTTCCCCTTTCACCACAATCATAAGTTTCCAGAAGCCTCCCAGTCATGCTTCCTGCACAGCCTGTGAAACTGTGAGTCAATTAAACCTCTTTTCTTCATAAATTACCCAGGCTCACGTAGTTTTTTATAGCAGTGTGAGAACAGGCTAATACATTCCCCAAGCTCACTTTGCTCCGTCCTTGAACACCAGGTAGGTCTTGTTACATTATTGAACATTTACTATATGTATTATAAACAGAAATCCAGAGAGCAAATATAACAAATAATAGTACTACTATTTTTTAGAATATTATCTTTAAAACTTTTCCTCAAGATTACACTAGTCAAAATAACTTATCTACATCTTTCTTTATAATAAATATCATTTCCTGGCAAAGCAAAACACATCCTATATATCTATAAAAATGACAGTTCAGATCAGGTACAATATATGTAACTCTTTGCATTTTTAGAGAGTATATAAATGTTTGATTATATTTCATTTATTCATCATAGACAGTATATGCATATATTTTAAAGGTTTACTCAAATGTGTTATGTATCTAATTTCAAACATATTAGAAAATGTAGCTTAACAATGGCTGCCAAGCACACTTGTCTTTGTTTAGAAGCCAGAATACAGCTCTTCCTGTCAACTCTATGCACGCACTACACCTTCTTTTAAGTGTGTAATTGATTAGACTTTGCACTGTTCTTTTTATGAATTGCATATGTTTCCTTCTATAAAGCTATATAAACATTTTGCTATTACACACTGGGATGAATCTGTTGTTTCTTCATACTCTACAGTATGAGAAATAAAATAGAGGCAGTAGATAAAACTGGATAGTTGCCAGTTTTGTGGCAACTATCAGCCACAAAACCTAGTGTGAGGTTATTCATTTCATCAAAACTCTCTCACTCTCATTAATTAGCTTAATTTAAGTATGTGTTAAGAATTTGAGTTTGTCAATTTAAGAATTATTAATAAAATACCACGTTATATATTTTATAAGTTTTATATATTAGGAATCCATATAAGATCTCATTTTCCATTAAATGGATTTCTCCTCCCAAAAATTATTTTGAAAAACCAGTATTTAAGATCAACAAAAAGCTTCGATGTCTAGATAAATTCTAGATTGATTATGACTTAAATGATTTGCTTTCCCTGGCACTTACTATCTTTCTCTTTTTTACCTTTCTATAGTCTTCTTTTCCTCCATTTCTACCCCTGTGATATGCAGAAAGGCTCTCTTCATGAATTTTTATGACCATCATTTCTAATAACTGCATGAATAAAATTTAATTCACATGTCCTTTACTGATGAACATTTTCTGTGTTTTCAATATTCAAATAACTGCATGAATAAAATTTAATTCACATGTCCTTTACTGATGAACATTTTCTGTGTTTTCAATATTCATTATAATTAATGCTATCATTAAAATTTTCAAAATTATCATTTAATATTTTGAATTATTTTTCAATAATTCAACTGATGAACATTTACTGTTTTAATATTCATTATGATTAACACTACTATAAAAATACCCAAGATTATGAATCATTTATATTTTGAAATCTTTTTATAAAATATGACAGCCACAAAGTAGTAGAGTATAGGATAAAACCTACTATTACGTTTTTCTTTTATATATATATTATTGCACTTTAGATTCTGGGGTACATGTGCAGATCATGCAGGATTGTTGCATAGGTACATACATAGCAATGTGGTTTGCTGCCTCCATCCCCCTGTCAACTATATCTGGCATTTATCCCCATGTTATCCCTCCCCAACCTCCCTACCCCGCACTGTCCCTCCCCTAGTCCCCCCCAACATACCCCAGCGTGTGATGCTCCCCTCCCTGTTCTCATTGTTCAACAGTGGCCTGTGAGTGAGAACATGCGGTGTTTGATTTTCTCTTCTAGTATCAGTTTGCTGAGAATGATGGTTTCCAGATTCATACATGTCCCTACAAGAACGCAAACTTATCATTTTTTATGACTGCATATTATTCCATGGTGTATATGTGCCACATTTTCCTTGTCTAGTCTATCATTGATGGAAATTTGGGTTGGTTCCAGGTCCTTGCTATTGTAAACAGTGCCGCAATGAATATACATGTGCATGTGTCTTTTTAATAGAATGATTTATAATCATTTGGGTACATACCCAGTAATGGGATTGCTGGGTCAAATGGAATTTCTATTTTTAGATCCTTGAGGAATCGCCATCTGTCTTCCACAATGGTTGAACTAACTTACACTCCCACCAACAGTGTAAAAGTGTTTCTATTTCTCCACATCCTCTCCAGCATCTGTTGTCTCCAGGTATTTTAATAATCACCATTCTAACTGGTGTGAGGTGGTATCTCAATGTGGTTTTGATTTGCATTCCTCTAATGACCAATGATGATGAGCATTTTTTCATATGTTTGTTGGCCTCATATATGTCTTCTTTTGAAAAGTGTCTGTTCATATCCTTCACCCACTTTTGAATGGTTTTGTTTGTTTTTTCTTGTAAATCTGTTTTAGTTCTTTGTAGATTCTTGATATTAGCCCTTTGTCAGATGGGTAGATTGCAAAAATTTTTTCCCACGCTGAAAGTTTACGTATTGCTCACAGCAATATGGGTTGCTCAGCTCTCCTCCAAAGAGTGATCCAAGGGCCCTCATTAGGGATTTTTAGCAGCACATGATCCCAGTTGACATAAAGAGCAAGAGAGAGCTGGAATAAATGACATTTTTAAAAAGTCAAGTCTCAGAAGTGGCTTACATCATTTCTGCCCACATTCCATGGCACCAAGCTAACTGCAGTGGATACTGGAAAATACAGCCTTCCTGTATGTGCAGAAAGATAAACTTATGTGGCATTGTCACTGTCACACATTTAATTTCTAGGATGCAAACATGGAATTTCATAACCACAAGCCCCATGAGGCATGTAATTATGGTTTTTATGAACTCTGAAAGGATTTGGAAATCAATTTCCCAATAATTTCTGTAGAGGCTGGAAAGAGAAAAAAAATGTATTTATGCATACATATATACATACATAACACATATATACCATTATAATATACCTATTTATTCATTCAACACCATTTTTTTAACACAAGCAAAAACATGTATTTTGTGGTCTGTTTTTTTTCCATGTAACAATATATCTTAAAGATTGTTCCATATCAGTACATATATTAGCATGCACTGTAGAGCTATCTCATTCATTGTTATAGCTATAGTCACTCACCATACTCCTCTACTGAGTAGAACATACTTAAATGTATATTTTTGAGTACACATGCAATTAAATCTTTCCAATAGATTCCCAGGAAGGACTCCTTGGAAGAAATTAGAATGATGTTTTTATTTTATTTTTCCAAAGCCAGAATAACATTGATACCAAAACGCAATAAAGATATCACAAAATAGAAAGCCACAGACTGGTCTCACTTGGGAAATTAACCCAAAATCCTCAAAGAGTTATTGGCAAATAAAATCCAGCAATATGCTAAATAATAATTTTCCACAACCTAGTGAGATTTATACTACAATAAATGTATTACCTAGATTTCTGAAATATCTCAGTAACCTTAGTACCTAGAATAGAAACAGTGCTTTGCACTTTGAATACATATGTATTAAGTTGATGAATAAATGAACAAACATAGAAAAGAAAACTTCGAACATAATTCACTATATTAATAAATATAAAAAGAAAATTTATGTGATCATTTCTATAAGTTGCCAAAGAGGCATTGAAAAATTCAGCATATTTCTGATTTTTAAAAATTTATATTAAAAGGAATACTTTTTCTTTTCAATTTTTCAAAAGAACTTTATTAAGAAACAGAGGAAAGCTACAAAATTATTTCCATCTGAGAAAAGTTCCAATTTTTCAAAAGAACTTTATTAAGAAACAGAAGAAAGATACAAAATCCATAACCAAAGGAACTGAAGAGTTTACAACACATTGGCTTTACCCCATGGAAACGTAGAGAAATGGGCTGGGCTGGCACTCAGTGACTAGGCACCAATGCCCTGATTCCTCATTTTTAACCCGATATGTCTTGATTGCTAAGCTAACCAGTTCCAGCTTTCTCTGGAGACAAGTCAGGCTGCCCTCCCAAACCTTCCCAAACCTCCTTCCTAATCTCTTATACAAAGGCCCTCTTCTATCTGGTCCCTAAGATTTCTCACCCCTCACCTCAGGTGAAATCTTGAATAATGTTGCTGTGCTCTGTGCACCTATCCAATCATAGGAGTCTACAGTTCCTAGAAAATCTATCTTTGCTCTTGTTCTGATCCACTTCATAAGCCTCATTCACAATCCAGTTGGGTAGTCTAATTTTTCTACCTTCAGTTAAGTTACATACTTTCCCAAGTCTGCATCTGAACTTGGTCTTTCTCCTGCTGATAACATCTGTCTGGGTACTCTCTCTGGCAGTTCTCTGCCTCAGTTCATCCAAGACTTTCTCCTCAATACAGAAGTATTCACTTGATTTAGGGATAGCCCTAGTTCTCTGCTTACCTTTCAAGGAGAGACGACAATCAGAAACCTTGATCCTGGCACTCACCTCTCCAACCCGGCCCAGCTGAGGTCACCAACCTCATCAATTTCCTTGCCAAACTTTTGACTTCTGCCTTGGACTTTTGACCCTTAGAATTTTAGCTCTGCAAATTTGGAATATGGCGTTGCTTTATAGATGTCGTAATAATAAGACTATAATAAAATGAGAGCTATTCCCTTTCCAAATTATATTTTCCCTGAAATCTCAAAAGATTGGGCCACTCTTGTCATTTTTAACTTTTTCTATATGTCTACGGTTATGGGTCCTTAAATAATATGGTCTGATTCTTAGCTGGTGTTTAGGAATGACGTTACATTTTAACAAGCTGGCCATTGGTCCCTTCTACTCCTGAAGTGACTGTTGTGACTTCAGACATGGCTTCTCCATGTAACTGCTGGAAAACAAAACAAAATAGAACCCTCTAATGGAGAAGCTGATTTGCAGATAGCTGCTCTACTCAGGTGTTCCAGAGCTTTCACCAGCACAACACATGTACCTAACATCCTCATACACGCTTATGCTGATGGAGGGGTGTCAGGTGGGTACAAGTCAGTTGAACTTTTTCCTGTCTGATACCTTGGATTTGCGCTTTATGGTGTCCAAAATACTTCCCTGCATTTCTCATCCAATCCTCACAGCAGCTATGTGAAGTGGGCATGGTGGATGTTCTCATCTCAACATTACTGATGTACAAACAGGCTCAGAAAGTTTAAGGAACTAGACCAAGATCACACAGCTGTTTCGTGAAGGGCCAGCACACAACCCAGATCTGTGCTACCTCATTCTGTCCTCATTTCTTGGCACCAAGAATATGAAAGAGGTTGTCTACTTCCCTCCTCCCTACCCAAACACGATTCTCTTTTCACTGGTCTGTCCATGCACAACCTAGCCAGTTCTGAACAGGAATAGGAACAATCTATCAAGCTAATTGTCACAATCTCAGGTATGATTCAGTGGGCTGAGGTGGAACATTTTGCTGTATCTTTCATGATGTTCCTGATTTCTCTTTTTTTTTTCTTTTCTTTTTGTGACAGGGTCTCAAATGCAACACTTCCCATGCAACTCCGGAAAGCTGCTGTTCCCACCCCGAGGTGCACGGTCCCCTACAGTACTCAGTTTCCAGTTACCCCCTCCACATGCGCGAAAGCAGGACACCCCGATCTCATCTCTCTCTCCCCACTGCTTGGGAAACCAGGTTTCGCTCTGTCACTCAGGCTGGAGTGCACTGGCACAATCAGAGCCCACTGCAGCCTTGAACTCCTGGGCTCAAGCAATCCTTCCGCCTCAGCCTCCCGAGCAGCTGGGACTACGAGTGCGTGCCATGACATCTGGCTAATTTAAAACAATTTTTTTGTAGAGATGGGGTTTTGCTATGTTGCCTAGACTGGTCTCGAACTCCTGGCTTCAAGCCATCCTCCCACCTTGGCCACGCAAAAGCGTGATTACAGGAGTGATCCCTGTACCTGGCCCAGTCTCATTCCCCACTCCCTGCGCCCGAGCCTTGGAGACAGATGTCCACAGTGCCCCCTACTGGAGATTTCTCAACAAGCCGAGGTTTTGGATAGCTTGGTTGACTAGGGCTATGGCATTTCAGGCGGGAAAGCTTTGGAAAGAGTCGTACCATTGCCTCATCCCTTTCTAGAAATTAACGCACTTCGCAGACATTCACTGAGCACCTACTATGAGCCATCACAGTGCTAGCTCTGCAGACAGAGCTGCAATGAAGACAGACACCATCGCCCCACCCACCTCCATGTAGCTGATCCCTATTCTAGTTGGTCCTGTAGAAACTCCACTTGGTTTCCAGTTGGTCTGAGTTATTTGGTGAACTCAACAAAACTTCCCCTGCCTTCCAGACCCTCCACGATAATTCAATCACCTGGCGGGGTGGGGGGGACCCTGACCTTTGTAAACTTTCCCAGAATGGTTCCTTGGTCTGCCATCCTGCCCCGACGGCCCTTCCTACTGACTGAGCCCCGGCCAGCTGGGATTCTCCTCCCCGGCTCCTGCCTCTCCTCTCATAGGACAATCTCATTTGTTCTGACACGTTCATTCTCAAACCCAGTAGTTACTGAATATCACTTATTAAGGTGCATTTCCTTGAAGCAAATATTCAGGCATATATGTTATGTAAAAATGAAGTAGAAATGTGCATGTATGAATAATAAGCACAAAATAACTAAAAACAAACAAACAAAACCCCGATCTCCCAAATCAATTATAATTTACAAATTCCAAACTTATTTCCACACGGTAATTATTCAGACAGTTGTTCCCCTTGTTACTATCACTATTTGATCATAATTCCAGATTCTCTGTTTTTGGGGGTTATGACTACCACATAACGATTTCTTCTCAATAGTTCTCATAGTTGTCATACATGAAGGAAAGCTCATTCCCCTAATAAACCACAGTCTATTTAGCTGTCACCCCACAGCTGAACAGTTTCCAGCTCTTGACTGTAATATATAGAGTAGCCACAAATGTCTGTACGCAAATATTTTTTCTCTTATATTATTTTCCGGGAATGTATTCCCCAAAGTGAGACAACTTATTCTTATAATCATTTTTGCCATTCTTGCAGACTTACCAAATTATTCTCCAGGAAGCATCATTTTTATAGTGCCAGGAGTCTATTTCTCCACAAGATATTTTTAACATTTATTTTTGACCAATCAAGTGGATTGATTGATTGATTGATTATTTTTTTAGATGGAGTCTCACTGCAACACCCAGGCTGGAGTGCAATGGTGCAAACTTGGCTCACTGTAACCTCCACCTCGTGGATTCAAGTGATTCTCCTGCCTCAGCCTCCCCATTAACTGAAATTACAGGTGCACACCACCAAGCCTGGCTAATTTTTATATTTTTAGTAGAGACTGAGTTTCATCATATTGGCCAGGATGGTCTCAAACTCCTGATCTCAGGTGATCCACTTACCTCAGCCTCCCAAAGTCCTGGGATTACAGGCATGAGCCACCACATGCAACCTAAAAAAGGAATAGTTTCTTAACATTATTTTAGAAAATTGAGAGATCAATAAACACACATACTATAGCTACTTCAAATCAAGCCAGTAACATGTTTAAAGTGAAACACTAATGTTTTCATGTTAATGTAATGAATAAAATAAAAACACTAGACAATGTAATAGGAAAGATGAGTCATAAAAATTGTGAAAGAATAAGTAAAACTACCATTATCTTCAGATGGTATAATTTTACTCCTGAAAACACCAAGAGAATCTATTAAAAACAATAACAGAATTTAGCAAGGTGGATGCTACCACATTATTATAAAAATCAATAGTTTAATAAAATATAAATAAAACTAATTACAAATATAATAAAAGAAAATATCAAATTCACAATAGTAATAAAAGATAAAATATTTTATCTTTTATCAAAAAGATAGGCAATAAATGTTAGTGAAGATATGGAGAAAAGGGAACCCTCATACACTGTTGATGAGAATGTAAATTAGTACAATCACTATAGAGAACAGTTTGGAGCTTCTTCAAAAAGCTAAAAATAGAGCTACCATATGATCCAGCAATCAGCAATCCCACGGCTTACATACTCAAAAGAAAGGAAAGCAGGATATCAAAGAGATATTTGCACTCCCATGTTTATTGCAGCACTATTCACAATAGCCAAGATTTGGAAGCAACCTAAGTGTCCATCAACAGATGAATGGAGAACAGAATGTCATACATATATGCAATGGAATACTATTTAGCCATAAAGAAGAATGAGATTCTGTTATTTGCAACAACATGGATGGAACTGGAAGTCATTATGTTATGCAAAATAAGACAGACACAGAAAGAAAAACTTTGCTTTTTTTCACTTATTTGTGGAAGCTAAAAATTAAAACAACTGAACTCATGGAAATAGAAAGTAGAAGGATGATTACCAGAGGCTGGGAAGTGTAGTGGGGAGTGGGATGGCCAATGGGTGCAAAAAAACAGTTAAAAGAATGAGTAAGATCTAGTAAGACCTAGTATTTGACAGCACAACAAGGTGGCTATATTCAGTAATAATTAAATTGTTTGTAATGCAAAGGATGAATGCTTGAGAGGATGGATATCCCATTTACCATGATGCGATTATTACACATTACATGCATGTATCAAAGTATCTCATGTACCGCATAAATAGATATACCTACTGCATGTATACCCACATAAATTAAAAATTAAATTTTAAAAAGAAAATAAAATATGTGGCCCCACTATTATACATGTCATTATGTATTTGTTCAAACCCTTGGAATCTACAACACCAATATAAACCACGGACTCTGTGTGATAAGAATGTGTCAATGTAGATTCATTGTGTGTAACCAATGTAACATTCTGACGGGGGATGTTGACAGTGGGAGAGGCTATGCATGTGTTAGGGCAGGGGAGAAAGGGAAATCTCTGTTCATTCTGCTCAACTTTGCTATGAATCTAAAACTGCTCTAAAAATAAAGTCAATTTTTAAAAAGGTAAAGTACTTAACACCTTTAACAAATAATGCATAGAACTTATATCATTGAACATTTTAAATTTGTATGGGGACATTTTAGAATATTTAATAAATAGAAATATGTACCCTGTTTTTGGACAGAAAATCAACATTATTATTACAAGAAAACAATTGTTAAACCATCCTAATAAAATTACATGTATTATATTCCATATCTATATAATGGTAGTAGTGGTAGAAAAGGGACTTCAGGGACTATTATATGTTTCAAAAATGTATATGAAAAGATAACAAGAATAGTCCGAAAATTTCTGGGAAAAAGAGGAATAATGATTAAGGTCTGCTTTCATCAGATATTGAAACTTACTATCCGATCACTACTGCAGCATAACAAACCACTCCAATACTAATGGTATAAAACACCCATTTTGTTATGTCCATGAAATCTGTGGGTCAAGAATTCAGTCAGGGCACAGGGATGGTAGATGGTTTCCGTGAAGCCTCAGTTGGGGGTGCCTTTGTGAGTGGGGGCCAGAATCAGAGGCAGCTTCACTCCCGGGTCTGCCATCAGGACAGGGACGACTTGTCGATGCAGCTCAGCTGTAGCACTTAGTTCTCCCCATGAAGCTCAGCTGGAATATTCCTAGGAGGAACTGGATAGAGGAGTTGCCTGTGAGAGGAGCAGAATAAATGGTTGAGAGGGGACGAGTAGGAGAAGAGGAAGCAAATGAGGAATACACGTCTAGGAAAAGATAGGCAATCATCCTGTTTATGTAATTTTAAAAATAGCTAATTTTTAAAATAAGCTTAAATGAAATTTCATTTTTATTGATGATATGCCTGATAAATTAACAAAAACATCAAGATTCTTTATGTTTAGCTTCTGGAATTTTTTTCAGGATAATATAGTAAAAAGAAAGTATTTCTTGGTGATCAGAAGCTCTGTTGCTAATGTTTTTATCTTTAATTAATGTTTGTTTGTTTTGAGACAAGGTCTCACTTTGTCACCCAGGCTGGAGCGCAGTAGCATGAACACGGCTCACTGCAGCTTCAACCTGCTGGGCTCAAGCAGCTCTACCTCAGCCCCCCAAGTAGCTGGGAATATAAGTACATGTCACCACACCCGGCTAATTTTTGTAGCCTTTGTTGAAACAGGGTTTCACTATCTTGCTCAGGTTGGTCTCAGACTCCTGGGTTCAAGCAATCTGCCTGGGTCAGCTTCCCAAAGGGCTGAGATTGCAGGCGTGAGCCATTGCACCTCGCCTGTTGTTGATTTTTAAGATGGGAAAAGAACTATTGTTTAATTATTTCCAAATGTATGATGATATTGTCTGTGAATGTTCTCAATGCTGCTACTGCCTATGGATTTCATTATAACTGCCCTCCAAGAGATACCACAAGAACACATTTATAGCCGAACACCAAATGAGACATAACTCACTGAGTAGGTAATGTGCGAATTTTATGGATGAATGTAAGTTATAACACACAGAGCAAGCTGAAAGTCATATGCATATTATATGGGTAAAGTCAACGTAAGTTTTTATTATTGCTTCCAAATATTCATGTTCAGACCAAGCAAATGCAATATTTTTCCCACTTAAGTTAACAAATTTGATAGCAATGTTTTTCTCAGATTTGCTTCATGGTAATAAACACTATTGCTTCCGGCTTAGCCCAAGTAAAGGCCTCAGCTTCAGGTGGGACTGTATGTACAACATGTAGAGACACTAATCAGGACTTTCTATCTAATGCAGAGTCCAAGTCATGATGACTTTATCAACTAAAAAAAAAATTCAGAAAGCAAGCAAAGCCTAGCAAACCGACTCAAGATGGTAAATTGAGGGACGTTTGAAGACAGATATAAAGTCATCATATTTTGGGTCTCTAGTGTACAGCATGGTCCCTAGCCCACAGAAGGCACTCTGTTGACTTTTATGCCTCTACGTGCATTAGACATTGCCATATAGCTGTTACTACTCTTAATAGAAACCACCACCTACTGTAAACCTAGCCCTACCAGGTATACCACCTGTGCCAGTCACCTGTCCTGGCTTTTCCCAGATGGACTGCCTAGTCTGCCTCAGATGCATTCTAGACTAGCAGCCCATTCTACAGACAAGGTCTTGAAATACTTTAAACTCTGGTAGGCCTGGATTTTTAAGGAAATCCAGCATGGTGCTTTGAAAAACTTAGGAGTCTCTTGGTTACTACTGCATAACTTGTGTATTTCCTATGAGATTCATTACCCTCTGAAATGCAATAGCAATACAATCTACACTGGTTTATCTCTTCATTATTAATTTATCTTTGTTTCAGCCAATAAAAAATGACATACCAATTATTTTTATGCTCTATGCCTTTCAAGTTAGTACTTACCAATTCAACACATTTTTTTTAAGTTCCATCAATTAGCCAGGCACCATGCTGGGCATTACAGATGACAGAAAAATGAAATAAACACAGTCCCTGCCTTCAGGGAGCTTAAAATCAAATTATAAGATACTAAAAATATTCCAAGTAACTATAGTAAAAATATAATGCTATACGTGTAATAAGTAGTATGCCATGCCATGGAATTATGGAAAATTTACAGTAAAAATAGTCTTTGAATTACCTATGGAGGTATTCAGAGGAACAGGAAAAAATACTCTATTTTCCTGAAAAATTTGGGAAGAAGTTGAGAATAAATGAACTAAACACCCAGTTAGGACAACTTCAATTACTGGCAACCTATAAATAGCAGCAGATGTAAGCAGAATGTCCCCAGAAAATTATTATGTGAGCCTCAAGAAGGCAGCAAGTGGAATTTTTAAAAATCTAAATTAAAAATAAGTTACCAGAGATTTAGCCTTGGGGTCAAACGCACAAGATCAAGAATTTAGCATCACAGAGTTTTACATATGAATGACATAGTCTTATTAAATATTAATTATATTTGTCAATATCATTCTGTAATGAGTTTCAGTCTGTATTTCAAATTTCCACAGGGCTCCAAAGGAGACTACCGCAAAGTGGAAATTTTCTACAAAATGATTACCTAGAAATCATAAATAAGTACTAATACATCAATTACACAGGCTGAGATGTAAATTCCATAACAAGTATCAGGAAAGGTCAATAAAAATTTTGTTATAAGAATGTCAAACCCAACCTTAGTCTGGGCATATATAATTATTTTAGCCATGAGGTAAATAAAAGCCATCCCTACTGGACTTTTTTTGGAATGAGGAAGAGTAGAGAGAGCCATCCAGGAATTTTCCAAATTAGAGCACCTCTCAGAGTTTCCTTTCTTCAGTCCTCACTGTTGTTGCCATCTGGGCCAACAGCTCCCCTGTCTCCATATTGTTCGTGGTCATATCCTGAGGCTGAATACAGTGCTTGGCACATAGTAGGCAGAAAAACCAAGTATTTGTTAGTTGAAATTAATTAGAATATGATGATGAAACTTAATTTCCTTGAGGACAAGTCTAGTAAACATGTGCTTTGCTATTACCAGGAATTATGCTAAGCCCTACATATGTTATTCTCAACCTTAAAAAGTACTTGTATATACGCTTATGAATAAAATAAGATTTAAATAACAAAAATAGTACTTGTGATCATTTCCATTAGACAACTTAAAACAATTGAGGTTTACAGAGGTTGAATAACTTTCCCAAATATGCACAATAAATGTGACAAAATTTGAACCTCTGCTCAAACTCCTAGGCTGCCTCTCCACAGGGTCTGTATAGGACTATGTATTGTCTGTAAGCCCATAGTCAGCCTTTCCAATCCAAGTACTTACATTAAAGGTGACAAACAAAAACTACTAGACAAATTCAAATGAAATAAATCTTATGAATGTTTATCAGTCGTTTTAGAAAAGCTGATTCCCCTGTTCTAAAAATGTCTCTGGACTCTCTGGCATCTTCCCATTAATGACTAACTTTTTGCTCCTTAATTTCTACAAGGAAATAAACATGGTGTCTCTAGAGCACCAGCATAATCATCACTCTGAAATTTGACCCTAGAGGGAGAGGTCAGCATAGGTAGACTGTCTTCCAAAGGGTAATGTACTAATCCCTTCTTATTTTATGGTTATTATGATTTACCTAAACTAGGTTATATAAGAAACAGAAAAACAAGATTTTTATATTAATATGAAATAACTCTAATATGCTTTACTGCATCATGAAAGGTCCAAGGCTACATGGTTACCTCTGTCTTGTAAGCTCCTTCAGCTTCTTTGAACCAGAAAGTCACAGAAAGAGATTTCTGAGCTGGTTCCCAGAAAGAAAGGTAGTAAGGCCCAGGAGGGTTGGTGATCACAGAGGATGCTCTCAGGACGCACAGAAAAACAGCTTCTAGTGGTTAGATCCATTCCCCTGCTAAGCTGCAGTTTTACTGATGTATGGTTCTCAGATTGGTCAATGGTCAAGAGAGATGAGAATATGGGAGTTGGTGCTTGACAAAGTCTTCTCTTACCCAACTTAGTTCATAACACCAAATAATCGTTTACAAAAAATTATTTGAATGCCTTCAATTCATTCTGCATGGCAATATATTTGCATAGATAGGTCTTTTGTGTAACATTTACTAATGTTGCTGTAATAGGGTTTTAGAAAGGAAGTGCTACTTGCTTCTCATTATGTAAAGGTTAATACATTCATTAATAAAGGTTAATGCCACATCTCAAATTTTTTCTGAGAAACCATGCCCAAAAGTAAACTAAAGTAGGCAGTAAAGTTAAACTATCTATTGCCTTCTGGGACCTCAGCATCAATTTTCTAGTACCTCATATTTATTGGTGAAATTATATTAAGTGACAAAATGTTTGCTTTCTTGGCTTTGACTTGCTTCCTACAATGTAATGCTGAAGTACTATATCACTTAGCCTGCTTTCTTCCTTCTATCAAATCCATTTCTAAGTGTTTCTGGCAGGACTGAAAGGATTTACCAGAGTTGATTACTAATGTGTTAGATTATTAAAAATTAAGTCCTGCAGAGTTCTCTTTTACATTCATTTTCTAGGAGGATAGATAGTCCAAGGCACCTGATTTACTTTCTGACCATCATCTTATCGTTGAATTGTCTCATTCTAAAGACAAAAGTTATATTGCACAGTCTAGGAGTTTTAACAATGATATAAATTACTGACTATAAACAAAGAACCAGTTTTATAAGGAACAGCTGACGGAATCCTGGAATAAATTAGACTCAATGTTAAAGACATGTTATAGCAGACAACCAAGGATTAAGCATTCACTGTCTGCATTACATATACTGTATCTTCACCAAAGGTGATTTCCTCATGGTAATTGGCCTGGGCTAAGTAAAGAGATTTAAAAACAGTTGGATAAAAAACAAAATAAAAGCAAAAATGAATTGCAAAGCTGCCCTAAACAAAAACATCTGAAAATTGGCCCTTACGCCCTAAGGAAGGTAGAAGATCCGAGGATACACACCACAAAGATGCTTAATAGTCTCCTCCTATAGTAGAAATCATTAAACAACCTCTAGTTCATGTTCTGACATTAATTGGGTGATCTTGTGGGAAGTTACTTAAGCTTAAGATGGCCCATTTTGTTGCAAAGTTAGTGGATTTTACCATTTCTTCTACCTCCCCTTACAGCTATAAAACTGCAACTTTCAGGCAATGGTTACACTAAAAGCCCAGACATAACTACATTGCAATTTATCCATATAACAAAACTGCACTTGTATTCCTTAAATGTGCACAAATTTTAATAATAAATACAATATGACAAATTGCCAGAATAACTCATTATGAGGCATGTAAAATATAAACTTGGTTTTGTTCATTGCTGAATTTCAGCACCTACAATAGTGCCCCCATCACATGGTAGATTCTCCCACAACTGTCTCTTGAATTTAGGTATCAAGTGTTTATTGTGAAGAATGTATGTGAATATGTGCCCCAAAAAGGAGGCAATGTTTTGAGGCATGGTGACGGGTACAGCACTCTGTAAACCCATGACTGGTGGTGCTGGTAGAAGTGGGCAGGGAGGTGATTCTTCCAGAATATGTGTCTAATCTGATGGGAACAAAGCACTGCCCCTTCCTGTTTTAAGAGGGCCGATGTAATCAAGATATGATTGTTGGGTATCCTCGGGAAATGATACCATGTCAGGGATCAGCCTTGGTGAGGGAAAAATCTGTTTTGGGCTATGTGGTGCTTCCCACACTGCTGCCATAGCCACGTTTGCGCCAGGATCTAATAGCTGAAGAAAGCAATGATGGACAGCCATCTTGCCAATCCAGTAGCTGAGGGCCTCCTCCACAGTGGTTGCATGTGAGTGGGACACAAACATCTCCCTCTTCTTGACCACTGTGAAAGGAACATCACTTACCTCTCTCCCTTACTTTCTCACTGTCAGATTTCAGCCTTGGAGTTCATCGAAGCTGCCCCTGAGCATTTCTGATTTTGCACTTATTCCAGAGTTGGGCACCCAACCACATCAATTTCTTCCTTCTCCCATTTCCCATGACCAGAGTTTATCTGTGAAGGCTGGATGTCAGAATCTCCATACAGGGATGTGAATTCTGGAGCCACTCCTGGAGGCAACTACTTTATCAGACACAATCAAGCTGCGTAACTGAGTCTCTTAACAGGATCATTCTGACTGCTTACTGAGAATGAATTATAGAAGACAAGGACAAAAGCAGAGAGACCAGTTAAGAAGCTATTGAAAACACACACACACACACACACACACACACATACACACACATACACACACACACAAACACACACACATCAGTCTACTTACAGAAGTTTCATTCATTTATTCTTATTTATCATTTAATAGACTTTTTTGAGAATTCATTATGTACAAAGAACTATAAATGATATCATATGGACCCTCCACCCCACCACCCATGTCGACCCAAGAACTTGAATAGGGGACACCTAGCAAATATTGCACATGCATCTTGCCCTCCAGGAAGACTTGACAAAGGCTAGAAATAATTCTTGAATCTTTAATGCTAATCAAAGTAAAGATACCAACAAAAGAGACCAAATTTTTGGGTTGCCACACAATCAGCTTATTGCATTTGATGTCTCAGAACAGCTGCATGTTTCCAAAGAAAAACTGCAGTATTCATAAAAGGATGCCTGAATGCCTTAAAAAGGCCCAGATAGTGTAAGCAATTATTTTTATGGAAAGGGAAGATTTCCGTGGAAGTCAAGAAAGAACTGCAGTAATTTTCTCTAATAGAAAATATACACAAACATTATTCAAACTTTGTTCGTCTTAAGATTCCAGGAAAAGGAGCTTTGTTTTTAAATACCACTGAGATGATCTGAGGGCTCAAAGATCTGCAATAATCCTGACACTACCCAGGATTGAGGTTATATAACAAGAATATCTAACCAGAAGGGAAGATCAGAGAAGCATGTGTTAGAGTCACTGGACATCTTGGCTTTAACAGGTTTTCTGTATTGAAATACCATCCTGGAAAAGCGTTGACCTTAGAAATTGTGTATCTGCTTACTTCTCCTGTGATCTTAGGAAAAGAAACAAATCATCATTTCTATAAGTGTCTCCTCCAACTTCAAAGTAAGAGGTTGTAGAAAGGAAATAAATAAGGTTTGGGGAAGAGGTGTGAATTTGGAGGTTGAGTACCACCTGTTTCACATCTTGATGCCTTGTTAATGCAATTCCTATCTCTTCTCAACTGGCTCACCCTTATTTCACCCTCAAGATTCCTCTTGTGCATATTTCCAGCAGAAGTCTTCACTGAACACTGAATCTCTCTACCACCTTGTACATTTCTGTCTTATCTCTACCACGGATTGTGTTTGTCTTGCTCAAGACAGTATAGGCCCCTTGATAAAAGAGATTCTGTCTTATGTATCTTTGTGCTCCTAGAAACCAGTGTGATAACCATTAAAGAAAAAATTATTTCACCACACTTGTTAAAGCACAGTAAGGCAGACTTTATTCAGAACCAGGAAAATAGACTTTGGGATCACTGCAATGAGGTTTTACAGTAAGGGAGATAGATTGTGCTCAACTTCAAATATAAGAAGGAAAACTGGGACTTTATAGCCAAGGAGCCCGTTGATAAGGGAAGATGTCAGTGGACGGATGATTGCCATGAAGAAATATCAGGGGTAAGGAGAGGTCCTGGCTAAAGTGACCTAATAGGAGTCTTGCTGAAGGCAGACTATGCTGATCAGACCTCATCTGCAGGATGATGGAAAATGAGGAATCCAATCAGTATCAAGGGTGATCAGATAACCAAGATGAACGATTATGGCAAAACTGATTTAGAAGGATTATTGCTAAAATTAGACAATACAAAGATGGACATGAAAGCTTAAAAGTCAGGGATTCATTTAGGAGAAAGCTCAGAGGGGCCTGACTAGAGTTGGGCCATGGAAAGAATCTTTGTCAGTCCTCCCATTTTCATTCAAGGAAAGAAGAAACACTCTTCTTTATTTTGAACAATTTAAGTCCATTTTCTTGTTTGGTCATCTGTTGTTCATTAAGGACCAGCTAAAGCATCTGTTGAGATGCTTCTACTACTTGGTAGTAGAAGATGCTTGCTGGATGGTGCAAGTAGTCAGGCATTCAATGAGGGGAATTTCTATGAAAATAAAAGAAAAACAAAGATTCATTGTTGGAATTCCAGTTTCTGGGTCCAGGGGGCAGGCAGCCAGTTGAGAATATTTCTAGGTGTTGGGCCCAGCAATGACAGTGGCAATATGACAGATTTCCTTGTTTGCAGTTTGAATGTTTTTGGCAGTGGTATCAGATATTTCTGTGAACTTTCTGAGTGGCCCACACACCACCAGGCGTAGAGGTTGCCTGTACATGATCAATTGCAGTAATTGCTTTGAAGTTCACATCAGGTCATCTAGTCTCAGCTTACGGGGCTCTGGGAAAGGATGGTTTTAGCTATCAATGGTGCCAGATCAGGAGGGTGGAAAAAAAATTAGAAATGTAAGTTTAGAGAGTTAGAGCCAGATGTTGGAAGAAACTAAAACTGAGAACACACAAGAATGAACTACAGTTTTCCATTGGACCAAAATGTCTGTGCTCACAGTCTCCCCCACTTTTTGATCATAGATAACAAAACTAAGGTTATCATTATTCTTGTTTGGAAACTAAATCAGGTCCCATTGTATCTGGCCTGATTATTTGCATAAATGCCATAAGAATGCTAATTGAACACATAGGCCTTTTTGAGTTTGCTTTGCCAGAACTTTATAAAATATTTCAGATTAAACTGTTAAAAACCTCTCAAGGATAGGAAGCTAAAACAAGAACTCACCACCAGATTTCACTTTTAATACTTACAAATTTGGATAAATTCCTCTATCCTTAAGGTCCCCAAAATATACTGAGGTTCCCAGGCCTACTAGAAAGTAACCTTACTTACTCACCTGTAAGGCTGGGAACTCTAAAGTCAGGTATCAGGCAAGATTTTCCAAGAAGGCTTTGGAAGCACCTGCTCCATAAAGTCAACTTTAGTTTCTTAAGTCAGGCTCTATGCACATGATTCTCACAATATGTTATTCAGGTTAAAGCCTTAGGCATATAACTAATGCCTCCAGTGAGGTCCTGTTCCAAGAAGAACAGATTCTTATTGGGTTTATGCAAACAGCCATACTGCCATGAAAATAAGAATATGCAATGAGTTTCTAAATTCTAGAGGAATCTGGTAAGGAGAAGAAATAAACTTTTCACTTCCATTGATAAAAATATAAACTATTTTTATATTTTTATACCTTTTTAATACATTTTTACCTTTTATACCCTTTTATTTTATACCCTTTTACCTTCTTTCTTAAGCTAACTATAACCCACAACAATTTTTCAGAAAACAGAACACTAAAGAACCAGCAATGTTCCAAATTGAAAACCATAATCATTCTTTATCAGTTCATGCAATCTCATGTAATTAATTCTTGTTCTGCTTGAACCTCAATTAGCAGTTTTGTAAAGTCGTCAACTTCTAAAGATCTGTAAGAGATCACTGACAAGAAAAATTGTTTATTTCTGTGGCACTAAACAGTTTAAAGTAATAACGGATTATAATTGATAGCATCATACCAAACATATAATGGACAATGAGGGTATTAACAAATTTCTGCAAACTTCATATAATTTTTGAAATAATGTTTAGAAATTACTCAAATACAACTTCAAGGAGGTTAAGCGTCACTTATTTGGTAAGGTTTCCCAGGCAATTAAGCATATCAAATTAACCAAATTATTTTTTAACATTTGTCTTCACAAGATTATAGAAGAAATCCTGAGATATTTTCTGGGGTCCCTCTGGGAAATCTCAAGATCAGTTTGAGAACAAAAATATTTCATATAGGACTTCATTTTGAAAGGTTTTCAAAAATGTTAAAAGGTTTGAATATTTGATTAAATAAGATCACAGATAACTATAAAACAATACCTAAGGTTCACTTAAATAATCAAGAACACAATAAAGTTTAACATAAAGCCCAGGAAATAATTCTGACAAAGCACAAAATCTTGTGCTGTAGGCAGGTTATTTAAAACATCTTTTAATGTTAAATCTCATTTCAAAAAAAACCCATAAATAAATCAGGTCAAATCTTAGCTAGCTTTCCTACATAAGGTTTCTTTTCCCAAACCTTTTACAGCTTCACCATATCCATTCAGTTTTTCTTCCCTCTTTCTCATTCTGGAACAACCAGTCATCTTACTCTAGGACAAAATTATTGTCTTAACAAGACAAAATTCCCTTCACAAAACCAGTCTTCATATTTTAGATACTATTTATACACATTTGTCTCCCTTTACTGCTGTTCTTTCCAATAGTTTTAATTACATGGGTTGATTATAATTTTTAACCATCAGTAACCTTTACTTTACAAGAAAAGTAGGAGGTAGGTAATTATGAGCTCTCACATACTAGTAATGGATAGCAGACTAGCAAATGCATGAATACACCATTTCACAATCCATAAAGGCAACAGATAGTATAATTTTTCATGTTTATAAACAGACCCAAATTATTTAGCTTCTCTATGCCATATTTTTAAAAGATTCCCAAAGAATATAAACTTATTGCTTAGAATAGAATGTTTCAGTAGCTTAGTTTATTTAGAAATCATTCAGATATTTAATGAATATCAGATATAAATGACTAACTTATCAAAACTGTAAGGTTGCAAGCTGACAAAAAGATTTTGGAAACTTTTCAAGTCGGCACACTCTAATACCAACAAAGCTAACCATATCTCAAATTAATTCCCTGTTAATTCTTTTTACAGTACATGCAAAAGGTTACTCAGGTTTTTTTGTTTTACAACAAATACTTGATATGAAGTAATGAACAGCAAACAATTTGCTTTTACTGCATCTTTACTTACACATTTGTTTTTGATTGGATTTATAATTTTTATAATCTTAAATATCCAGTGGATAAAATATTATTCAATGAATAAACCCATGAAGAATAAAATGTATGTTTATATTATACTTAATGCTGATAACTCAGAAGATATAGCTGTTTTCATTCAACCAACAATATTAAACTAATCTTATTTGCTAAAGATTTACTCAAGTCATATGAACTTAAAAAGCACTTGGGTTAGTTTCCGTATTTCTGGGAGTTTTAGGAATATTTAACTTACGTAAACTGCATATAAGCATCCATTTATCTCCAAGCCAATTTGAGTAGAACTCCTTTAAGAAGTTTCATAGATGAATTTGGTAACACCATCTGAAGGTAAAAAAAAATCACATATACATGACACAGTTACATAGACATATAAAAACCTATAGACAGAGGCAAACAGATATAGCTTTCATTCTAAAATTGTAGCCATGAATCAGGCAACACAATAATACGAAACTCACTCTCCACTCTACATTTGTATCTGAATTGTGTCTCTGACCAAAGTGGGACAAGTTGAGGTTACCTACTGATTAGGGGCTAAAGCTTTTTACCAATATTTTTGGAGGGGATTTTAAGATTTTTCATTTTCCCTAATATGTAATCATGTGGAAACTGTGGACTACACTTGAGGTGAGTGACTGGAAAGACATCAAGAAGCTGCCTGAATGTCTCCAAAGCCCATTTCAATAGATATATTGCCTATTTCCAATTATCTTTTTTGTCCTTTTCTCTTTTTCTTTCTTTTCAGCCCAGTTGCTTTGGGGGGATCTCTGAGTCTCTTGAGAGCCCCAATGGCTGCAGGGGACCTAAAGTTCAAATGACTGAGGGGCTGGAGTAGAAAGGGAAACAGCCTAGCAGGGTTACAGAGGGATGGAGGAGGCAGGAGATTGAAGGGGGACATATCAAAGAATTCGAAGGCACTAAGGAGAAGATCAAAAGTGGTAAAAGGAGGAAGGAGGAAGAGAGGTAACAAGAAAGAGGCCTAGGTGCTAGTTCAAGGAGAGCTTAACTTTCCCAAAGAGGCTCTTGAAGTTCCAAATTATCCTCAGCAAAATCATACCAACAAGAAGGAGGTGGTCAGAGTTGGTGGAGCATATAGAGAGCAGAGGTTCAACAAGTGGGGTTCAGTCAATTGAGAAGCTCCCACGGGAGACACAACATCAAAATAGAGAAAACAGAGAGACCTCACAAAGTGCCAGAAAAAAATTTTCAGCCCAGGGAGTCAGGAAGTAAATTCCTACCCAACAGAAACAGCCAGAAAAAAATCTTTCAATACTGCAGGTACCTTTCTAACAAAGAAGACCAGGCCTTTAACCCAGCTTCTGCTTGTCTGGGACTCTAACCTAACTTCTTACAAACAGAAACCTAGGACCCTAACCTTGTACCTAACAAATAACACATACCTAATACACAAACTTATATGGCACTTTAATTTCCATGTCAATATCCTAATATATATTTTATAGAGCATTATAATATTGTGTTCTTGGGCTCTCTTTCTAGTTATCCTTTCATTCGTCTTACCTCACAAGGCTGTTCTGAGGATTATATGTAGTAATTAATGTGAAAGAGTAAGAGCAATTGTTAAACATGTAATTAATGCTCTTACTGCAGCATCAAACACTAGATTTCTGAAATAGCCAAAAAAAAAAAAAAAAAAAGATGCAAGATATTATACGCATTACTAGTGTGTCTCTAATTATGTATTGTATTCCCTCTGAATTAGTTAGAGCTCTCCAGAGAAACAGAATTATTAGGGGAGAGAGGGGGAGAGAGACAGAGAAAGAGAGAGAGAGAGAGAGAGAGAAAGGGGTACAACTATGGAGGCTGAGAAGTCTCGCAATCTGTCACTTACAAGTTAGAAAACCTGGACAATTCACCATCTCAATTCCTTTCCCAGTTGTTATAAGGACATACTTCTCAGTCTCCTTGCACTTGAGTATAGTTTTAGTCAGTGAGCTATGAAGTGACATGTGTCACTTGCAGGCTGTGATGGTGAAGTCTCATATATAATCTCTCCAGTCTGTTTGTCCTTCCAGTGTGACATTACCTATTTTGAGAGGTTCAAAGAAGATTAAATCTCTGAGTTACCACAAAGGAAAACTGTCCACCAGAGATCCCATCAGAGTTTGCACAAGTAACACAATTAGGATTAGGATTTTTGGAGACATGTTTCTTACTCAGCACAGTTTAGCCTATCCTGACTAATACACAAATTCAGGGAATAATTCGTTTCCTTTGCTATCCATAAGCAAGATGTTTTGAAGGTATGTGACAGGAATTCATAGGCTTTGTTTTTTTCCAAATTTTTTCCAAGCCTAGAAAGAGACTACATGCATTTTGTGAAGCCATATGAAGCTTTAAGAAAACACCTGAAGGTAAATGTCTTGATCTATGCAACAAGAGATTGACCCAGATTCTCTCTAAAGTTTTTTCCATCTGTGAGATTGTCAGGAGATTTGAAATTTTTATTTTAAAGGTATTTCCTCAAAAAAATACTATATGTAGACAGTAATCAGTTTGAAGGTGACCGCTGCCAATTCACTTTTATCAAGTCATTTGTGTAGACAAGTCAGTTCTATAAGAACAAGTGTTGTATGTGTTTGAAAACTTTTATTTTTACAAAATCCAATGAAAAGGATAAGAGCTTTATAATATCAGAAGACTTATTTTTCCCCTTTGTAGAACATATTTGGGGCTTAACCTTTCAGATTAAAACATTGAAATCAGAATAATTCATAAAATAATTTACCTTGAAATCATTGACTCCCCTACCATTTAATTCTCTCTAACAAGTAGCCTTAGGGGAAAAAATTACTGCATCTAGCTGGTCTTTAGAGCATCCCAGCTTGCCTTCATATGTGTGGTCACTGAGACACTCTTTTTAATGAGGCATTACCATTAAAGATGTTTCTCAGAAATCTCTTTTACAAGGTTAATCTCCATATGTCACTAAAGCTTTTAGCTGCATCTGACAAATTTCCTCATACATTTTGTCACTACAAAAAAATGTTGCACGTATATTCTAAACTGGCTAAAATCCAAATGATTTTTCCAAATCAATACCTACCTAATTTAAGCCAGTTATTTAAAATTACCACAATAGCTCTCTCCCTCATCTATTTCAGGACTTTGCTCAAATGTCACATGTCTCAACAAGGCCTATCTAAAAATTACACCCTCCAGCATGCACATTTTCCCTTTCCTACTTCATTTTTCTCCATAGAATTTATCACATTCCAGGAATATACTATACATATTACTTATTTATTGTCTATGTCATTTCACTAGAATGTAAGTATCCTGAGGGCAGAGATCTTTGTTCACCATTATAATTTCTGAATCCCAAGAACACTCAATACATAGTAAGTGCTCAATAAATACCTGTTGAATGAATGAGCAAATAAATGACCCCCTTCCAGAAGACCTTTAAATACAGACCAGACAAACCACTGTGTAATAGATTCTCTGTTGGCTAAATGATAAACAGCCAGAAAAATGAACTAGCACCCCTCTCAGCACATTTCAGCTCTTCCATACAATTTCCAACAGAAAGCAACACAGATGCCACTGAACGTAGGCTGACATTGTCAAACAATTGCTTTGTCTATAAATAGATATTGGAATGAGGAAAGAGAGAGGGTAAGTTAGCCAACTTTAACATATGTCGTGTCATATCTGACACTGCATATTTTGAACAACAACAAATCATTACCCACAATTCGACAAATACATACTGCTTCAGAGTTTGGGCCTCCTCTCTTGAAAGAACTATGTCTGATACTTTTCCAAGCTGTACTTGGTGAAAATTCTTTGGATAACCTAATCATGAGGTTAATGTGCAGAACTATCAGTCTTATAGTGCCCTAGAAAAACAATAAATAAATCTTTCACTTGATTACAACTAAGTTTAAGAAAACCTGCTTTGCCTTAGCAATTTCTAAATGCATGTTTTCAAGAACTTAAAGATATGGTGTAACAAACTGGGTCTTGTGACTTTGCCTAGTCCTAGCTACTACCAGCCCTCTTATGTGCTATTTTCTGGTAGTACAGTGGTGAACAAGTCTCTGGGTTACCTATTTCTTACAAGAATAATTCCCTCAGATAAACTGAATCAGGGGTCAAATTCAAATTAAGCAAATAAATTCCAGGCACCCCAAAAATGTTAAGGAAAGAAATGAGAGAGGGGTTATATGAATTAAGGCAAAATGAGAACTTGCAATCTTCTCATTAAGTCAAACGAAAATTATTTATAGCAAAATAAATCAAATTAGTATAAAAAGTACTAGGGAATAATATGTATTAAGCAAAAAAAAAAAAAGAAAAGACAATTAGTACTGATATCTTTTAACAAGCATAATATTTAATACAGCCTCCTCCCTGTGGGCCATTGAAACCATTTCTCAGCCTTTCTTTTCTCTCAAGACCTCTAGAAGTTGAAAGTTGTTGGGTATATATTACCTATCAAATTATCTTTTTAAATAATTACCTTTTGGCCAGGCACAGTGGCTCACACCTATAATCTCAGCACTTTGGGAGGCAGAGGCAGGGGAATCGCTTGAGCTCAGGAGTTTGAGACAAGCCTGGACAAAATAGCAAAACCTCATCTCTACCACAAATACAAAAATTAGCTATGCATGGTGGCATGCACCTGTAGTCCCAGCTACTCAGGAGGCTGAGGATGGAGGATGGCTGGATCCTAGGAGGGTGAGGCTGCAGTGAGATCATACCAGTCTGGGTAACAGAGTGAGACTCTGTCTCAAAAAATAAATAAATAAATAAAACTCCCTATACGTTGCGGTATGCTTCACATTTTAATGCAGGCATGCAGATGCCTATCTCTCCCATTCCATGTAGCCTTCTCCTTTAATTCATCATTAAGTCAATCATGCTCAATATATTAGTACCAAGTATATTCACATCTTTTTCTCTCCATGATCATCATTCTATCCAGAGCAAGATCAATTTCTGCATCCCTGAATGACTAATAATTTGTTGCCCCTCAACAATAATTCTTTAAGTATTTGCCAAATATTTGTTTAGAAGAAGGCACATTCCTGCAGGGGAAATGGCAGCCAACAGCAACTCTCCTCACTTTATGCAATTCAATTCTAGCCTTACCCAGAAAAACAAAATGGCTTGTCCTTCTTAAATGGCAACAGTTTTTTTTTGTTTGTTTGTTTTTTGGCCTTCTTTTTAACTGTACTTTAAGTTCTGGTGTATATGTGCAGATCTTGCAGGATTATTGCATAGGTACACACATACCATGGTGATTTGCTGTCTCCATCCCCTCATCACTTACATCAGCCATTTCTCCCAGTGTTATCCCTCCCCAACCTCTCCAAAACCTGCTGTCCCGCCCCTAGTCCCCTGCCCCCCAACATACCCCTGTGTGTGATATTCCCCTCCCTGTGCCCATGTGTTCTCATTGCTCAACACATACCTATGAGTGAGAACATGCGGTGCTAGGTTTTCTGTTCTTGTGTCAGTTTGCTGAGACTAATGGTTTCCAGATTCATCCATGTGCCTACAAAGGACATGAACTCATTGTTTTTCATGGCTGCATAGCATTCCATGGTGTATATGTGCCACATTTTCTTTGTCCAGTCTGTCATTGTTGGGCATTTGGGTTGGTTCCAGGTCTTTGCTATGGTGAACGGTGCCTCAATGAACATAGTTTACATGTGTCTTTATAGTAGAATGATTTCTAGTCCTTTGAGTATATACCCAGTAATGGGATTGCTGGGTCAAATGGAATTTCTATTTCTAGGTCGTTGAGGAATAGCCACGCTGTCTTCCACAATGGTTGAACTAATTTACACTCCCACCAACAGTGTAAAAGTGTTCCTATTTCTCCACATCCTCTCCAGCATTTGTTGTCTCCAGATTTTTTTTTTTTTTTTGAGACGGAGTTTCGCTCTTGTTACCCAGGCTGGAGTGCAATGGCACGATCTCGGCTCACCACAACCTCCGCCTCCCAGGTTCAGGCAATTCTCCTGCCTCATCCTCCTGAGTAGCTGGGATTACAGGCACACGCCACCATGCCCAGCTAATTTTTTGTATTTTTAGTAGAGACGGGGTTTCACCATGTTGACCAGGATGGTCTCGATCTCTTGACCTCGTGATCCACCCGCCTCTGCCTCCCAAAGTGCTGGGATTACAGGCTTGAGCCACTGCGCCCAGCCCGTCTCCAGATTTTTTAATGATCGCCATTCTAACTGGCATGAGTTGGTATCTCAATGTGATTTTGATTTGCATTTCTGTAATGACCAGTGATGATGAGCAGTTTTTTATATGCTTGTTAGCCTCATAAATGTCATCTTTTGAAAAGTGTCTGTTCATATCCTTCACCCACATTTGGATGGGTTTGTTTGTTTTTTTCTTGTAAATCTGTTTTAGTTCTTTGTAGATTCTGGGTATCAGCCCTTTGTCAGATGGGTAGATTGCAAATTTTTTTTCCCATTCTGTTGGTTGCCAGTTCATTCTGATGATTGTTTCTTTTCCTGCACAGAAAGTTTAATTAGATCCCATTTGTCTATTTTGGCTTTTGTTGCCAATGCTTTTGGTATTTTAGTCATGAAGTCCTTGCCTATGCCTATGTCCTGAATGGTTTTGCCTAGGTTTTCTTCTAGAGTTTTTATGGTGTTAGATCTTATGTTTAAGTCTTTAATCCATCTGGATTTAATTTTGATGTAAGGTGTCAGGAAGGAGTCCAGTTTCTGCTTTCTGCACTTGGCTAGCCAGTTTTCCCAACACCATTTGTTAAACAGCGACTCCTTTCCCCATTGCTTGTTTTTGTGAGGTTTGTCAAAGATCACACGGCTGTAGATGTGTAGCATTGCCTCTGAGGTCTCTGTTCTGTACCATTGGTCTATATCTTTGTTTTGGTATCAGTACCATGCTGTTTTGATTACTGTAGTATAGTTTGAAATCAGGTAGCATGATGCCTCCAGCTTTCTTCTTTTGCTTAGGATTGTCTTGGCTATGTGAATTCCTTTTGGTTCCATATGAAGTTTAAGGTGGTTTTTTTCCAGTTCTGTGAAGAAGGTCACTGGTAGCTTGTTGGGGATACTATTGAATCTATAAATTACTTTGGTCAGTATGACCATTTTCATGATATTAATTCTTTCTAACCATGAGCACGAAATGTTTCTCCATCTGTTTGTGTCCTCTCTTACTTTCTTGAGCAGTGGTTTGTAGTTCTCCTTGAAGAGGACCTTTACATCCTTTGTTACTTGTATTCCTATGTGCTTTATTCTCTTTGTAGCAATTGTGAATGGCAGTTCACTCATGATTTGGCTCTCTGTTAGTCTGTTGTTGGTGTACAGGAATGCTTGTGATTTCTGCTGAATACTGAGACTTTGCTGAAGTTGCTTATCAGTTTCAGGAGATTTGGGGCTGAGATGATAGGGTCTTCTAAATATACAATCATATCGTCTGCAAATAGAGACAAGTTGACTTCCTCCTTTCCTAATTGAATACACTTTATTTTTTTTTTCTTGCCTAATTGCTCTGGCTAGAACTTCCAATACTATATTGAAAAGTAGTGGTGAGAGAGGGCATCCTTGTCCAGTGCCAGATTTCAAAGGGAATTCTTCTAGTTTGGGCCCATTCTGTGTGATATTGGCTGTGGGTTTGTCACAAATAGATTTTTTTCTTTTTTTGAGATATGTTTCTTCAATACCTAGCTTATTGAGAGTTTTTAGCATAAAGTGCTGTTGAATTTTGTCAAAGGCCTTCTCTGCATCTATTGAGATAATCATGTAGTTTTTGTCTTTGGTTCTGTTTATGTGGTGAATTACATTTATAGTCTTGCATATGTTGAACCAGCCTTGAATCCCCAGCATGAAGCCTACTTGATGGTGATGCGTAAATTTTTTATGTGCTGTTGCAATCAGTTTGCCAGTATTTTATTGAAGATTATTGCATCTGTGTTCATCATGGATACTGGCCTGAAGTTTTCTTTTCTTGTGGAGTCTCTGCCAGGTTTTGGTATCAGGATGAT
This sequence comes from Cebus imitator, assembly GCF_001604975.1. NCBI lineage: Eukaryota > Metazoa > Chordata > Mammalia > Primates > Cebidae > Cebus > Cebus imitator. The sequence continues at coordinate 11,407,155 of NW_016107318.1, forward strand.
TTTGGTCTCTTAAAATGATTTGGCAAAGATTGCCCCTTTTTGGATTGTTTGGAATAGTTTGAGAAGGAATGGTACCAGCTCCTCTTTGTAGGTCTGGTAAAATTCAGCTGTGAACCCATCTGGACCTGGGCTTTTTTTGGTTGGTAGACTATTAATTGTTGCCTCAACTTCAGCCCTTGTTATTGGTCTATTCAGGGTTTTGATTTCTTCCTGGTTTTGACTTGGGAGGGTGTAAGTGTCCAGGAATTTATCCATTTTATCCAGGTTTACTTGTTTATATGCATAGAGTTGTTTGTAGTAATCTCTTATAGTAGTTTATGTTTCTGTGGAATCTGTGGTGATATCCCCTTTATTACTTTTTATTGCATCTATTTGATTCTTCTCCATTTTCTTTTTTATTAATCTGGCTAGTGGTTTTTCTATTTTGTTGATCTTTTCAAAAAAACAGCTCCTGGACTTATTGATTTTTTTGAAGGGGTTTTTTTTGTGTCTCTATCTCCTTCAGTTCTGCTCTGATCTTAGTTATTTCTTATCTTCTGCTAGCTTTTGAGTTTTTTTTTTTTTTTAATCTTGCTCCTCTAGTTCTTTCAATTTAGATGACAGGGTGTTATTTTAGATCTTTTCTCACTTCTCTGGTGGGCATTTATTGCTATAAATTTCCCTCTAGACACTGCTTTATATGTGTCCCAGAGATTCTGGTACGTTGTGTCTTTGTTTTCATTGATTTCAAAGAACATCTTTATTTTTGCCTTCATTTTGTTGTTTATCCAGTCAACATTCAGGAGCAGGTTGTTCAGTTACTATGTAGTTGTGCACTTCTGAGTTAGTTTCCTAAATCTGAGTTCTAATTTGATTGCCCTGTGGTCTGAGATACTGTTTGTTATGATTTCCTTTCTTTTGCATTTGCTGAGGAGTGATTTACTTCCAATTATGTGGTCAATTTTAGAGAAGGTGCAATATACAAGGTGCAAATGTATATTCTGTGCATTTGGGGTGGAGATTTCTGCAGATGCCTATCAGGTCCACTTGGTCCAGATCTGAGTTCAAGTCCTGGATATCCCTGTTAATTTTCTGCCTCGTTAATCTGTCTAATATTGACAGTGGAATGTTAAAGTTTCCCGCTGTTATTGTGTGGGAGTCTAAGTCTCTTTGTAGGCCGTTAAGAACTTGCTTTATGTATCTGGGTACTCCTGTACTGGATGCATATATATTTAGGATCTTTAGCTCTTTTTGATACATTGATCCTTTTACCATTATATAATGCCCTTCCTTGTCTCTTTTGATCTTTGTTGGCTTAAAGTCCATTTTAGCAGAGAATAGAATTGCAACTCCTGCTTTTTTTTTGCTCTCCATTTGCTTGATAAATCTTCCTCCATCCCTTTATTCTTAGCCTATATGTGTCTTTGCATGTGAGATGGGTTTCCTGAATAAAGCACACCGATGGTTTCTTACTTTTTATCCAATTTGCCAGTCTGTGTCTTTTGATTGTGGCATTTAGCCCATTTATATTTAAGGTTAATATTGTTATGAGTGAATTTGATCCTGCCATTTTGATGCTGGCTGGATGTTTTTCCTGTTAGTTGACATATTTCCTTCATTGTGTCGATGGTCTTTACCATTTGGTACATTTTTAGAGTGGCTGGTACTGCTTGTTCCTTTCCTTATTTAGTGCTGATTTCAGGAGCTCTTGTAAAGCAAGCCCAGTGGCGACGAAATCTCTCAGCAATTGCTTGTCCATAAAGCATTTTCTTTCTTCTTCACTGATGAAGCTTAGTTTGGCTTGATATGAAATTCTAGGTTGAAAATTCTTCCTTTAAGGATGTTGAATATTGGCCCCCACTCTCTTCTGGCTTGTAGGGTTTCTGCTGAGAGATCTGCTGTGAGTCTAATGGGCTTCCCTTTGTGGGTAACCTGATCTTTCTCTCTGGCTGCCCTTAGCATTTTTTCCTTCGTTTCAATGCTGGTGAATCTGACAATTATGTGCCTTGGGGTTGCTCTTCTTGAGGAATATCTTTGTGGTATTCTCTGTATTTCCTGAATTTGTATGGTGGCCCACCTAGCTAGGTTGGGAAGTTCTGCTGGATAATATCCTGAAGAGTGTTTTCCAGCTTGGATTCATTCTCTCCATCACACTCAGGTATGCCCATCAAATGTAGATTAGGTCTTTTCACATAATCCCATATTTCTTGGAGGATTTGTTCATTTCTTTTCACTCTTTTTTCTCTATTCTTGCCTTCTCTTTTTATTTCATTGAGTTGATCTTCAATCTCTGATATCCTTTCTTCTGCTTGGTCGATTTAGCTGTTGAAACTTGTTTATGCTTTGTGAAGTTCTTGTGCTGTGTTTTTCAGCTCCATCAAGTCATTTATATTCTTCTCTAAGCTGTTTATTCTAGTTAGCATCTCATCTAACCTTTTTTCAAGGTTCTTAGTTTCTTTGCATTGGGTTAGCACATGTTCTTTTAGCTCTGAGAAGTTTGTTATTACCCACCTTCTGAAGCCTGTTTCTGTCAATTCATCAGATTCATTCTCCACCCATCTTTGATCCCTAGCTAGTAAGGAGTTGTGATCCCTTCAAGGAGGAGAGGTGTTCTGGTCTTTGGTGTTTTCATCCTTTTTGTGCTGGTTTCTTCCCATCTTAGTGGCTTTATCTACCTGTGGTCTTTGTAGTTGGTGACTTTCAGATTGGGTCTCTGTGTAGATGTCCTTTTTGTTGATGATGAAGTTATTTCTTTCTGTTTCATAGTTTTCCTTCTAACAGGCCCCTCTGCTGCAGGACTACTAGAGATCCACTCCAGATCCTGCTTGCCTGGGATCTCCCATGGTGGCTGCAGAACAGTAAGTGTTGCTTCCACTTTCTCCTGTTATCTTCATCCCAGAAGGGTACCCGCCAGATGTCTGCCTGAGCTCTCTTTTATGAGGTGTCTCTTTGGGTGTACAGAGGTCAGGGAGCTGCTTGAGGAGACAGTCTATCCCTTATAGGAGCTCAAGTGCTGTGCTGGGAGTTCTGTTGTTCCATGCAATGCTGCTGGGTAGGTACCATTATGTCTGCTGCCGGGGAACTCATAACCGCCTCTTTTCCCAGGTGCTCTGACCTAGGAAGGTCAGCTTTATTTTTAAGTTCCTGATGTGCTGCTACCTTTTTTCAGAGATGCCTTGCGCTCCATGAAGTAGTCTAGTCACAGTCTGCCAGCAGAAGTGTTGCTGAGCTGTCACAGGCTCTGCCCAGCTGCTGTGTGAACTGCCTCAGTATTGGTGAACTGCCTCAGTAGTGGCAGATGCCCATCCCCCCCCACTGAGCTGGACCGTCCTGGGTCCAGCTGTGCTTGCTGTGAAACTCTCAATCTAGAGCATTTCAGATTGCTTGTTTTGTGGGGGTGGTACCCGCTGAGCCAGATTGCCTGGGTCCCTGTCTCAGCCCCCTCCCTTTCAGTTGAAAGGGAGACTCTGTCTCCCAGGCTTTCCAGGTGCTGGTTGAAACAGCTGCACGGATTTGTGTGAGTTTCTGTGCGCCAACCCGCAGCACCAGCTATGCTGAAAATAGTGGTGCTTTTCAGTCTGGGAATCTGCTGCTCTGTGGGCAGTGAAAACTTGTTTGGAAATGTGGTGAGCACTCACCCTCTGCATTGTTCTTGCTGGGAACTGCACTCTGGAGCTGTTCCTATTTGGCCATCTTGGATCCTCCCCAGAAACTAATATTTTTAAACAAGAATCAAAAATGAATCAGGAGAATCTCCTTTCAAGAAGAGGAATTTCCCCAGGTTTATTATTCTGAATTATTTGCATAAGGCTAAACATGCTCACAGAAAGATTCACTTGCTTTTTTATGTAAAATTGACTAGTTTTTTCACTGTTATTCATTTATTTGGTTTAGATGTTTTCTCCAGAAGCTGTCCTCTGAATACTTGAAAACTGGATTTAAACAAAGAAATTCATCTTAGTTTAAGGAAGATTAACACAGCCTTCTTCTAACATCTTCCTATTATTTGTTCTCTATTAATAGGGTGTTTAAAATGTATTTCAAAGCAGATCACATTAATCCTAATAAACACTCTTCAAATTGATTTTAAATGAATTAATAAATACAAGAGGAGTGCCCAATAGGCAATATCCATGTGAAAGCAGCAACTGTGTGACAATGCTGAGGGGTGGAACTGAGAGGTTGAGAAGACTTGGATAGGAATGTCCTATTAAACAGCCTCAGTTACTGCTGAAACTATACCCTTGTCACATAAATGTCCATGTACTGGATTGTTGCATTACTACCTTTGTGATTGCACTGTGTTACCAGCACTCAAATGCTCAGAACGTACTTTAAGCAGGCGTTGGAAAACTCACAGACTTCAAACTCTTGCTTGGTAACCCAAGGGTTTTTGTTATCAAAGCACATTTCTCTAAACGTTAATAAGTGTTAAAAGATAATTATCCATGTATCTCTTGCATTTCTGTTTCTTTTACAAGTAAGGCATTGACTGCATTTTGTCATACACTATGTTTTTATAGGAGTTGTACAGATAGTGGCTCCCTCCAAAGCAAAGGTCAGGTTTGCTTATATCCATGGAGGGTAGAGATGGTGTCTCTCACTGAAACAAAGAGCAGGTATGCTTTCTGCCCACTATGAAACATGCAGTTTCTAACCTAATGTTTCCTCTCCTGCAACATAACACACTGCAAATGCAAGTGTCATCAGCACTCTTGTCTTGTCATCAATGTGTGGGAACTGGGGCTGCAGGAACCAGCACAGAAATGTTTCTTGATATTCTAGTTACTGATATCATGATGAGTTATAAATTGTTCTTTTTCTCTAGCCCAGTAGTTTTATGTCTTCTGCTCTCACCCATGAGACTGTGGCAGGCTGGCTGGTTAGTTGCAAAAAGGGTAAAACCTCAGAGTCTTCACAGTTCTTGAAAAAAAGATGGGCAAGAATAAAAATAAATATTTTTTGTACATTTCCATAAAGTACTGCTAAAAACACAAGTACAGCTAGATATGTTTTGATATATTAACTCTATTGCCCTGTGGTTCTTGCTAAGACAGCATGAGTATGGTGATGCCCTGTCTCCGGGAGGGTGATAAATCAGCCGAAAAACAGAAACATGGCCTTTGAGGTGTGAAACCTATGGCATTTAACTTTTAAATATTCCAGTTTCTTGGGTTCCAAAATCTAAGCCCTCAAAAAACATAAAATTCATTCTTAAAACAATTGGAAAGAGTAAAGGAAAAGCCAAATTGCATCACCTCCAGAATAGATAAAGACTCCTGTGGACATTAGGGATGTAGGGGAGAGGGAGGGAAGAGAGACAGTGAAAATAAGAAGGCTCTATGCTGGTTCCCAAAGAAAGGGGTGGGAGGTAGAGAAGCCTTGGATGGATGTTTGGAATCGGAGAGGAGAAAGTGTCTCTGTTCTCTGCTTTCACATAAAGCAGAGAGGAACTGGACAGCTATGTCCTCCTTCCGCAACACATTAGGAGAATGGTAGACAGAATGGTTGTGAGGCTTGTGTAGATGGAGAGAGTTCCTCTTTCACCACCGGTGTCCAGGAGCAGAGCCAAAGGTTTTTTTTATATACCAAGTGGGATACAAGGCTATATGACTGACACAAGGAGAATACAACAGTGATATACGTGGACCAGTTGGTGCAAGTGGAGAAAATACATCTCAGCTAATATAGTAGATAGATGGCAATAACCAAGGATGAGAAGTCTCCCTCTTAGCACCCCTTTAAGCCCTCTGGAACTTAAATACATATGGGAAAAATGTATAGGATGGTAGGTACACCTGAAATGACTAAATTGACTAGGATTTAATATTCACCAGCAGGCAGAATGAGGGTTTACAATAAAAATTGTTAAAAAAAATAATAATAATAAGGCATGTAGTTTTTTTGGTTTTGGGTACAGTGTGTGGCCTGAAATATGTACTCACTAGACCTGCATTGCTAAAGCAATAGGATTTTAGGAATGCATATACTGTGCCATCATTTTTAAAACATGAAAATCATGTCGTCTTTTATATTTTTGGCCAGTCTCATGAATTGTCCAGCTTTCATTATTTATGGGTTCCCAGAACCGTGGGGAGATTTGAAACTGTGATGTAATCCACCTAACATTATTTCTACCGATAAAGCATTTTTTAACTACCTCTAGCTAAACAACTGGGAGTTATATAAATGAAGAAAACCACCCCTCACTTCAACCTATCTCCTCTAACTATTACTACTTTGCAGGGACAGGGAACTGGCAGGTGAGATGCTATATAGCCAGGGGTGGGGAGTTGGGGAGGGATAACATGGGGAGAAATGTCAGATATAGGTGATGGGGAGGAAGGCAGCAAACCACATTGCCATGTATGTACCTATGCAACAATCTCGCATTTTCTTCACATGTACCCCAAAACCTAAAATGCAATTATATATATAAGCCTGTGTATGTGTGTGTGGGGGGGGTGGGGGGGGGTGGGTGTGTGTGTGAAGAAGGTAAAAGAAATTTGACTTCAGAAGTCTCAGTTTGTATGAAAATTAATACCTGTATTGTATTACTCAGATCATGGAGAACTTTAAGATCACATGTATTTTCTTTTTTTTTTTTTTTTTTTTTTTTTTTTTTTTTTTTTTTTTTTTTTTTTGAGATGGAGTTTCACTCTTGCTACCCAGGCTGGAGTGCAATGGCACGATCTCGGCTCACCGCAACATCCGCCTCCTGGGTTCAAGCAATTCTACTGCCTCAGCCTCCTGAGTAGCTGGGATTACAGGCACGCGCCACCATGCCCAGCTAATTTTTTGTATTTTTAGTGGAGACGAGGTCTCACCATGTTGACCAGGATGGTCTCGATCTCTTGACCTCGTGATCCACCCACCTCAGCCCACCAAAGTGCTGGGATTACAGGCTTGAGCCATCTTGCCTGGCCGATCACATGTATTTTCTGAATCTCTCTGCATCCTTTCAAAATTGTTCCTTAAGGGGTCAATTTATATCTCAATATATTTTCATAATAGTTATATTAAATGAAATTGGGAAAATAGATAAATTTGTGATGTTCTATAAAACTTTTTTATTTCAGAAAAATTTAGTCAGTTTTTGTAACAATCAAGCAGCAATTCCAAAGGTCAGATTTCTAAAAAGATTCTACTAAGTAAAGACATGCTAAAGAGGTTGCTCATTTAGCTATTTTCATAAAGGAACTCAAGGGGACTAAATCAAAAGAAAGAGATATATATGATTTAACCAGGGCACTTGATAGAACGTGTCATCAATCCCAGATAAAGGCTATATTTGAGAGCCAAAAATAAAGAGAGAATAAAATTGTACTATTTGAGCTCAAATCTTCCACAAATCAGCCTTATACAAAAACTTCTTGCCTAAATATCTATCATATTCCTGCATCATACTAATCCCTCAATTCTGATCTTATTATACATATATAAATTTTAATAGTCTCTTAACACCTAAACCGAATTATGCAAGTACATTTCACAGCAACTTCAACCCTAATTGATTTCTCCTCACTGAAAAATCCAGAAGACCTCTATACTTCATTGCCAGGCCAGTAACACCTTTTTTTTTTAATTGCATTTTAAGTTTTGGGGTACATGTGAAGAACATGTAAGATTGTTGCATCGGTACACACATGGCAGTGTTCTCCAATATGTCACCTGTTTCTGACTTATCTAATGAAGCTTGACTCTCCTTCAGGGCTGTGAATATGACTAATATAATTTTCTTGATCCCAAAAGAGCTCACCTGCTTATCAATACTCAGTAAACTACTTGTTGAATTGAAGCAATCTCCCAGTTTCCAGAGTATAAAAATTAAGTTCCTTGACTCTGCCAAGAAAGTGTCTTGCAGTCAACCATCAAGAAGAATTTACCAGAAGAATGACTCCAGTTTAAGTTATTGACTATGGGTATGAACTTTATGTAGGCGTTTACTTGAAGCAACACCCATAGATAAAAATAACAACTTTTTGGTGAGGGCTCTGAAACTCTGAATTTCTGTTTTTCATTACGACAAATAAAGGAAAACTGATTTTAGCTGTTCATGAAGTCTTCTATTTCAGAGATTAAGTTGCAAATAAAATAGTAAATTGATGAGAAAGGTGGAAATAAACCAGAAACAAAGAGATGATATTTCCCTCAAAACAGACATAATTTTTAAAGTTTAAGACAAAAATGGCTGGCAAAAAAGCAGGATCCTGAGCATAGTACTTGCCAGAAACTTGTACAAAATATATTCATAGCACAAAATCATTTAGACTCATTCATCCTGACAAAAAAATACATAAATGTAGCCTGTAACATCTTTCTTATTTATTAGCCTTCAAGACGTTTCTCCTTGAGCAAATGCATTCTTCCCTTCTAATCTAATCACTCCAACCCATTCCCAGTGGTACATTTCTTGTGCTTAGCATCTTGACATCTTGGTAACCAGTTTTACAGAGAAAATAAACTTAAAAGCCAGAGTATTTTTTTCTTTATAATTTGATTTCAACTGGAGTTCTGTGCAGAAAACTATGTATGAAGGTCAATTCAATGCACCTAGACTTATTCTGACACCAAGTTTGGGGTAAAAAAAAAAAGTCTGTGTTCTCTCATATTTTTAAAAACGTCTATCACAGGTAAAAGTGTGTAATTTATGTTAAGAATTCTCATCTTGGTGAAACACTTCTAATGTTACCACTAGTCGAAGTCCTTTTTCCAATACTGCAAACATAGTAATGAAAGAAAAACATAAGGCTAACCCTGTAACAACACTAACAATGGTGATGATTATATGAAGTGTCAAAGAACAAGTTTTTTCATAACCAAGCTCCTCTATATAACAGCTGTGCAAACCTAGTCTAGATACTTAGTTTCTGAGTATCAGTTTCTTCACATTAAAAATGTTGTTATGAGAAATAGATAATATATGTGAAGCTTATAATAGGGAATTGTTGATAAAAGTTTATTTTCTTTAAGATCAGCTAGATATTGCTTATGGTCTTATGATATAATACCATGGTTTACTTAAGGAGAGATTTATTTTTATCACATAACAAGAAGGCTGGAGGCATAAAGTCCAGGGCCAGTGCAGCTCTTGAGGAAGTCGTCTAGGACCTAAGCTCCTTGTGGCTCTCTAATCTACCAGCTTTAGTGAGTGGATATCATCCTTATGACCATAAGATGGTTTGCTCTCATCTCCAGACAACAATTTTGATTCATGTTAGTATAGTATATCTTTCTCCATGCCTTTACTTTTATTCTATGTCTTTATATTTAAAGTGAGTTTCTTGCAGACAACATACTGTTGGGTCTTGTGTTTTTCCTTCCATTTGATAGTCATTGTCTTTTAATTGGTATATTTAGACCATTAACATTTAGACTATTAACATTAATGGTCTAAATATACCAGTTAAAGCGATTATTAATGTAGGTGAATTCATATCTACCATATGTGTTATGTGTAACTCTTTTCTATCATTGCTTTGGGTATTTTTGTTGTTGTTTGTTTTGCTTTGTTTTTGTCTTTTGTTTTCTGACTTCTTTTGTTTTAATTGAGCATTTTATATGATTCCTTTTTTTCCCCTTTCAAGTAAATCAACTATATATTTTTAACTTTTTATTGCAGTTACCCTTGAGTTTGCAATATACATTTACCACTAATCCAAGTCCTTTTTCCAATAGTGCGAGTGACTTACAACACTATTCCCACTTCCTCCCTTCTGTCCCTTACAGCATTATTATTATAAATTTTACTTACTCATAAGCTGTAATCACTGAACACATTGATTACTATTTAGAAAAACTTATCTGTTAGATCAATTAAAAAATTTAAAAGTAAAGTATTTAGTTTAATTTTATTTTTTTCTTTAATGTTTCTCCCTTCTTTATTAGATACAAGTTTTTTACCTATATCATTTTCCTTCTTTTCAAAGAATTTTTTTTAACACTTCTTATAAGAAATGGTCCCCTGATAACAAATTCCCTCAATTTATCTGGCAAAGTGTTTTTATTTCTCTTTCAATTTTGAAGGATAATTTCACTGGATACAGAATTCTAAATTGGTACATTTTGGTGTGTTTTGTTCTCAACACTTGAAATGTTTCCCTCAACTCTCTTCTTGCTTGAATGTTTTCTGAAGAGAAGTCCTAAGTAATTCTTATTCTTGCTTCTCTAAAAGTAAGCTCAGTTTTTATTTTCCCTCTGAAGTCTTTAAAGACTTTTTTTCTTTTTCTTTTGCTTTGTGCAGTTTGAGTTTTTGCCTTGGTGTAGATGCTTTTTGTATTTATTCTGCCTAGTATTCTCTGAGCTTTCTGGATTTGTGATTAGGTGTCAATCATTAATTTTAATTTTAAAAAATTCTTGGTCATTATTGCTTAAATATAATGACTAATGAATTAAGTGCCTCTAATAAACTAACAGATGAGTCAAAAAAGGAATAATCAAAATCAAAACACTCTAAAGAAGGGAAAACAGGAAACATACAGCAGTCATCCATGGGAAACATTAAATTATTCTGAGCAGAAATAGCAAGGACTCCCTACTCTGCAATAGAGTAAAATTTTGAATATTCAATCTGGCAGTTCTACATCTAATTATGCTATACACCAGCACCATCTAATAGAAATATAGCATGAGCCACAAAGACCAGCCTCATATGTAATTTGAAATTTCCTAGCAATCTCACTTTAAAAAGAAGTTGATATATTAACTTCAAGAATATATTTATCTAATCTAGGATATCAAAAATGTTAATTTATAATCAATGCGATGTAAGTATTAATTATATATTATATTCTTTTTTATACCAAGTCTTTGAAAGCTAGTGTATTTTTTACATCTACAGCACACCTCAATTTGGAATAGTCACATTTTAAGTGCTGAATAGCCACATATAGCTAGTGACTACAACAACTATATAGACAATGCATTCTAAATCCTCTCTGTCCAGTGCCCTCCATGAATCCTAATTCTACTCCCAAGGGAATTCTTCTCATCTCTTACCTTTCCAGGCTATACATGTGGTATACTGGGAAATCCCTTAACTGGAGCTGCACGATTTTCACAGCAAACCTGCACATGGTATATGTTTGACAGGCCCATAGACAGTCCTATGGGTTGAATAATCAGACTGTAACTTGCCAAGTTTATATATTGTTGGCAGTGGAATTCCCTCAAAAATCAAGCATTACTTCTGTTTAATTACTTGTAATCACAACTAAAGATTATGTGTAGATATCACCTTTAAATGCCTTCAGAGAGGCTTGGGGCAGCAATATGATCTCTTGCAAAGGGTGCAGCTTGGCTTGCATTGACTTTGGTGATGGATACAGAAACAGTGGCATTTTTATCTTTGAAAAGCTCTAAGTCAACACAGATTGCAGGCCTGAACAAATGCAGGTTGCGGGCCTGGACAAAGAGTGTCTCCTTTATTGAAATCCTAATTCTTTCTACCCCTGGTAGTAATAAACTGACCAATGATCTCATTTGCCCAAGACTAAAATGGTTCCCAGGCTGTAGAGCTTTCAATTTTGAGACTGGAAAAATAGTCCCAGGAAAATGGATGAGTTTGCCACTCTAGCTTATAGATAGACCAAATCTAGACTTGGTCTTTCTCTCAGAATTTTGCTTTGCATAGCTTCATTTGCTCTACATTTTAGAATCTGTCATTTGTAGCAATCTACTTTCAGATTTCAGCTTTTTTATTAGTTTTGGATTACATTTGGCTGCATATATCAGATACCTGACTAGAAGCTTAACCAAAGAGAGAAATATTTTTCTCAGCAATAGAACTATGAAAGTGGGTAAACTGTCTGACACAGTAACTCCATAGAGTATAAAGGACTCAAGTTCCATCTAACTTTCTTCTTCCTCAACTTTAGCGTGTGATTTTGTCCTTATAATCAAAAAATGATTCCTCTGTCTTCAGAAACTGCATATTCATTTTAGGCAAGATGAAGATTAAAGGTAAATTACAAGAAAAGAATCATATTAACTGAGGCTGAGTTTAATAGTAACAAAAAAATGGCTTTCTCAGAAGCCTTACATCCAGTAGAATTCCACGTCTCATTTTATTATTATGATTATTAATTTTATTTTTTTTTTTGAGATGGAGCCTCGCTTTGTGCCCAGACTGGAGTGCAATGGCAGGAACTCAGCTCACTGCAACCTTCACCTCCCAGGTTCAAGGAATTCTGCCTCAGCTCCGCCAGTAGCTGGGATTACAGGCACCTGCCGCCACATCGGGCTAATTTTTGTATTTTTTAAGTAGAGAAGGAGTTTCACCATGCTGGCCAGGCTGCTCTCAAATTCCCAACCTCAGGCGATCCGCCCGCCTCCACCTCCCAAAATGCTGGGATTACAGGCGTGAGCCACCGTGCCCGGCACATGTCTCATTTTTTTGGTCGTATGGCTACTCCTAACTGCAAGAGACTCTAAGAGAGAAGTATTTTTTATTGATTTATTGATGCCTCAAAAGAATAAGGCTGCTGTTAGTAAAAAAATAAAAATAAAAAAGAGAAAAAAGAAATTAGTGAATGCTGAAGGATATAAAATATATTTTATTGAATTTGAGAGAAAATAAACTTCTTAAAGATAAGATAATAAGGAAAGGACCTACTTTTAAACATAATTCTTCACAAATGAATTTTTTTTGGTGATTCAGTTAAGTTCATGCCTTACACATTAAAACTTCAAAGAAATGTCAATGACCCTAATGGAATTGGACTGAGTCAAAGAGAACATGAGTAACTTTAGCCCTTGTTCCTTTTTGCTAGTTCTTGAGAGTCTGTTTATTGTTTTAGGCTTGCTCTAAAGCCGAAATTATTAACTCCATCACCAGGGAGGTGACATAAATCAGTAAAAAATATTGGTATAAGGAATTTTTTTTTAGGGCTTCACTTTGTCACCCTGGCTGGAGTGCAGTGGTGCCATCTCAGTTCACTGCAGCCTCCACCTGGGCTCAAGCAATCTTCTCATCTTGGCCTCTGGAGTAGCTAAGACTACAGGTATGCACCACCACCCCTGGCTAATTTTTTGTATTTTTTTTTTAAGAGATGGAGTTTTGCCAGGTTGCCCAGGCTAGTCTCGAACTCACAGGCTCAAGCGATCCGCCCGCCTTCGCCTCCCAAAGTGCTGGAATTACAGACGTGAGCCACCTCACCCAAAGGCACACATTTTGATTGCATTTTAAATATTGCTGAATATTCTTTATATCTAAAGACAAATATCTTTTGTCCATTTTTAAGCACATAGACCTTTGAGTCTATATTTCATTTTCTTTCTTTTAAAACATTATATAGAGAAAGAGTTCTCTACAATGAGAAACTAACAGTGTATGCACAATATGAATAACTAGCATTGACCTAGAATTGGAAAGTCAACTGTGAGTGATGTGTCTACAGCAAACAAAAAAGGACTCACCCTATCTAAAGGGGCACCTACTAACTAGAGCTAGGCCATTATTACGATAGCGTGCAAAAGTTTAGACCTGATGCTGCTACATTATGTTTAGGATCCAGATATTTTATATGAAATTTCCTGGGGTTTGAACTGTTGGCTCAAAAAAAAAATACTTACAAACAATATACATAGTAAATATATCAGGTCTGTAATTCATTACAGATTTGGATTATGGACCATCAGATGGATATTTTTGCTTTAGGAACAAAAAAAAAAAAAAAAAAAAAAACAGAAAAGTTTCCATAATGTCAAGTCATTGAAAGCAGTACAAGAGCATAAGATGTGGGGACATGGGGCAGAGAGAAAATAGCACTGGTAAACCAGATTTGGGAGAGAGGAAAAACAGAGATTACATATGATATGCTCTGAAGTCATAAAGGTTTATTAGGTGCTTTAATTATATTGTGCAAGGATTCTTTGTATAGACTTCAGATTCATTTTAAATACTTTTCAAGTAATAGTAGCTATCAATACACATCAATAAAAACAGGGCGATCTAGAGTACTTGGCAGCAATAAATACTAATGAGGGTCAATAAGTGTTTTGCAGATCAAAATGCCAAGTCTTAACTTTTGATCTGCAAAATCTTGAACACTATGAATTAATTAGGAGCAAAAACATTGTGGGACCAGAAGGAAGGGTGCACTACAGTTAGACTAATATAATTTCAAGCCTCATAGCAGTATGGCTAAGAAGATAGGCTTTGAGGTCAGGCATTGAGGCTCATGCCTGTAATCCCAACAGTTTGGGAGGCTGAAGTGGGAGGATTGCTTGAGGCCAAAAGTTCAAGACCAGTGTGAGCAACACAGCTAGATCCCCGTCTCTAAAAAAAACTGAAATATATGTATAGCCAGGCACGGTGGTGGGTGCCTGTAGTCCCAGCTACTGGGGACACTTAGGTGGGAGGATTGCTTGAGCCCAGGAGCTGGAGGCTGCAGTGAGCCGATATGGCAACACTACACTCCTAAGCAACAGAATGAGGCTCTATTTCTAAAAAGAAGTAAAAGAAGAAGATAGGCTTTGTAATTAGGCAGAACTCATTTAAAAGCCAATACTAGCCACTTATTAGTTCTATGAAATTGAATAAGTTGTTTTATTTCTTTAAGCATCAATTTTCTTATCTGCACATTTCACTGATGATAGTCCCTATTTCATGGGTTGCTGTAATGCTTAAATTAATGCTTAGATAAAATAGCACTATACATGTAAAGCACTGAGCAAAGTCCCTGGTACAACATAAGATCTTCAACACCTGATATGTAGAAAGACTTCTATGAAGACATGTGTACCTTTTGTATATATATTTTTATAAACAATATACAGGAAAACTACCACGTGCAAGGAAATGCCACCAGTTTTATTTTACTCACACCTAACAAGTATATAGTGTTATAATAAAGTATGAGTTCAGTTCAAATTATTTTTTCTTGGAGATTTAAAATATTTGTAGTATACTCATTCTGTAGAACTTAGTTTTAACAGCAGTGTATTTATTTAATATAAGTTTTCCTTAGTTACACCAGAATTTTTTTCACTTTAAAATAAAAATGTGTGCCCTGAAGAATGGCATAAGTTTACTGTGTTTTAACCATAATCCCATTTTTGCATGGATTTAACAACCCAATTGTGTTTTATTCAAAGGTAGGATGAGAACGTGAATGGCAGCATTTAACAAATGTTGAGTCAAACGCCCCTTCAGGCCTGGAAATCAATCAGTCATGTTTCTTTCACTGAGCAAACACAGACAAAACAGATCACACCTGTAATCAGAGGTCTCCCCTTCAGATTCTCCTGAGTGTAGAGGAGTACATTAGTCGTTGTCATTTTTTTGACATCTCAGAAATTTCTTTTAGTAGAAGACATTGTTCCCTCTAAAACTCTTTTCTGTTTTTTGCATCATCATATAGGCAGGAATTATCTCTTTGCTGTCCACAACTATATTCCATCATATATGAGTGCTCACCAAGCACTTGTTGTGTGAATTAACCAAAGTCCAATCTTCCCATGTTGATAATTCTCTGGGTAGATCATGGAAAAGTCAAAATGTCCAAAATAGCACTTAGAGTTAGCATGATCAATTTGAACAATTCATTACTGTCGTTTTGAGTAAAATACGCAAAGGCATTTCTTATAGTTCTTTTTCCCTCACAACAATGAGCACATATTACATATTCAATAAATACTGACTAAACCAAACCGAACTTAATTTCTAATCTTTTCCATTTTCTTTTGGTAATAATTAGCAAAGCCAATTTTATTCAAACGTAATCTAAAGGGTACATAGCTTGTTCTTGAAAGTACAGTGACAATGTAATGAATTAATGAATCTGGAAATTTTCAGGTCATGACAGCAGAGCTAATTCTAAAAAAGTGGCAGAGTACAAGTTTTGAGTTGAGAAAGAATAAAACATTCTTCTAGATTAATACTCATTTTCCTTAACTGTGAAGCAGATTGAAAAGAAAAGATAATGAGCCCATTTAGTTTAACGTTCAAAGTGATTGCATTACATAAGGATATCAGAATATTCTATGACTGCAAAACACATTTTGTTACCTATTTTATAGCCTTCAATGGCAATCTATTTTGAGCAATTTGAACAAGGGAATTAAGGTTCCTTAGAGGAGAAAATGACAGCAATTCCAGTTACATAAATGTAACTAGCTCAATAAAATACAATCTTTCCACTAGAATTCATCAGCAGATCAGCACATAGATGAAATAAATTCACACAAAGACATTTCCCATTAGTAACCTCACTATTGATAAAATAGATGGAATTATTCTTGATAATGTCAAAGCCTTGACTATTTTTTTAAAAAGGCAATGTTGCTGCAAAACACTTAGGCAAAACTAAACAAAACCTGAACCCTGAAATTTAGGCACATTCCACCAATTCTTATATGTATGTATGAAACGTACCATATATGGTTAAACTCATACTAAGTAGGAATTTGGTTTCTGCCATGTATACTTTCTACTTTATTTATCTATGAGCAAAGTATTATTTTGAATTAAATATGCATATGTACATTTGTATTTAAATTTAGCCTTCAGTACCTTGTTTCGACTTTGTAGTAGGACTAGCATGCTCAAGAAAATGTAGTAAGAAATTTATCTGCTACTTAAGCCATGTGAATCTCAAACGTGACAATCTTTTCTTATTTTTCAGAATGTAAGCTAACAGTGGAAAGTTAAGAAAGGAATACATCTATATGTTTAGATAACATGATAACAGAGATTAAAGGTCTGTGGAAAAATTCTGGAACCCATCTCTTTGAATGCACCTGTCTCCATTTTGTCCATGTATGACAGAGCACTCAAAAGACAATATTTCATGTATACCGAATTTTATAAATACAACCTAAACCTTAATAAAGAGCTAACTTTCGCTTTTGTTGATCCTATCCGTTTCCTAATTCATTCATTTATCTTCTTATCTTTTTTCTTTCCTTTGTCAATTTTCTGTGTTTTTTTGTGTGTGTTAATGCTTAACCCAATTATTTTCAAATTAAGCTGTAGGTGAACCTCTACGCAATTTTTTTGGGAACTTTGATGAGTAAAACTTTTGCCATCATTAAACTCTAAATAGGTTGATGTTTTCATTGCGATTTCTTCTTTAACTCTCATGTAGCAGTACTTTTTTTAGTCTCCACAGGGAGTCTTTCTAAATGGATTTCTATTCTTGATTTCTTTTTTTTTTTTTGAACTTTAGGTTCTGGGGTACATGTGCCAATCATGCAAGATTGTTGCATAGCTAAACAACATATGGCAGGGTGGTTTGTTGCCTCCATCCCCCCCCCATCACCTGTATCTGGCATTTCTCCCCATGTTATCCTTCCCCAACCTCCCCACCCACACTGTCCCTCACTTAGCAACCCCCAACTGACCCCAGTGTTTGATGCTTTCTTCCCTGTGACCATGTGTTCACATTGTTCAACAACTACATATAAGTGAGAACATGCAGTGTTTGATTTTCTGTTCTTGTGTCAGTTTACTGAGAATGATGGTTTCCGGATTCATTCATTTCTCTACAAAGGGCATGAACTCATCATTTTTTATGGCTGCATAATATTCCATGGTGTATATGTGCCACATTTTCTTTGTCCAATCTATTATTGATGGGCATTTGGGTTGGTTCCAGGTATTTGCTATTGTAAACAGAGTCACAATGAACATGTGTCTATATGTGTCTTTATAATAGAATGATTTATAGTTCTTTGGATATATACCCAGTAACGATATTGCTGGATCAAATGGAATTTCTGTTTCTAGATCCTTGAAGCATTGCCACACTGTCTTCCACATGGCTGAACTAGTTTATACTCCCACCAACAGTGTAAAAGTGTTTCTATTTCTCCACATCCTCTCCAGCATCCTCCAGCATCTGTTGTCTCCAGAGTTTTTAATGATCGCCATTCTAATTGGCGTGAGATGGTATCACAATGTAGTTTTGATTTGCATTTCTCTAATGACCAGTGATGATGAGTATTTTTTCGTATGTTTCTTGGCCCCATAAATGTCATGTTTTGAAAAGTGTCTATTCAAATCTTTCACCCACTTTTGAATACGTTTGTTTTTTTCTTGTAAATCTGTTTTAGTTCTTTGTAGATTCTGGATATTGGGCCTTTGTCAGATGGGTAGATTGCAAAACTTTTTCCCATTCTGTTGATTGCCAATTCACTCTAATGATTGTTTATTTTGCTATGCAGAAACTCTTAAGTTTAATTAGATCCCATTTGTCTATTTTGGCTTCTGTTGCCATTATTTTTGGTATTTTAGTCATGATGTCCTTGCCTATGCCTATGTCCTGAATGGTTTTGTCTAGGTTTTCTTCTAGGGTTTTTATGGTGTTAGGTTTTATGTTTAAATCTTTAATATATCTGAAGTTAATTTTAGTGTAAGGTGTCAGGAAGGGGTCCAGTTTCAGCTTTCTACAGATGGCTATCCAGTTTTCCCAACACCATTTATTAAACAGGGAATCCTTTCCCCATTGCTTGTTTTTGTCAGGTTTGTCAAAGATCAATTAGTTGTAGATGTATGGCATTGCTTCTGAGGCCTCTGTTCTGTTCCATTGGTCTATATCTCTGTTTTGGTACCAGTACCATGGTGTTTTGATTACTGTAGCCTTGTAGTATAGTTTGAAGTCAGGCAGCATGAGGCCTCCAGCTTTGTTCTTTTTGCTTAGGATTGTCTTGGCTATACGGGCTCTCTTTTGATTTCATATGAAGTTTAAAGTGGTTTTTCCAGTTCTGTGAAGAAGGTCAATAGTACCTTGATGGGGATGATGTTGAACCTATAAATTGCTTTGGGCAGTATGGCCATTTTCACTATATTGATTCTTCCCAACCATGAGCATCAAAGATTTTTCCATCTGTTTGTGTCCTCTCTTACTTCCCTAAGCAGTGGTTTGTCATTCTCCTGTGAAGGATGTGAGGATCTTTGTTACTTGTATTCCTAGGTACTTTATTCTCTTTGTAGCAATTGTGAATGGGAGTTCACTCATGATCTGGCTCTCTGTTTGTCTGTTATTGGTATACAGGAATGCTTGTGATTTTTGCACATTGATTTTGTATCCTGAGACTTTGCTGAAGTTGCTTATCAACTTAAGGAGATTTTGTGCTGAGATGATGGGGCCTTCTAAATATACAATCATATCATCTGCAAATAGAAACAATTTGACTTCCTCCTTTTCTAATTGAATATGATTTATTTCTTTTTCTTGCCTGATTACTCTGGCTAGAACTTCCAATACTATATTGAATAGGAGTGGTGAGAGAGGACATCCTTGTCTAGTGCCAGTTTTCAAAGGGAATGCTTCCAGTTTTTGCCTATTCAGTATGATATTGGCTGTGGGTTTGTCATAAACAACTTTTATTATTTTGAGATATGTTCCATCAATACCTAGTTTATTGATAATTTTTAGCATAATGGGCTGTTGAATTTTGTCAAAGGCCTTCTCTGCATCTACTGAGATAATCATGTGGCGTTTGTCTTTGGTTCTGTTCATGTGATGGATTATGTTTATAGATTTGCATATGTTGAACCAACTTTGCATCCTCGGATGAAGCCTACTTGATTGAGATAGATAAGCTTTTTATGTGCTGTTGGATTCAGTTTGCCAGTATTTTATTGAAGATTTTTGCATCTACGTTCATCATGGATATTGGCCTGAAGTTTTCTTTTTTAGTTGAGTCCCTGCCAGGTTTTGGTATCAGGATGATGTTGGTCTCATAAAATAAGTCAGGAAGAATTCCATTTTTGTATTGTTTGGAATAGTTTCAGAAGGAATGGTACCAGCTCTTCTTTGTACATCTGGTAGAATTTGGCTGTAAACCCATGTAGACATGGACATTTTTTGGTTGCTAGGCTATTAATTGCTGCCTCAACTTCAGCTCTTGTTATTGGTCTATTCAGGGACTCAACTTCTTCTTGGTTTAGTCTTGGGAGGGAGTAATTGTCCAGGATTTTATCCATTTCTTCTGAATTTGCTGGTTTATGTGCATAGAGTTGTTTGTGGAAAACTCTGGTGGTGGTTTGTATTTCTGTGACTTCAGTGGTGATATCCGCTTTATCGTTTCTTGTTGCATCTATTTGATTCTTCTCTCTTTTCTTTTTTATTAGTCTGGCTAGTGGTCTGTCTATTTCGTTGATTTTTTCAAAAAATCAGCTCTTGGATTTATTGATTTTTTGTGTGTGTGTCTCTGTCTCCTTCAGTTCTGCTCTGATCTTGGTTATTTCTTGTCTTCTGCTAGCTTTTGCTTTTT
>NW_016107318.1:11427363-11440752 GCF_001604975.1 Cebus imitator
TTTTTTTATCTTGCTCCTCTAGCTCTTTCAATTTTGATGATAGGAGGTCAATTTTAGATCTTTCTTTGCCTCTCATGTGGGCATTTATTGCTATAAATTTCCTCTTTAGACACTGCTTTAAATGTGTCCCAGAGATTCTGGTACATTGTGTCTTCATTCTCATTGGTTTCAAAGAACATCTTTATTTCTGCCTTCATTTCATTGTTTATCCAGTCAACATTCAGGAGCAAGTTGTTCAGTTTCCATGTAGTTGTGCGGTTTTGAGTGAGTTTCTTTATCCTGAGTTCTTATTTGATTGCACTGTGGTTTGATAGACAGTTCATTATTATTTCCTTATTTTGCATTTGCTGGGGAGTGATTTACTTCTGATTATGTGGTCAGTTTTAGAGCAAGTGCAATGTGGTGCTTAGAAGAATGTATATTCCGTGGATTTTGGTGGAGAGTTCTGTAGATGTCTATTAGGTCCACTTGGTCCAGATCTTCATTCAAGTCCTGGATATTCTTGTGGATTTTCTGTCCCATTGATCTGTCTAATATTGACAGAGAAGTGTTAAAGTCACCCACTACTATTGTGTGGGAGTCTAAGTCTCTTTGTAGGTCATTAAGAACTTGCTTTATGTATCTTGGTGCTCCTGTATTGGGTGCATATATATTTAGGAAGGTTAGCTCTTCTTGTTGTATTGATCCTTTTACCATTATGCAATGCCCTTCTTTGTCTCTTTTGATCTTTGTTGGTTTGAAGTCCGTTTTATCATAGACTAGGATTGCAACCCCTGCTTTTTTTTTTTGCTCTCCATTTGCTTGGTAGATCTTCTTCCATTCCTTTATTTTGAGTCTATGTGTGTCTTTGCATGTGAGATGGGTCTCCTGAATACAGCACATCAATGGTTCTTGACTTTATATCCAATGTGCCAGTCTATGTCTTTTGATTGGTGCATTTAGTCTGTTTACATTTAATGTTAATATTGTTATGTATGAATTTGAGCCTGCCATTTTGTTACTGGCTGGTTTTTTTGCCCGCTAGTTAACACAGCTTCTTCATTGTGTTATTGTTCTTTACCATTTGGTAAGTTTTTGCAGTGGCTGGTACTGGTTGTTCCTTTACTTGTTCAGTGCTTTCTTCAGACGCTCTTGTAAGGCAGGTCTGGTGGTGATGAAATCTTTCAGTAATTTCTCGTCCATAAAGGATTTTATTTCTTCTTCACTTATGAAGCTTAGTCTGGCTGGTTATGAAATTCTGCATTAAAAGTTCTTTTCTTTAAGGATGTTGAATATTGGCCCCCACTCTCTTCTGGCTTGTAGGGCTTCTGCTGAGAGATCCACTGTGAGTCTGATGGGCTTCCCTTTGTGGGTGACCTGACCTTTCTCTCTGACTGTCCTTAGCATTTTTTCCTTCATTTCAATCCTGGTGAATCTGATGATTATGTGCCTTGGGGCTGCTCTTCTTGAGGAGTATCTTTGTGGTGTTCTCTGTATTTCCTGGACTTGAATGTTGGCCTGACTTGCTAGGTTGGAGAAGTTCTCCTGGATAATATCCTGAAGAGTGTTTTCCAGGATTCGTTGGATTCATTCTCTCGGTCACTTTCAGGTACACCAATCAAGTGTCAATTAGGTCTTTTCACTTAATTGCATATTTCTTGGAGGGTTTATTCATTTCTTTTCACTCTTTTTTCTCTAATCTTGCCTTCTCGTTTTATTTCATTGCGTTGATCTTCGACATCTGCTTGATCAATTTGGTTATTGAAACTTGTATATGTTCTCATGCTGTATTTTTCAGCTCCATCAAGTCATTTATGTTCTCTTAGTTGGTTATTCTAGTTAGCATTTCATCTAACCTTTTTTCAAGGGGTTTAGTTTCTTTGCATTGGGTTAGAAAACGTTCTTTCAGCTCAGAGAAATTTGTTATTATCTACCTTCTGAAGCCTGTTTCTGTCAGTTCATCAAACTCATTCTCCATCCTGTTTTGTCCCCTTGCTGGTGAGAAGTTGTGATCTGTTGGAGGAGGAGAGGCATTCTGGTCTTTGATGGTTTCATCCTATTTGTGCTGTTTTTTTTGCATCTTCATGGATTTATCTAGCTTTGATCTTAGGGAGCCACTTGAGGAGGCAGTCTGTCTCTTGTCTGCCTGTAGAGGTGCTGCTGGGCTGCCACGAACTAAGTCTAGCTGCTTTATAAGCTTCCTATGTCTTTTGTTTACACAGGAAGCTTAGGTCCCCCTCTGTAATGGCAGATGCCCTTCCCCCACTGAGCTCAATCATTCCAAGTCAAGCTTGAACTGGTGTGTTGGCTGTGAAATTCTCAAGTGAGAGGGCTTCAGTTTGCTGGGGTTTGTCAGGGAGGGACACACCTAGCCATATGGCCTGTCTCCCTGCTTTCAGCTCCCCTCTTTCCAGGGTGCCAGTAGCTCTATCCCACAGGCTCTCTCAATTAGCTAATACATCCACCTAGATCTGTGCTGACAACCCAAGGCAACAGCTGGGGCTAGTATTCAGCTCTGTGCAGGTAACTCACGGCACTTTTCAGCCTGGTGACGATCTCCTGGTCTGTGGCTTGCAGGGGCTTTGGGAGAAGTGCAGTATCTGAACCGGAGTGTCAGGGGGGAAGGCTCCTGATCCTCTGATCAGATGTACTTCCCAGGTGTAGCAGCGCCCCACCCTGCCTCAGTTTGCCCTCTTTGGGTTATGCCCACTGTTCAACCAGTGCCATTGAAACGAACCTGGCACCTTGGATGAAGATATGGAGATCACTCGCCTCCTGGGTCGCTCTAGCTGGGAACTGCACACCAGAGCTGTTTCTGTTCAGCCATCTTGGCTTGGATTCTAATTTAATGTACTGTGCTCAGAGAGCACACTCTGATCTTCAATAGGGACTTCTTTTGAGACCTAATACCTGGCCAATGATTATAACTTTTTCATGTATCCTTAAAAAAACTGCATGTTTTCTATTTTGAGGTGCAGATCAAGCCATTAGTTTTGTTCAAAATAATTACACTATTACTGTGTCAACCAACTTCTAATAAAGGTTTATTCAAAATATTCCATTAGGATTATGAATTTGTCAAATTTATCTTAAAATTATGTGGAATAAATATTTAATAAATATATATATTTTATATATCATATAAATATATTTTTATATAATTTTTATATAATATTTTTATATAATTATATATTTTATGTGTAATCTATAATTATAAATTAAATATAAACATTTAATAAATATATATTATATATTATATAAATACATATATATTTTTTAGACTCAGTCTCAGTCTATTGCTTAGGCTGGAGTACAGTGGAGCAAGCTTGGCTCACTGCAACCTCTGCCTCCTGGGATCAAGCAACTCTCCTGCCTCAGCTTCCCATATAGCTGAGATTGCAGGTGCCCACCGCCATGTCTAGCTAATTTTTGTATTTTTAGTAGAATTGGGGTTTCACCATGTTGGCCAGGCTGGTCTTGAACTTCTGACCTCAAGTGATCCACCGACCTCAGCCTCCCAAAGTGCTGGGATTACAGGTGTGAGCCACCACACGTGGTCGGTTTTACATATGTTAAGACAATATTAGGTACACAGAAATTTATAATTTTTATATCAAAAATTCTTTTTACTATTATGTAGTGGCCTTTATGTCTACTAATGTTTTTTGGCATATTTTCTACTTCATTCTGTTTTACTATGCCAGCACTCATTTGGTTATAACTTTCATGGTATATATTTTAGTTATTCTTTTGTTCGTTATCTTTCTTTGTGTTTTAATTTCATATTTGGCCCTTGGATATATCATATAGCTGAATTTTGTAATATTTGCCCAACCAAATTATCTTTTAATAGTGACAATCTAAACACGTTTATAGAATATTTGTGTGTACTAACAAAATGAAATTATTTCCATCATTTTTGTTTTTGTTTTCCTTTTTCTCCTCTGCTGCATTCTCTAGGATTGATAGTTTTAGATAATAATAATTAACATCGATTGAGCATTGAGTAGGGCTAATATTTTAATGGCTTTACACATATAATTTCACTTAACATTCACAGTAACTCTGTAAAGGGAGAGACTATTAATGTCTCCACGGTACATTTGAGAAATCTGAGGCACTAAGATCCTAAGCAACTTGATCCAAGTTATATGACCAATAAGAGATAGAGCTAGAATTGAACTTGGCAGCAAAATTCTAGAAATTATGCTAACCAACATATTGTACTCTTCTTAAAGTACCTTTTACAATAATTTTAAATGACATTTTGTTTTCATAAAATCTATACTTACATCCATAAGTGTTTCCAAAACTTTAGAATCTGGCATCAATAATGGAAAATAAGTAAAAACTTTCTGAAAACCTGCTATTATTTTTCTATGTATTGCCTAAAACTGAAAAGAAATTACTTGAGGAAAAAATCAACACAAATGATGTCCTCAGACTTCCTAGCCTAGCCATTGAGAAGGTCTAGCATCTTCTGCTTTCCTGCTCTTTGACCCCTAAGCTGTCATATAAAAAAGCCAATTTACTAATCTTGTTAGAGAAAGAAGCCATATGGAGGGTCCATGAAGGATGGGATGCAGCATGGAGCAAAGGTCAGATGAAGAAGCACCAGGTGCCAGAGATGTGAATGCAGAAGCCATCCTGAATATTCCAGAAGGCCCCCGACATCATGGAGCTGAGATAAATCACCCCACTCTATCTTCTCGAAATGCTTTACAGAGTCAAGAAAAGTATTTGACTGTGTTCTTTTAAGCCACTAAGTTTTGAGGTGGTTTGATATGTAGCAAGAGATAACTAAAATAAGAAAAATAGTTGGAATTAGATGAGAGATTAAAATTTTGATTTAGATCTGATTAAGACCTTTAATATCTGAAGTTGAGTATTTTCTTTTAGATCAAAGTAACTAGAAAAGTTACAGACCCAGCCTAAAATGTCATCAAGGGGAGGAGAAAGGATTGTCAATTTCATGTTCTAAAGGTAGGGATAAGAGAAGAATAACATTTATTTCAGACTGTACACTACTGAATGCCATTCATCAATAATTCAATTACAGAAATATAAGTAACTGTATAATAACCATATAAAGCTGTTTTATACCTGTAGAAAAATCACAGGTTACAGATAAAAAGAAACTTACAAGAATTATAAGGATTTATAAATGTTTATTTTCTTAATCTTTTTAAAACGTAGTTTAGGCTTTCTGCAATGTATAATAATACAGATAGCATCAATTATTAACCTATTACTAGGGACAAGGATGTTTATAAATTTCTTATGGGTTTCTCAACATTTATTTCCTCAAAGGCTTTTTCATTTCCTTGAGTGTTCATTTACTTGATCCAAACATTAAGTGTTTTAAGAAGTGTGAAAGAAAATCTTGTGGAAGAAACCTGAGACTCGATAGAAGAAATGCAAGCAATATATTAGAGAAAAAGTATAAATTTTAACATTAAGTAAAACTTTACCAGATGAAAACAGAGTATTGAAGAAGACAAGAATGATTAGATAGAAAATGATAAAACATGGCAGACTAATCCAATAAAAATACCAGACACAGAATGCCTATCATTAAGAAGTCAAAAAATAACAGATGCTGCTGAGGCTGTGGAGAAAAGGGAATACTTATACACTGCTGGTGGGAATGTAAATTAGTTCAGACCCTGTGGAAAACAGGAGATTTCTCAAAGAACCAAAAATAGAAGTACCATTCAACCCAGTAACCCCATTACTGAGTATATATCCAAAGGAAAATAAATCATTCTGCCAAAAAGACACCTGCACTCTCATGCTTATTGCAGCACTATTCACAATAACAAAGATGTAGGATCAGTCTAGGTACCTGTCAATGGTGGATTGGATTGAGACAATATATATAAACCAATTGGAATACTATGCAGCCATAAAGAAGAAAATCATGTCCTTCGTAGCAATATAGATGCAGTTGGAGGCCATTTTCTTAAGCAAATTAACACAGGAACAGAAAACCAAACACTGCATCTTTTCATTTATAAGTGAGAGATGAACATTAGGTATACATTGACATAGAGATGGGAACAATAGACACTGGGGACACCAAAGGGGGAGGTAGGGAGGGAGAACAGAATGGAAAAGTATTATTAGTTGTATGTTCACTATTTGGATGACAGTTTCCATTGAAGCCCTAACCTCAGCATCACACAATATATCAATGTAATAAACCTAAACATATACCCCACAAATTTAAAATAAATATAAATAAATAAATAAGTATGCCCAAATTTGAAATAGATCATATTCAAAATTCTGAGAAAAAAAGAAATGTTAGACACAAAAATAATACACTGCATAAATATCCTTTATTAATCTGTGTTTTAACTGAATTCCCCCAATTATGCAGAAAATTATTTCATTAAAAGACTGAATTTTGGGAGGCCTGGAAAACCAGAATAAGGTTAATCTTCCAGGGAGAATTTCCAAAGCAACACAACAAATTTGGCAAATTTTTTCGATGATTAAATCCCCACTACTGCTGCTAATCCAACAAGTACCAAAGAAAGTCACTCTTGGAACTAATGAATAATTGCTCCTGTTTCTGTTTTGGCCACCAAAGAGAGCCAAACACTAGTACTGCCAGAAAAACAACACAAATGTCAAGTAAAACCTCCTTTTCCCTCACTTTCACATCAAATCTCACTCTCATACGTAAAACTAGTGAAGGCCTGTGTCACATGCCTATGGGCAGCTGCAAGGATGCCCAGAATCTATATCTTGCCTCCTCCATAAGAGGGTAAGACATAGCATGGAATTGTCTCCAATATGTGCAAAGATAATGGCCCCCCTTGAATAAGACAAATGAGCACTACAGCTACCTAAAAGCCATGATATGGAAAATGTGATGAACTGTGGACAGTGCAATAAATTTAGATGCTACTTGAGAACAGGGTCTTTATCTTCCTTGTTCACCTAGAATAGAATCTGGCAAATGCATAGCAGAGATTAAATGAATGGCTTAATTATGGAATACTGGTCACATTTTGCATATCTGTCATTCCAATGTATATTAATATGCTTTGTAAATTGAGAAAAGAGTTTTCTATCTATTTTTTCTTTTGGATGACTATAATGGAGTGGGATGAGGAAAGCAGTCAAAGCTTCCAGACACTATTGATTAAGTGCATGAAGTGAAAATGAACATGGAATAATTAATATAGCCTAATTAAATGATTAAATTTCAAGGACGAAGAAATAATACTTTAGTCACCCAAGGACAGAAAATAAACCACTACAAAGAAAAAACAATATCAAGCTGACCTTGGACATCTACGTGGTATTCAAGACTAGAAGGCAGTGCAGCTAGTGTCTGAAGGAAAGAAGGATATTTTAATGTCTACAAGGTATAGAGAAAATGTAAACCAAGGTCATATGCTGCTAAGTTGTTCTTAAAACATAAAGGTAACAGATATCTTCACATGTATAAGACTTCAGTAACACAATATCTGTGAATTTTTCTGGACAGAAAAAAAACCTACTTGACATTGAATCCTAACCAATAGACCAATCAAAATAAAAATATTCTTAGAAAAACTGTCGAAAAACAACTAATGACAAGACTTATGGTTCCAGAACAGAATCGAAAAGTCATTAGCTTAAAACATTAAAGCAGTAACTCACCTAAAAAAAAAAGTCTGGCCGGAGAAAAAAGAGAGAGGTGGCAAATGTAATAGCACAAATATTCTCATTTTTCTTAATAGCTAAATAATATAGCTGGGTGTGGTGGTGTGCACCTGTAGTCCCAGCTACTCAGGAGGTTGAGGCAGGAGAAATGCTTGAACCCAGGAGGTGAAGTTTGCAGATCATGCCACTGCACTCCAGCCTGGCGCCTGGCAACTGAGCGAGACTGTTTTAGAAAAAAAAAAAAAACAAAAAACAAGAATAGGGTCCTAAGAGGTAGCTATTGCATACCTACTTGAGAAACTAAGGAACAAAGGCCAATACTCTACCTTTGCCTTCTATTTTGAGCAGTTATTTATCAAAAGTGTAGATCAAGGACTGCCTACTTCAGAAGCATATATTTTCCTGGACCCTATCCTTAACCAGAATCTCTAAGAAGAGGTATGGAAACTAGCATATTTAATAAGTCATGCCTTTTAATAAACTTTTACACCAATATCAGAGAATCACTAAGCAAAATGTCCAATCATCGTATTAAATTACCCTTTTCAACAATGGGCTTCTTGACTCTAATTAAGATAGCTGAGTACTTCAGGATGGAATCATGGTAAGGTAATTAAGTAAATCACATGCCAAAACTTTTTCTCCCTGAATTCAACCCCTCTTCTCAAGTTCATGTACTGCATTCCCCCATCCACCCTCCCCTTACTGTGTAAGTTGACTGATCAGATAGAAATATTACCAGTAATCCACAGCAACCTGACTTCTTTGGAGTGTTTATCACAACTCTAATGCCTTTCATTGTTCAATTATCTGTTTAAAGTCTATTTTCCCTGCTGAATAGTAATCTCTATAAGCAGAGAAACAAGTCTGTCTTACACACAGTCATAGCTCCAAATCCTAGCACAGTGCTAAGACATGGTAGATCTTCAATAAGTATTTGTTAAATCAATTAACAAAATAGTGGAAAATGTCAAACACAGTGATTTCAGTTCTAGTGAAATCAATGGTGAGATATTCTCTCTCTAACAGTAATCAGTCAACAAGCTGTATTGTTTCCTAGGTTCACTCCTCATTTCTGAAAATAAAGCCATCAGCATGAAAGAGAAAGTCTGGATATGAATTAGCACAATCGAAAGAGTAAATGGTTTGGAACCTTATGGGAACATTTTAAAATCCAAGATAATACATTTGTGTAACCTCAGGCTCTCTATGTCACCTCAGGCAAGCTGATTCTTCTGTGATCCCAGTTGTCTGTAAATTGGACGTCATATTAGCTACTTCACAGACTGACTTGTGGGCTAGAAGGATTGACAAACTATGACTCATGGGCCAAATCTGGCCTATAACCTGTTCCTGTACAACCTGGGAACTAAGAATGGTTTTTACACTTTTTTTTTTCCCAAAAGAATTAAACTACTTTATTTAACATGTAATAGTCATAAATGGTTTTTACACTTTTTTTTCCCAAAAGAATTAAACTACTTTATTTAACATGTAATAGTCATAAATCAAGTCCATATATTTAGTTTTCTGATATCCTAATGTATTTCCACAAACCTTTTAAGTCTACAATTTTATATAGTTTTCCATCGGGAAGGCAAGATACATATAATTTCTTTTTATATTTAACTAATTAAAGGTTTTAAGAGGGTTTAGTCTCTAAATCAGTAGCAATTTAGCCATAACACCATACAAACACATTTAAGTATTCAGAAAAGAGATTTTTAAGATGATTGCTTAGTCTTATAAAATGGTGAATTTTAACCAAATTGATACCTCTGTATTCTTATTTATGTTTCCTGTACCCTTACACCATACTGCTTGGCAAATAATGTAAGTTTGATGTAATTTAAGAATTCAAGTAGTTTTAAACAAAGTCTAATTTGTTAAACAATTCATATATTCCCCTTTACTTACCACAGTACCTCAGGATTAATCCACCTTAAAAAAAGTAATCAGCCAGGAACAGTGGCTCATGCCTGTAATCCCAGCACTTTGGGAGTCCAAGGCAGGTGGATCACAAGGTCAAAAGATGGAGACCATCCTGGCCAACATGGTGAAACCCCGTATCTACGAAAAATACAAAAAATTAACTGGGCGTGGTGGTGCACACCTGTAGTTCCAGCTACTCAGGAGGCTGAGACAGGAGAATCACCTGAACCCAGGAGGCGGAGGTTGCAGTGAGCCAAGATCATGCCACTGCACTCCAGCCTGGCAACAGAGCAAGACTCCATCTCAAAAAAAAAAAAAAAAAAAAAAAAAAAAAACCAAAAAAAAAAAAAAAAAAAAAAAAAAAAAAAAAAAAGTAATCATCCCACATAGAAAAAAACTGCAGAGCTTCATCTCTTCCTTAAATATTTTCAAGTACTGTAAGAACACAAATCCATTTTTAAAAACTGATTAAAATTTGACATTTCATCTTGCTTTACTAATTATGGAATAACAGAAAGATGTAAAAAACATGTTCCTTAAGATTTCTCTGCTTAACAGAGAAATACTGCAATTATGGTCATGGGCTATTTTCCAGCCTCTTTAAGTACAGGACACAACTATGGTTCCTACCAGTAGGGAGAAATGAACAATCAATCTTACGTAATAACACAAAAGAAAGATCAGAGGCACAAAAAGACAAGCTGACTTTGGCTTCTAAGAACCTAATGTTAACCCTGAAATGCCAGATTCAGTAACACAACAACAAAACAGAAGATGACAGCAGCAAGCCGCCACTTCACACAGTATTAAAAATTCTAAAATACGTAATCGCCTTCCTCCCATCTCCCACTCAATCTGTTGTGTCGCCTTTTTGTTTTTCCTGCTTTTTCACTGCAGGCACTTCAAGACTTGCCCACTGCGTCGGTTCAGCTTTTCTCATAGTGATCTCAATCTTTGCTGCAGTCGCAGTTACGTAACTTCAGTTTACATCAATCACACCCCATCATTTCACATTTTGATCAAATTGCTTCTCTCCTTCAAATACATGCTCACATTTAACAATGTGCTATTTGCTTCTGGTCGACTAAGTTTTGGAAGTGGATTTTTAGCATATACTGAAATGGTAACTTCACCTCCAGCCTGATGCCAGTCATGTCTACACGGAACAATTTTTTTCCCAGCATCCTTTTCAGTCCACATGTGTTTCCCTGTTGACAGCCCTCTTGGGCTAAGAATGTATTAAAATCAGAAGTATTTCTTCAACAACAGCTCCAGTATTTCATCCCCTCATAAAAAATAGGTTCTCCAGAATGATATATACAGACTTCTTCTAGACTCTCTAAACACCAATATGTCTTTGAACACCCTCCGTTTTTACATGAGGTCCCAATCTTAATTTCATCATTGTCTTCTTCTTTCTTATCTTCATTCCCCAATGGCAGTTTATCAAGTGCTTATTTTAGGGAGGCAGATATTTTTAATTCCAAATTTGTCATTGATTCATCTGGGCTTGGCCTTTTTATTGCTTCTACTGGCTTGAATGATGTATTCCTGAAATTTGGATTTCAATTCAGATAGTTCCTTCTTCTCAGTAGCCTTGACTTCAGGTTTGACTGGCTCAGGTGGCTTCTCACTATTATGTCCACCTTCTGTACAGCCTACAATGCTTAAGAAATCAGAAAAATCAGTTGTTCTTCTCTTACAGTAAGATCAACCCTTTAATGCATCGTGAAAGACTGGAACACCTGGGTGGTATGTGCAAGCGTCATGGAAATTAGTCTCAGGAGTGAAGTGCTGACCACAGGCCCGGATGTAGCACAGCAAGGCTATTTTCTTTTCCAGCCATCAAAGGCAAGGTCCAAACACCAGGAACGGCAAGAGGATGCGTTAGCCCCTCCTGTGTGGCTAACACCAGTCTGACGACTGAGGTGCCTGCCGGCTTCCAGACTACACTTTTTTTTTTAAATAGAGATGAGGTTTCACCATGTTGGCCAGGCTGATCTTGAACTCCTAACCTCAGATGATCTGCCCACCTCGGCCCCCCCAAGGTGCTGGGATTACAGGCTTGAGCCATCATGCCAGGCCAGTTTTTACACTTTTAAAGCACTCAGAAGAAAAAGAAAAAGGAGTAGGGCATAAAGGAAGAGGAGATAAATGAGGGAAAGTTTATGAGGCCTGCAGAGCCTAAAATTCTATCATTTGGTCCTTTACGGAAACAGTTTACTGACCTAATGATGATAAGAGGCTGGAGAGCGGATATAGGTAGTTGGCGTAGCATAGTGAAGGTGCTAACTCAAAGCAAATTGGTTTTGATGGTCTTTTTTAACAAGTATAAAGAAAACATATTCACTAGCTCAATAATTACATACCAAGTGCCATAGAAGGTGTTTTCTCCAATAACAAAATCTCCTCCAGAAAAGTAGCTGTAATTGGAGTCACCTACAGGTTAAGTTTACAGTGATACAATTTTATTCTCCAAGCTCTGGCTGTCTTCTGACCAGGGCAAAGATACAAATTAAGAGGAGATGTGGTAAGAATCATCGTCCCTGCATCTGCCAAGCCCTCAAAGGCTCTGATTTCTCTAATCAAGCAAATGCTGTCATAAAACAATTCAGTGAATATAAGTTAAGTGACCAACTCATCCCAGTTTACCTGGGACCTACTCAGTTTTAGCATCTGAAGAACCCCCTCAGTCTACCAGGGTGGTTGCTCACCCTAATATAACGAGTATAAAGAAACAACTTAGTTGCTTCTAGATGAGCTGGAGAACTTGGGGCCAAAAAATGTAAGCGCAGAATTTTATATCCCCCACCTAAAAGGAAAGGACCTGAAGCTGTCTATCACTGCTCAAAATGAAAGTTTTGCCTTATATTGGCATTACAAGTGTCTGCTGATAAGTAACTGCTTTGCCACTGTGTGCCATAAGCAAGCGTCCTCCTTACCAATGCATACACAGTTATTACTGCCTAGAAATTAAATCTCATCCAAGAACCAATTCCAGATAATCCAGAACCAATTCAAAATAACCATCCTTAAGATTTTGTTCTCATGGAACCTTTACACACTTCAAGTTCTAGAACCATCAGGGTTCAATTAGAGAATCGGAACCTCCATGAGTGACATAAAATGGAGAATGTATTAAGGAATTAGAAGTTACACAATTCTAGGAGGTGGTGGTGCCACAGGACAAATTCAAAAGCAGAAAACAAAACTGTACTGCTGTAAGAGTAAACATTCATTCCAGGTTAAAGGCAACCATTTAATTTGTCACGTTCTGCCTTTCTCCCAGAGATGGCATAGAAGCTCCCGAAGAAGGGTCATGGCAAGGAGCAGTGGTGAGAAATGTGGGGCTGGGGGTAAAGGGGAGATAGCTGATCCTTCCTTCATATCCCGGCCCTACACTCTGCTGCCATCTAGTGAGACTGTGATCACACTCAGTGCTCAGAAAAGGGTCCACACAAGCATTCACTGAGCTCCTTCCCACACAACTCAGGTCTTACTGTCCACACCTCTTTCCTCTATGAGCCTCCCATCAAGAATGTGAGACTTTCTCAGGTCCACCAAGACTCTCTGTCTCTCTCTCTCCTAAAAGTTGTGCCCTTCTCAAGGACATGGGGAGAACTGGCAGCTCTTCCATGCCACCCCTCAAGACAATCAAAATCCCAACAGACCATCTACGCTTTGACACTGTATTTTATGATCCTTCTTTCAAAGTGGCATGGGGTTCTAATGATACCATGAAACACCTCTTTGTGTGGCTTCAGGAAGGAAGTGATTGCAGGACAGATGTTCATACTTCCTGGGATTTTTTTTTTTTTT
>NW_016107318.1:11440952-11445974 GCF_001604975.1 Cebus imitator
GTATTTAGTAGAAACGGGGTTTCACCATGTTAATCAGGCTGGTCTCGAACTCCCGACCTCAGGTGATCCACCAGCCTCTGCCTCCCAAAGTGCTGGGATTACAGGCAAGCGTCACTGCGCCCGACAGCTCCCTCTTCTTATATACCTGCCATATCTCATTATGGGTTTTTGATATTCAAACAATGGGAAAAATCAGTTGGTCAAATTTTGTTAGAGAAAGAAATAAGCTAACAACACAACTGAAACATTTCCATTTAACTAACATAGCAAACTCTAATGCCTTAAAATTTAATTATCAAATATATCATATATTAAACCTCCTATGGGAATTACTTCCCAGGTTAAACACAATGCAAATTTCTAACACAAACACAGAAGAAATCCCCACGAAGAAAGACCTCAGCAGAAATAGGCATTCATTGGTACTGTTACTTAACTAAGGGAAAGAACAAACTGCCAGGTTTAGAGCCAAATAATGTTTCAGGCATCCGATGTTGAAAGCTAATATCAACCTTCTTCTTTGTCTATCAATCAGAGTGAGCTATTATCTTCACTGCCAAAGACTCTTCAGGTGAGTCAGACTCAACATAGATGCCTCAGCAACATCCTTCATGGGGAGATCAAAGGAAACAAAACAAAATACTTATTATTTTCAAAGAAAAAACATTTAGGAAGCTTCTCCACCTAGTTGTTTCATCTTTTGTTGTTCGATTCTGTTTTGGGAGGTGGAAAATGCAATCTCACTTTTGGGATCTGGGTTTCCTCAAGTGCAGAGCAACGTATCTTGTGTTCTGAATTTTCGAAGTCCTGATAGAAAGATTAAGAATTAGGGAGATTCATATGACATACTCACTGCTTTGCACCCTCTTAGATTTTTGTATTCCTTGGTTATTTCTACTTTGTATATTTATTTTTAAAAATTAATAGAATTCATCATTCTATGAAACTAACATTAAAGACAATCAACCACAGAATATCATAAATTAGCTTCCTCTAAAGTGAATCTTTAATTTTTACAGCAATCAGTTAAAAAGTAGTGCTGAAATACATATGACCCATGAGACTCAGACCAGCCTTAAAAAGCTCTTCAAGGACCAGGAACTCAAAAGAAGGTTTAATTCTAAATATGCAAAAATGAACAATAAATTTCACTTTCATGTTCCTGAGTCTCTGTGCGATTTTAGTCACCTACATTCCACATACTTGAAATTTAACTCATTAAAGTTCCTGAGCTTAAGAACCTGAAAAGTATAATTGTGTTCTTTTTAAAATATTTAATTGATACATATTTCATTATTCGGGTATTTTTGTGACCAAATAAGGATCTTTATCTTGCAGCAATTCTGTTTGGTCTACTCTTTTCTTTCTTCAAGAGCACCAGATTATAGTTTACTTAAAAAAAAAAAAAAAAAAAAGCAGTAGGGGAAGAGCATCATCACAGAGTGAAAACACTAACAAAGAAATACTTTGGGAGGATGGTATAATGGAAGAAAAATTCTCTAAGTAGAGTAGAATTCTCTAAGTAGAAAGTAGTTTCGATTAGCCATTTTTGCCCTCTTATTTAGTAGAAAAGATCCTCAATCTCCCAGGAATAAGTTTTTGTGTATCAAGCAGATAAACAAAAGAATCCAAAATTTATTATGTAAGAATGACAACAATAAATCAAAATGCCATCGTGTGTGTTCCCTGTGGCATTTTCTTATTCTAACAGTTGGCTCCTCTGTCTCTGCTAAGCCTCAAAAACAACGCTTAATCTAGATAGTCCTCTTACAAATTATAATATATTTCTGGGAACAAGGGAAAATTCTCAGCTATGTTGCAATTGGTGTCACAGTATATATAGTAAGAAAATTATTATATTTTTGTTAACTTCTTGGTAACAGTTGGAATTAAGTCAGGTTTATGTAGAAATCACCCAAAAAAATTAAGTTATTAAATTACCAGTTGAATAACTTACCATAAATTCTAATTTTCTCTAATATTCTGCTAATTTTTTTTAAGAATTGACACCATATTTCTAGGCATCAATGGAAGCACTTTGCAGTGCTTAGGAAAGCACCTGATAGACAGTAGACATTCAATAAATTTCTTTCAGTATTATTATTTTTTTAATAGGGACAGAGTGTCACTGTCACCCTGCCTGGAGAGCAGTGGCACAGTCATAGCTCACCATAGCCCAGAAATCCCAAGTTCAAGCAACCTTCCCACCTCAGCCTCCCTAGTAGCTGGAACTGCAGGTGCATGTCACTTTACTCAGCAAATTTTTTAATTCTTGGAGAGACAAGAGATATGGCTATATTGTCCAGGCTGGTGACAAACTCCTGACCTCAAGCAGCCCTCCTGCCTTGGCCTCCCAAACCTCTGAAATTACAGGCATGAGCTACTGTGCCTAGTCAATAAATATTTTTAAATTAATGAATGATGAAAAAGATATTCCTGACTTTTCTTTGTCATCTACCTTCATGTCAATCAAAGTTGCATTTTCCCCTGTTCAGGTATAATAGAACACCTGAAATTTTAAAATATTCTACCTGATTTGAACCATTGGCCCTACCCACAAATAATCTGAATCTTTAAATATAACCACTGTGATTTATCCAGATCTGATATTTGTTTATTAAACATTGACTGTGCAGAAAACAATACAAGGATGAAATAGCCCCTGCCCCCAAAGAGCTTACAAAATAGAATAAGTACATTAATAGTTATAAGGGAAGATAAAAACATTGGAAGACAAGGAAATATACAATTGTTAACTGAAAGACAAATTTTAAAGAGAAACATCGGCCAGGCATGGTGGCTTACGCCTGTAATCCCAGCAGTTTGGGAGGCCGAGGTGGGTGGATCACAAGGCCAGGAGTTCAAGACAAGCCTGGCCAAGATGGTGAAACCCCATCTCTACTAAAAATACACACACACACACACACACACACACACACACACACATACACAGATTAGCTGGGCATGGTATCACACGCCTGTAATCCCAGATACTCAGGAGGTTGAGGCAGAGAATTGCTTGGACCCAGGAGGCGGAGGCTGCAGTGAGCCGAGATCATGCCAATGCACTCCAGCCTGGGCAACAGAACAAGACTGCCTCCCAAAAAAAATAAATAAATAAAATTAAATAAATAAAAAATAAAAACACAAAAATCAGCCAGGCATAGTGGCAGGCGCCTGTGGTCCCAGTTACTTGGGAGGCTGCGGCAGAAGAATTGTTTGAAGTCAGGAGGTGGAGGTTGCAGTGAGCCACGATTATGCTACTGCACTCCAGCCTGGGCAGCAGAGCAAGAGCCTGTCCCAAAAAAAAATAAAAAATAAAAATAGAGACATCATATTCAACTGGGAGCTTAGCAAAAGTGTCATGAAAGAGGAGACACTTGAGATAAACATTAAAAAGAAAAAGGATAACAAGACTTTGATATAAATAAGTAGAAATCAAAGTACATACTAACCAAACCAAGGGATCAGGGAGGGAGAAGAGAAGAGGTGTCAGTGCCCACAGATAAAACAGCTCAGCAGTGCCATGGAGCTAAAAAGACAGATGAAGAGAAAACATCCTGAACAGGTATGTGAGCGTACAGAAATTAGTTTATAATAGAGATGCATTTCAGATTGGAGGAGAGGCTGGGAGCAGCCACTCATGCCTGTAATCCCAGCGCTTCGGGAGGCCTAGGCGGGCAGATCACCTGAGGTCAGGAGCTCTAGGCCAGCCTGGCCAACAAGGCAAAACCCCGTCTCTACCAAAAATACAAAAAGTAGCTGGGTGTGGTGGCACATGCATGTAATCCCAGCTACTCAGGAGGCTGAGACAAGAGAATCGCTTGAACCTGGGAGGCGGAGGTTGCAGTGACCTGAGTTCATACAACTGCACTCTAGCCTGGGCAACAGAGGAGACTGTCTCCAAAAAAAAATAAAAATAAAAGTAAGGGAAAGAATGGATTACTCAATAAATTGGAAAGAATTAACTCATCTTTTGGAAAATATTAACATGAGATTTGATAACTGTTAGCGCAATGGACTGAATGTCTGTCCCCTCCCAAATTTCATATGTTGAAACCCTAATCTTCAAAGTGAAAGTATTTGGAAATGGGGTCTTTGGAAAGTAATAAGATCAGGAGGGTAGAAATCTCATGATGGGATTAGGGAGAGAGAATGGATTACTCAAAGAATTGGGAACAATTAACTAATCTCTGCAAAATATTAACATGAGATTTGATATCAGTGCCCTTATAAGAAGAGAAACAAGACAGCATCCCCTATCTCTGCTCTCTGCCATATGAGGATGCAACAGGAAAAGGACCCTCACCAGACACTGTATCTGCCAGCACCTTGATGTTGAACTGTGTAGAAAAAATGTTCCTTAAGTTACTCATTTTATGGTAATTTGTTATAGGACTGCAAACTAGATGAAGTGCAAACTGATGAAAGGAAAACATCCCGAACAGGCACCTGAGGCTGGGGGCAGCGGCTCACACCTGTATTCCCAGCGCTTTGGGAGGCCTAGGCAGGCAGATCACTTGAGGCTAAACTAAGTTAAGAAAACCTTCATTTGCTGGTAGCAGAAACTTCACCTAGCAGTTGCTTAAATAAATAAGGGTTTTATATGGCTCATCAACAAGAAGTCTGGAGACAGTTCCGGACTGGCAGTGGCTCAATGACGTCCTCCAAGACCCAGATTGTCTTCCCACTCCACCATCAATAGGATGCTAGCTTTTGTCCTCACGCCTATCACCTCAGGATCTAGATGCCTGCTGTGCCTCATGACCTCGTGACATCAGACCTGTGTCCTAGACAAGAAGAAAGGGGATAGAAAAAAAGAGCAAAATGGGCCGGGCGCGGTGGCTCAAGCCTGTAATCCCAGCACTTTGGGAGGCCGACGCGGGTGGATCACGAGGTCAGGAGATCGAGACCATCCTGGTCAGCGTGGTGAAACCCCGTCTCTACTAAAAATACAAAACATTAGCTGGGCATGGTGGCGCGTGCCTGTAATCCCAGCTACTCGGGAGGCTGAGGCAGGAG
>NW_016107318.1:11447559-11449455 GCF_001604975.1 Cebus imitator
CCTCCTGGGTTCAAGTGATTCTCCTGCATCAGCCTCCTGAATAGCTGGGATTATAGGCATGCACCACCATGCCCAGCTAATTTTTTTTTATTTTTTAGTAGAGATGGGGTTTCCCCATATTGGCCAGACTGGTCTCGAAATCCTGACATCATGATCCGCCCACCTTGGCCTCCCAAAGTGCTGGGATTACAGGCGTGAGCCACCACGCCCAAACCATTTTTCTTTTTAATCCATTTTTGTTTTGTTTTTAATTGGCACATAATATTGTACATATTTATGGGGTACAGTGTGATGCCTTGATACATGTTTACATTATGTAATAATCCAATCTAGTTATTTAGCAATTCATCACCTCATACATTTATCATTTCTTTGTGGTGATGACATTCGAAATCTTCTACGCCCGCTACTCAGGAGGCTGAGGCAGGAGAATCACTTGAACCCAGGAGGCAGAGGTTGCAGTGAACCGAGATCGTGTTACTGCACTCCAGTCTGAGTGATAGAGCAAGACTCCATCTCAAAAAAAAAAAAGTCCTTGCAAATGACTTATTTACATAGAGCCTAATTTAAAATTTAGAATCACAAAACACAGCATTTTAGGACCTGGAAAGGATTTAGGAGTTATCTAGGGAAGTTGTTTTCAGTCAAGAGTTGGTGGACTAGTACAAGTCTGAGACAGTTTTCACACTCTAGGGCAAAATGAGAAAAACATGAGCAATGGAGCAGACCAAAAAATCAGGTTAAATGCATTACGTTTAGTGATGCTTTCTTATTCAGAGATTATGTTGCCATCCTCCCAACGAAAGGTTATTTATGAATGATATGCTAGTAGGTGGTGCTGTTTTGTTTTTATTTCCTTGGTAACCCTGCATTAGTTATTTCCTTCTTGTTTTTTTTGTTTTGTTTTGTTTTGTTTTTTTAGTTTAATTGGTCTATTACATCTAAAAGTCTGGAAACCCTAGCTCTTGTGTCTTTCCCCTCAGAACTGAGATCCAGAGAGATGATGACTTTGCCCATAAACCAAACAAAGAAATACATGTTTCAGTCCTGGGTCCTTCTGCTATGGTATGTAGTGCAGTTGTGTACTTTAAAAAGTATTGTCTATATTTAGCGTGATTGGTTTTCTGTTCAGCATTTTAAATTCAGAAATGAACCAGTTAACATATTTGTTGTATTGCAATTGGAAACAGGCTTTCTCTCTCAGAAGCGTCTATAACCATATGGTATCACTGTCTGTCAGTATTTAGTGAGGTTTTAAGACATGTCAGAGCCCTGAAGTTATATATTAAATATATGTAATGTTATTATTGAAAAAAAATCATCTAAGTGTTTTGAAATATACAATACATTATTGTTAACCATAACCACCCTACTACATAACAGAACACCAGAACTTTTTCTCTAAACCATTGCCCAATCTCTCCCTATTCCACATTACCTGTTATGCTCCCTGACCTCTGTAACCACTATTCTACACTACTTCTATGAAATCAACTTCTGTAGATTCCACATATGAATGAGACCATGTGATATTTGTCTTCCTGTGCCTGGCTTATTTCACTTAACATAATGTCCTGCAGTTCATCCATGTTGCCTCAAGATTCGATACTTTTTATAGCTGTATACATATATATACTACATTTTCTTTATTCATTCATCTATTGATGGAAACTTAGGTTGCTTCCATATTTTGGCTATTGTGAATAACGTTGTAATACATACGGAAGTGTAGATATCTCTTTGACATACTGATTGCATTTCTTTGGGTTATATAACCAATCGTGAGATTTCTGGGTCATATGATAGCCCTGGTTTTAATGTTTTTAGTAACTGCCATCATGTTTTTTTCATAATGGTTATACTAATTTACGTTTCCACCAACAGTGTGTAAGTGTT
>NW_016107318.1:11452065-11457465 GCF_001604975.1 Cebus imitator
ATTCAAGTCCAGGAAATACAGAGAACACCACAAAGATATTCCTCAAGAAGAGCAACCCCAAAGCACATAATCATCAGATTCACCAGGGTTGAAATGAAGGAAAAAATGCTAAGTGAAGCCAGAGAAAGAGGTTGAGTTACTCACAAAGGGAAGCTCGTCAGACTCATAGCAGATCTCTCAGCAGAAACCCTACAAGCCAGAAAAGAGTGGGGGACAATATTCACATCCTTAAAAAAAAGGGAACTTTCAACCTAGAATTTCATATCCAGCCAAACTAAGCTTCATAAATTAAGGAGAAATAAAATCCTTTACAAACAAGCAATTGCTGAGAGATTTTGTCACCACAGGCTTGCCTTAAAAGAGCTCTTGAAAAAAGCACTAAACATGGAAAGGAACTACCAGTACCAGCCACTCCAAAAACATACCAAATGGTAAAGAGCATTGACACAGTGAAGAAACTGTGTCAACTAATGGGCAAAACAACCAGCTAGCATCAAAATGACACAATCAGATTTACTCATAACAATATAAACCTTAAATGTAAATGGGATAAATGCCACAAACAAGACACAGACTGGCAAATTGGATAAAAAGTCAAGGCCCATCAGTGTGCTGTATTCAGGAAACCCATCTCATGTGCAAGGACACACATAGGCTCAAAATAAAGGGATGAAGGAAGATTTACCAAGCAAATGGAGAACAAAAAAAAGCAGGAGTTGCAATCCTATTTTCTGATAAAATGGACTGTAAACCAACAAAGATCAAAAGAGATAAAGAAAGGCATTACATAATGGTAAAAGGATCAATGCAAAAAGAAGAGCTAACGATCCTAAATATATACGCACCCAATACAGGAGCACCCAGATACATAAAGCAAGTTCGTAACGACGTACAAAAAGACTTAGACTCTCGCACAATAATAGTGGGAGATTTTAACACTCCACTGTCAATATTAGACAGATTAATGAGACAGAAAATCAACAAGGATATCCAGGACTTGAACTCAGATCTGGACCAAGCAAACCTAATAGACATTTACAGAACTCTCCATCCCAAATCCACAGAATATACATTCTTCTCAGCGCCACATCACATCTACTCTAAAACTGACCACATAATTGGAAGTAAATCACTCCTCAGCAAATTCAAAAGAATAGAAATTATAACAAATAGTTATAATTTAATCAAATTAGAACTCAGGATTAAGAAACTAACTCAGAACGACACATCTTCATGGAAACTGAACAATTAGCTCCTGAATGTCGACTGGATAAACGATGAAATGAAGGCAGAAATAAAGATGTTCTTCAAAACTAGGCATCATGCTATCTGACTTCAATCTATACTACAAGCATACAGTAATCAAAACAGCATGGTGCTGGTACCAAAACAGAGATATAGACCAATAGAACAGAACAGAGGCCTTGGAGGCAACACCACACATCTACAACCATCTGATCTTTGACAAACCTCACAAAAACAAGCAATGGGGAAAGGATTCCCTGTTTAAT
Source organism: Cebus imitator (assembly GCF_001604975.1). Classification (NCBI taxonomy): domain Eukaryota; kingdom Metazoa; phylum Chordata; class Mammalia; order Primates; family Cebidae; genus Cebus; species Cebus imitator. Next base: position 11,453,577 of record NW_016107318.1, read on the forward strand.
AAATGGTGTTGGGAAAACTGGCTTGCCATGTGCAGAAAGCTGAAACTGGACACCTTCCTGACACCTTACACTAAAATTAACTCCAGATGGATTAAAGACTTAAACATAAGACCTAACATGATAAAAACCCTGGAAGAAAATCTAGGCAAAACCATTCAGGACATAGGCATAGGCAAGGACTTCATAACTAAAACACCAAAAGCATTGGCAACAAAAGCCAAAATAGACAAATGGATCTAATTAAACTCCAGAGCTTCTGTACAGCAAAAAAAAAACCAATCATTAGAGTGAACTGGCAACCAACAGAATGGGAAAAAATTTTTGCAATCTATCCATCTGACAAAGGGATAATATCCAGAATCTCCAAAAAAATAAAACAGATTTACAAGAAAAAAACAAACAAACCTATTCAAAAGTGGATGAAGAATATGAACAGACACTTTACAAAAGAAGACATATATGAGCCCAACAAACATATGAAAAAATGCTCATCATCACTGGTCATTAGAGAAATGCAAATCAAAACCACATTGAGATACCATCTCACACCAGTTAGAATTGCAATCATTAAAAAATCTGGAGACAACAGATGCTGGAGAGGATGTGGAGAAATAGGAACACTTTTACACTGTTGATGGGAGTGTAAATTAGTTCAACCACTGTGGAAGACAGTGTGGCAATTCCGCAAGGATCTAGAAATAGAAATTCCATTTGACCCAGCAATCCCACTACTGGATATATATCCAAAGGATTATAAATTATTCTGTTATAAAGACACATGCACACGTATGTTCATAGCAGTACTGTTTACAATAGCAAAGACCTAGAACCAACCCAAATGCCCAACAATGACAGACTGGACAGGGAAAATGTGGCACATATACACCATGGAACACTGCAGCCATAAAAAACGATGAGTTCATGTCCTTTGTAGGGATATGGATGAATCTGGAAACCACCATTCTTAGCAAACTGACACAAGAACAGAAAATCAAACACTGCATGTTCTCACTCATAGGCAGCTGTTGAACAATTAGAACACATGGACACAGGGAGGGGAGCATCACACACTGGGGTCTGTTTTGGGGGCAGCTAGGGGAGGGACAGCAGAGGGTAGGGAGGTTGGGGAGGGATAACTTGAGGAGAAATGCCAGATATAGTTGACGAGGGGATGGAGGCAGCAAACCACGTTGCCATGTATGTACCTATGCAACAATCCTTCATGACCTGCACACGTACCCCAGAACCTAAAGTACAATAAAAAAGTTATAGAAAAAAAAGAAAGTCCTAGATGGCATCTTCTTCCAATTGAAGGCCATTTTGTCTACATTAAAACTCTGTTGTTTAGTGTAGCCACTTTCATCAGTGATCTTAGCTACATCTTCTGGATAACTTGCTGCAACTTCAACATCAGCACTTGCTGAGTCACCTTACACTTTTAAGTTATAGTGATGGCCTGTTTCTTTAAACTTCATGAACCAGTCCCTGCTAATTTCAGACTTTTCTTTCTCTCAGTCTTCATCGAATTAAAGAGAGTTGGGACCTTGCTCTGGATTAGGCTTTGGTTTAACGGACTGTTGTCACTGGTTTGATCGTCTATCCAAACCACTAAACCTTTCTTCATGTGTGTTCATTAGAATAGCACTTTTAATTTTTTTCAAGAACTTTTCCTTTGCAGTCACAACTTGGTAACTGGCACGTAAGGTCTAGCTTTCAGCCTATCTTGGTTTTGATTAATCATTTCCGGCTTTTAAAGTGAGCGACCTGGGACTCTTCCTTTCACTTGAAAACTTAGAGGCCATTGTAGTGTTATTAATTATTCTAATACAAATATTTTGTGTCTCAGGAAATAGCAAGGCCTGAAGAGGGGATGGTGACTGAACTTTCATGCTTATGTTTCTCTGGGCCTAATAGGTTTTGCACACCTCACATTCTTTAGACTACTCCAGCCGGTTTTCTTTCTCAATCCTATCCACTTTCAAGACTCCTATATTTTCATTCGAATTTGCAATAAAGCCATCACACCCATAATGTAGTCTCAGCAATCTATTCTTGCTAATTCCTTCTTATTTAATAAGACATGTTATCTGTATTACTTGAAAATTTAATTACATCTTGTCTTATTATAAGTCACACTCTAGCTTTCTCAGTCTTCCAGGATAAGTCTTTGCTCCTACAGGGTCTAATGGTCTGCCTTAATCCTGACCAAATCAGGAGAAGTATACACTACAATCCAATAGTCTCTGTGATCTGAAATAATTCTCACATTCCTTACTTTGTATAGATTGGTGAGACCCATTCATCTTGCTTACCCACTGTGCAATTTTGTGTGTGTGTGTCAAGCCTCAGTTTCCTTGCATATGCACCCAGATATCCAAAGTTTGGTATCCTGCCTTGAACCCAGCCTCTTCCTTAGCTTGGATCTGTCCACTATCTCCTGCCAATCTTCTCTCCAAAAAAGAAATGGAGTTAACCCTCCTTCCTGCCTCCACCAGACCCCCAGCCACAAGGATTATATTTAAGTATGTTTAAAATGTACTGATCACCTAAGATTAAATATATATCCTAACAAAGCCTATTTAAGCTTTCCTTGGTTTCTAAATTCTTTTTGTCACACCCCGTCCTCCAAATTGGTTCTCCCTTAATCAAATAACTTGTAATGTCATTATCATGACCTTTGGGCACTACATATTTAATTCATCCACAAGTTCACATGAGGCCAGCCATACAGCCTGACAAGAGACTGTGATGGAGAATTGAGATTTTACAGCTCCTTGAGAACAAGTAACAAAGTTTATGTTTCATCATAATGAGAAGCCCTTGAGAGTTGTAAAAAGGGAAGGGACAGGATCAGGTTTGCCTCTTAGAAGACTGCCCTAAGTGCAGTGCGAAGACATCTGGATAACATATTTTTATTATAAACATCAAACCACTTATGAAAGGAAGGAAAAACCTTAGGGCAGGAAGGCCTAAAGAGGCTGAGATAAAAAGTAGGAAAGTGATTGTACAGGAGGAGAGAAATGGAAAGAAAATGTTTCAGAGGTAGAATCAACAGAATTTGATGGTTGCTTTAATGTGTTGTGGGATAAGGAAAATGAGAATAGTTGAAGTCACTCAAGGTCAAATATTATATGTATTTTTCTTGCCTCATCAACTTGTTTATGTATTTCTTGATGGCAGAAACTATTTCAAATGTTTTCATGTACAGTTTGGTGCACAGTAAGCAGATACATAATTAATCAACAAAGAATAAATAAATCTGCTGTGTGATTTGCCAAGAGCCTGTCTACAAAAAAATATATATGGAAATCTAAAACCTACGTTGTCAGGCAATTTAACCATTTTTTCCTGGTGCACATATAAAGCAACACTAACAAAAATTGTACAAATGCCTGAAAACTAGAATACGAATTCACTTATAGTTTTAGAAGTTAATATGCTGACCTGGTTTTTTATGTTATTAATAATCATTAGAGTTACCTTAGATAAGTACTAACTAACCTTATCTTTTTTTTAATATAATGAGTCATTTATATAAATTGGAAAAATAAATTTTCCATATATACTTCTGCATTTATTGTTTTAACAAAGCTATGTAATATAGACTGGAAGACACACATGAAATTCATGACAGTAGTGCCTCTTGGGGAGGAAGATGGAGATTTAGAATGAGGAGGTGGCAGACGGGATTCCAACTTTGTCCATTTTTATATCTTCTATCTTTTAAAAACGTAGATGAAGCTGGAAGCAAGTATGATGTCATCTTAAAATCCTAGATGGCTCATGCCTGTAATCCCAGCGCTTTGGGAGGCCAAGGCAAGTGGATTTTCTGAGCTCACGAGTTCGAGACCACCTGGGAAACATGGTGAAACCCTGTCTCTACTAAAAT
>NW_016107318.1:11462145-11464509 GCF_001604975.1 Cebus imitator
GTCTGCTGAGGTCCACTCCAGGCCCTGTTTGCCTGGGGTTTACCTGCAGCAGCTGCTGAACACTAAGGGCTGTTACCAGTTTTCTTCTTCTGCTATCTTTGTCCCAGAAGGATACCCACCTAGTGTCAATCTGATCTCTCCTTTATGAGGTGGCTCTTTGGATATATAGGGGTCAGGGAGCTGCTTGAGGAGACGGTCTCTTCTTTATAGGAGCTCAAATGGTGAGCTGTGTGCTCTGTTGTTCATTCAGAGCTGCTGGGCAGATACATTTAGGTCTGCTGCAGCAGAACCCGTAAACTGCTTTTTGTTCCCAGGTGCTCTGTCCCAGGGATTTAGGGCTTTATGAGTTTCGGTTATGCTGCTGCCTTCTCTTTTTTTTTTTTTCCTTCAGAGCTGCCCTGCCCAGCAAGGAGGCAGCCTAGTCACTGTCTGCCTGTAGAGGCTTTGCTGAGCTGCTGCGGGCTCCGCCCAGCTGCCGAGTGAGCTTCCCTGCAGTCCTATTTATATGGGTGTAGTTAGAACTGCCTTGGCGATGGTGGCCCCCCTCTGTTGAGGCGGAGTCTCTCTGCAGTGGCAGGTTGCCTTGGCAATGGTGGGCTGCCTCAGCAATGGCGGGTTGCCTTGGCAACGGCGGGCTGCCTCAGCATTGGCTGACTACCTCCGTCCAGGCGGGCTGCCTGGGTAATGGCAGACGCCCCTCCCCCACAGAGCTGGACCGTCCCGGGTTCAGCTGCACTTGCTGTGAAGCTCTCAATCCAGTGTTTCTGATTGCTGTTCTTTTGTGGGGGTGGGACCAGCCAAGCCTGATCGCCTGGCTCCCTGCCTCAGAGCCTTTTTTAAGTTTGTGTGCCAGTCGCCTGTTGAAGAGGCACCGGGGTCTGTTTGTTTTCCCCTGCGGCCACTGACTGCGCTGGCTTAAACAGCGGCACTGAGGTTTGTGGCACTTTTTTTTATTTTTTTTTTGCCCTGGAATCTACTGTCCTGGTTCTCTGCTCAGTCCCCTTTTTACAGATGAATGGGCGACTTCCCGTGGCTCCAACCACCAGCCAAAAGGGCACCTGGACCGGTGTATTTTGTACAGAGAATCCCTGCTCCGGGGCGCCGACAAAGCAGCCGCGCGGGGCAAAACAGCGGCTCCGGCCGGCACAGCCGCACTGGCCGAAACAGCCGCGCTGGTGACCCATGGAGCTCCTCTGCCTGGGAATTTCCTAGTCTGTGGGCAATAAAAATGCGGAGTCCACTCACCCTCTGTGCTTTCACTGGGAGCTGCAATCCTGAGCTGTTCCTAAACGGCCATCTTGGATCCTCCCCCACAACTAACCTTATCTAATTTAATCCAAACAAATTATATAATTTAAGATTTTAGCAATGGTTCTTAAACTTTAGCACATATCAAAATCACTTGGAGGGCTTTTTTAAGTTGGTTGGTAGACCCGGAAGTTTTTATTTAGTTGGTTAGAATGGGGCCCAAGAAATCACTTTGAGGACCATTGCCTTAGAACAATGTTTCCAAAACATTGGATGATTATAAAAACCACTATAGTGAATATTAAAATTATAGAATCCCAGACCCCACCTCTGATCCGCAGTTCAAGGAAGGTTCTTAGGAGTGTTAAGTGCTTCATGTGGTTCTTATAATTCAGCCAAGTTTGGTAAGTACTGCCTTAAAGCAATCCTATGCAATAGGTGGTATTATTACTCTTATTTTACAAAGGGAAAAACAAAGGCTTAGCGGGTTTCAGTACTGTTAAATGTATTTAGCTTCTCCCCCCACCTCCCCCGCCACAACTAGAGGGTTTAAGCCATTGTTCATGCTTAAATATGAAACCTTTTTATGTAAGTATAATTATTACTAAGAGCATTTTGATAGCACAGACTTGTTCATCTTAGTGTCTCTAGAAACTGACAAGATGTATACAGAACCCAGCACTGTAAAATACTGCCTTGCATAAAATTTAAAACACAAAGCACTAACAACAAATAATGCAATCACTTCAAACAACTAGTGAAATGGAGAAAAGCAAATTAAAATATTTTAAATAAATTGACTAAATAATTAAATCAAAATTCTCAACTCAGTAACTGTAGGTAACTAGAAGAAAAAAATAATTACTTTGATACCAGAAAAAGTATTTTACTATTTATCTTATAACAGGTTTGATATTCATAATAAAAAGATATTATCCAGATGTTTAAAACTTTAAAAATGTCTTTAAATTGTTTTACTAGATATTCTAATATATTCAGTCAATAAAACATTGCTGTTTGCAGCAGAAGTATTACAAATGCAAACTGTCCTTAAAACTGTTTCCTCAGAAATGTTTCATAATGAGATTAAATGGCCTTTTAAGTATACAGTAGTTA
>NW_016107318.1:11464794-11508440 GCF_001604975.1 Cebus imitator
ATTGTAAACTTATGTAAATAATAATGGCTAACATTTATTAAGTGCTACATCAATTAACACATTTAATCCTCACAACAAACATTAGAGGTAGTTACTATTGTTTTCACTACTTACACAGAAGGAAACTTAGACCCAGAGAGTATTACTTGCCCACTGTTCACATAGCTAGCAAGTGAAGAGACGAAGCCTTATGGTTTTGTCTATAAAACCAAGCACTCTGTCTAGAGTTCACACACTTAACCGTAATATTATGGCCATCCCCTGTGTATCAAATATAAAATAGATATCCTCATTTTACTTCTTATTTGAATTTGCATTTGCAATTATTATCTGCAATAATAAAAGCAGGTACTAGATGAAATGGGGGCAACAAGAAAGAAATGATAAAGAATTACCTCTCAGAAGAGGTGCTTAATTTGGGCTATGTCTAAGCAAAGGAGGGGCAGGTGGCTGTTCAAGTTATAGGGGACAGAAAACTGGCTGCCAACAGCTTTTCAAAGAGCAGCTCTACAGGGAGTAGCAAATTCTGCCAAATTATTTTGAAAATTTTCACAATACAAGGCTCGCTAAGATGCTTTCCTTGAGAATCTATTCAAATGATCCTGTTACCAATAGATACTGATCTTCAGTGTTCAGCCCCACATTCATTCTCCCTTTGAGTTGCAGGATTGCAGTGGAAGTTGAAACCACTGCCTCTCAGAATGGAAAATGTGAGTAAATGTAGATGAATCTAAGAATCTTAAATTCCCAAACGCGCTGTGCTTCCCTTGCCAGCAAAAACAGCCCTTCCATCAAATAAAAACCACTTTCTCTTACTTGAAGACCTTGAAATGTCCCCCATCCAGAGGAGGCCACTTCTTAGTTTCTAATTTCCTCGCTGAAAGCACACTGACATAGGTAGAATATTTTGTTAAGAATAATACATTCCATTAGCTTTTCAATGCCAGATTTTCAACACAGTCACAATAAATATTTGTTGAATAGAGTTAGACAAAACCATAGATGAGCTCACATAGCATCAAATTCCAGACTATGGCAAGGCATATTATAGCAAGATGCTATTAGCCCCTAATATTTTTTTTTAAGCTTATTTTTCTAAGTCCAATCTGTTTGAAGAGAAGGTAATTATACTAAATTTATAAATGTCAAATCTTCTTTCTGAGCAAATGAACTTTCTACTTCCAATTAATTTTTAAAAATTAAGACAGATTTTCCTAATACAAGAAAATTACTAAAGTAAAATTCATTAATTCAAACTACAGCTGCTTTTTTTTTCTTTTGAGACAGAGTCTGGCTCTTTTGCCCAGACTGAAGTGCAATGAGATTAAATGGCCTTTTAAGTATACAGTAGTTAAGTTATTTGATTGTAAACTTATGTAAATAATAATGGCTAACATTTATTAAGTGCTACATCAATTAACACATTTAATCCTCACAACAAACATTAGAGGTAGTTACAACAAACATGATCTCAGCTCACTGCAACCTCCACCTCCTGGATTCAAGCGATTCTCCTGCCTCAGCCTTTAGAGTAGCTGGGATTACAAGCATGGGATACCATGCCGAGCTAATTTTTGTGTTTTCAGTAGAGACAGGGTTTCGCCTTGTTGGCCAAGTTGATCTTGAAACCCTGACCTCAAATAATCCACCTGCCTTGGCCTCTTAAAATGCTGGGATTACAGGCTTGAGCCACTGCGTCTGTCCCTTTTTATTTTCTAAAATATTTTTATTTATATCAAAGTAATACATGAATATAATTTAAAAATAAAATGAGATCAAAGGCTCATAACGAAAAGCAATAATTTTCTATGAAATCTCTCCTCACTCATCTAACTCATTTTGTAAGGGGAAACACTTGTTAATTCCTTTAACTATTTATTTTGGTTGTTTACATCTATTCTCAAAATAATTTTAGGCTGCTTTGTTTAATCTAGTCATTTATTTTTTACTATCATATATGAATAATTTAGATCTCTTCTATCTTTCACCTACTCTCCATCTTCCTCTCAACAGTTATAATAAATTTTTGTCTAAGTTGTTAACCTCTATTTACAGTTTTAGAAATTTGTGAAGCTAAGAAGTTTACGATTATATTTCCTTTCCTGTGCAGATATTCTGGAGTTTCTCCTTGTTGTTCTTTTCTTCGTACAATGTACTTTTCATAATAAGCCTCCTTTTTCTAAGGTTTATGAGATCTGATTGTCCATGAAATCCTCGTTTTTTCAGAGACCTCTCTTCCGGAGGCATCTATCTTCCTGTTGCAAGCCAGGCTTCTTGTCAGGCTTTTTGCGTGATTATCATCTTAAGGACTTTCTCAGACTTCATTTCTGAATCCCATCCTTTTTCCCTGTTTGTTTACTTCCTCCTTTTTCTGGAGTATATTTTCAGGAAACTTTACTGAAAAAATAAGTCATTCAGGGCAGATACACTCTTACATACCTAAAAATGCATTTGACATACCACTCCACTTGAGTTACAGTTTCACCAAGTATAGAATGCTTAGTCGAAAGTCATTTTCCCTCAGACTTTGAAGACTATTGCTGCTATCTTTCTTACATCTCCTAGAGCAATTCCTTACACATATTTGCACTCAATAAATAGTTGTTTAATGTATGAATGGGATGTGATATGTTTCAAACCTCTTTTTAATTCCCTTAGATTTCCTGCCATATCTCTGACTTTACTTTTATTTTATTTTTTCTCTTTTATTGTTGAAATCCCCTCCTGATCCTGCTCCACCAAATGTATAGTTATTCTTCTTTGCCATTCCTGTTTATGAAAGAAGTTCTTAAACATTTGTGGTTCTCAAAATATGCTTTCCCCCACCAGAAGCATCAGCCTCACCTGGTAATTTGTTAGGAATGCAAATAATCTGGCTCACCAGGCTTAGTGAATCAGAAATTCTGAGGATAGGATGGAGAAATTGGGTTTAATAAACCCTTCAGGTGATCCTGACGCACATGAAAGTCTGAGAACCACATAGGTTGAGCCATGACTTGCAGACTTTACTTTGGAGTTACCTGGAGAGAAGTGAACATTCACACAGAGAGATCTTTTCTCTGGGACTGTTTAATTTCTCCAGAGAAGAAATCTTGGGTCTCTTGTCCAGAGGGTAGGTATCTAACTGCTAATGTTGTGCTGGATTATTGAGAGTGGGACACAGTGACCCATGTCTCTGATAGGAAGACAAGATAAACAAAGTGACTTTTAGATCATTAGAACTGCTATAGTTTTGAACAGGAAGGCATTGTTTCAATTCTCTAAAAGGCCTGGTTATATAGCCACTAATTCAATTTCTTGCATTTCCTTTCTTAGACAGGCATCCTTTCCATAAATTCTCATCACGTAGGGTCACCTGAGTGTATCTCTGTTCTTGCTGCCTGCAAGAACCTGACAAATACAGCTTGAACTTACAAACACTTTATCATGACGTGAATGATATTAATTACTTGCAACTCAAAAAAACTAAGTAAATGGCCATGTGCAGTGGCTCACGCCTGTAATCCCAGCACTCTGGGAGGCCGAGGTGGGCCAATCACTGGAGGCCAGGAGTTCAAGACCAGCCTGTCCAACATGGTGAAACCCTGTCTCTGCTAAAAAATACAAAAATTAGCCAGGCATGGTGGTGCACGCCTGTAATGCCAGCAACTTAGGAGGCTGAGGCAGGAGAATCACTTGAACCTGAGAGGTGGAGGTTTCAGTGAGCCAAGATCACGCTATTGCACTTCAGCCTTAGCGACAGAGCAAGACTCTGTCTCAAAAAAAAAAAAAAATAAACAAACAAACAAAAAATTAAGCAAATGTGGCATAAAAGATTAGAAAATAAAATAATTTCAACTCTTTGCTTTAGGAAGTACATTTTATATATTTCCCTCAAAGACCAATAGATGGCGCTTTCTGTTCTGCTTATAATCACTATTGACTCTTCCCTTGGAACAATTAATGAGGTTCCTTTGGCTTCTTGAAGAGCCTTCTCAAGATCTTGCAAAAGAATGATTGTATTTTGGTGACTCGTTCACTTAGTTTTGCCATATTAATAGGGAATTGCATAATGTCTTGTAGTTGTTCACCACCCTGTCACCAATTGTATCTACTTTTACTTTGCCCAGTGGGAAGTCTGAATACTAAATTCCAAATTCAAAGAATACAGCACAGTTGTCTTAGTCTAGGATTTCAGTAAAAAGTAAACTACCCCTGGCCGGGCGTGGTGGATCACAAGGTCAAGAGATCAAGACCATCCTGGTCAACAAGTTGAAACCCCGTCTCTATTAAAAATACAAAAATTAGCTGGGCATGGTGATGAGCGCCTGTAGTCCCAGCTACTCAGGAGGCTGAGGCAGGAGAATTGCTTGAACCTGGGAGGCGAAGGTTGCGGTGAGCCGAGATCGTGCCATTGCACTCCAGTCTGGGTAACAACAGTGAAACTCCGTCTCAAAAAAAAGGTAAGCTAACCCTATGGCCCTAAGGATAACTTCCCCCTTGCAGTAGGGTTCAATAAAATGTGGTCCAAATTAAGGATGGTTCCTGAAATGAATACTAGAAGTCCCTTACAGAATAGTAACAATGCTTCTTTGAGATTTATAGAAATTTTGTTCTTGCGAGTTTAAATAATATGCAAATAAATATTTCAAAGACTGTCAAAGAAATTTTTTTCTTATTTGAGAGGATTTCCTAAAGATTTGTCTTCAAAATTTTCCTCTGTCTAAATTTTCCTGCTCCTAAAATCAATTTATTGTCCAGTCTCAGTGGCCCAAGCCTATAATCCCGGCATTTAGGGAGGCTGAGGCAGAAGGATCATTTAAGCCCAAGAGTTTTGAGCTAGCCTGGGCAACATTGTGAGACTCTGTCTCTACAAAAAAAAAAAAAAATTTTTTTTAATAAAAACTAGCCAGGCATGCATGATGGTACACTACTCAGTGTACCATCTGCTACAGCTCTCAGGAGGCTGAGGAGGAAGAATCACTTGAGCCGAGGAGGTAAAGGCTGCAATGAGCTGTGATTGCGCTACTACATTCTAGCCTGGGCAACAGAGTGAGAGCCTGTAAGAAAAATAACAACAGTAATAATAATTTTTTAATCAGTTCATGCTTCATCCCATCTGGCCAATCTTTATCCATCCTCCATCTTAAACTGAATTAGGATCAGAAAAGTATTCACAAAGAAAAGTTCAGGACCAGATGATTTCACTGTTGAATTTTCCCAAATATTTAAAGAGAAACCAACCCTACTCCTTCACAAATTCTTCCAAAAAAGAGAAGAGAAAATTTCTCGACTCACTTTATGAGGTCATTTTTAAATTAATACAAAAATCAAACACTTCAGAACAAAATATGAATGCAGAAGTTCTCAAAATTTCCAACAAAATACTAGAAAAACAAATCCAGCCATATGTAAAAAGAATTATACATCATGATCAAGTGAGACTGATTCCATGAATACAATGCTGGTCGAACATACGGAAGAATCAATAACATGTAATGCATTATATTAATACAAAAAGGACAAAATGCACAGTTTCATCTCAAAAGATGCATAGAAGCATTTGAGAAAACTCAATAAACTAAATAAATAAATAAACTGAATTGGGGACCTCTTCTCAGTGGTCTGCATACCTCCCTTACGGCACTTAACACACACTGTTTTAGCATTACCTTTCAGTGAGTTATTTTACGCCTTCTTCAGAGAGAGCAGCTGTGTCATAATCATTTCTATACCTTATTTCTCCAGTGGACATTTTTATAGTGCACAGTGGCAAGTCTGGCACAGAATAGGTGTGCAATAAATATTTGCTGAATGAAAGAGTGAAGTTTTTCTTTACCATTTTAAGAAAGGAGAAACCAAGGCATACAAAATTGAAGAAAGTTTCTTCATTCCAAATTCTGAATGTCATGATTTCTAATTACCCGACTAAAGCTATCCCAAGAAACTGCAATTCCTCATGGAATTGCAGGAAAAGATTGTACTTATTCTTTTCAAGCTGCTATAGAAGAGCAACCTGGCTAGCAGATTAGGGTCCAACATCTCTCAACAAAGATATATCAGGATACCACCAACTCTAGACCAACTCTAGGAGTTTTGTTTTGTTTTTTGTTGTTATCGTTTTCTTTGTTTGTTTGTTTGAGACAGGGTGTTGCTCTGTCACCCAGGCTGGGGTGCAGTGGTGCTGTCTCAGTTCACTGCAGCCTCGACCTCCTAGGCTCAAGTGTTTCTCCCACTTCAGCCTCCTAAGTAGCCAGGACTATAGATACAAGCCAGCATGCCTGCTAATTTTTTTTTTTTTTAACAGACAGGGTTTTATCATGTTGCCCAGGCTGGTCTTAAACTCCTAAACTCAAGCAATCCTCCTGCCTTGGCTTCTTAAAGTAGTACAATTACAGGTGTGAGCCAAATAACCCAGCCACTCATTGTTGATATATGAACCTGGCATTACACTAATCTGGGTTGGTATGTAAAGATGGTTACATATACTAAGCCAATTTGGTTAGATTAACTGGCTACTCACTAGTTACTCATTGGATCATCATGTTTATATACCAATATATATAGTCATCTATCTCATGAATAAAGATATATACTTGATCCCCGTAGCTTAATAGGGATGCTGGGGTGGACTGGCCTGTGATGAGAATTCCTCCAAATCAGGTTATCAAAGAAAAGCATCTCCTATCTCAAATCATGGGTATTTGGAACCAAGGGGCAGTGTGGAAATATGACTTGGATAGGCCATCTTAAGGGGCCATGGGTAGAAATACTAACATCACAAATTCAAATACCCTTCCATAGAGAGACAAGGTTTTTCTGAGTTTGACTTGTTGAGGCTCTAACGTAGTCTGGTATAATCCTAACATAAGATGAATTTCTGTTACTATTCCATCATCACAGATGGTTCCTTTTGGACAACGCTGCTCTAGAGTTTGATTTCCTGGTCTTGGATCTTGGGCAGTTTTCTCTTTTGTGAAATATAAATAATAATAATGGCTTTAGTTCTATAAGGTTGCTGTGAGGATCAATTAAAACAGTTGATACAAAGTACTTAGGAAAGTGCTTACATAGTAGAAAACTTTCAATAAATGTTAGCTATGATTAGTACCATTCCCGCAGAGTCAAGCATTGTGATTGGCATTTCTGGGAGTTCAGTACCAGTTCCACGTCAAATTACATTTCTTGCATTAACTGTTGGGGCAGATATTGAGGTAGGATAGAAGGCTGCCCTGTGAGAGATTGAAACAGTGGACCTGAACAGAACAATTAAAGCCAGAAAATCTTTGAGCTGATAAACCCATTGTATTGAATGCTCCCAAAAATTGATTCTAGGCATATGACAAAGGCCAATAGTTCATAAAATAGTTCAGGAAAACAGATATTATCTCTTGCTTGTATATCCTCAGTTCCTCAGTGGCAGTCAACAAAGAAAGTGCTGGAATGCTGGAGAGTAGCCCAGGTGTAAATGCCAGGAAGGAACCAACCGTGAGGAAACCTGGGAGAAGAGGTTCTGGGAAGCAAGAATCAAAGACAAACTCCCCAAGGCAGAAATGAGATGGGCACGTATGGCGCAGAAGAAAATCCCAGCTTTGCTAGAGTACATTGAGTAGGGAGTTGGAAAAATTGTCAAGGGACAAATCATTAGGGCCAGGCAGGCCAAGGCGAAAAGTTTGGATTTTATGCTTAAGCACCATGAGAAAACTTTGTAGAACTTTGGAGTGAAGTAATCCGATATTTTTTAGTGGCCCTACTGGCTGTTACGTGGAGAAAGGATTCACGTGGAAATAGTAGCGATAGAGAGATGTGAGTAGATTTGAAGGTATTTGCCGATGAATTGGGTACGAGTGTGAGGAAAAAAAGGAAGCCATCTGAAACACAAAGGGCCCTGTCAAACTGTATTCATTTATTTCCTACCTCATCTACCGTCGCTGCTTTGATCATTGCCTAGACTGTCTGTTCTTACAATACATTTCCATCTGAACTTGCACCGATTGGTGCCATTTGTTATCTGACTACAGCTTCACCAAAGTAACCTCTTTCTGTAACCTTTCCTCACAAGGTCATAGGAAGTTTGCCTTGCCTGTTGCTCTGGCCCTAACTTCCGCCCAGAGATGATTCTCTAGCCTGCCAACTCCATGTTTTACTTCTCTAATCATACTCACCCTGAGTCCAATCTTGATCAAGATTCTGGCTAGAGCACAGCTTACAAAGCCGTGCTCGAAGTTTGGATTTTTATGCCTGACCCAGGAGAGGGTAATATGGACTAGCTCAGTCTGTAGTCGGTACTCTGGGTTTTTAGACATCTAAAGCTAATTCGACTTTGAAAAGCAGTACCGGTCCTTAATTATTTCATCAGAATTCCTTTACGTTCTTTTTTTTTTTTTTTTTTTTTTTTTTTTTTTTNTTTGACAGGGTCTTGCTCCGTCTCCCAGGCTGGATTATAGCAGCATGACCACAGCTCACTGCAGCCTTAACCTCCCAGGCTCAATCATCCTCCAACCTCCATTCACAAGTAGCTAGGACTACAGGCACATGCCACCACACCCAGCTAATTTTTTTGCATTTTTTTTGTAGAGACAGAATTTCACCACATTGCCCAGGCTGGTCTTGAACTCCTGGGCTTAAGCAATCCACCCATCTTGGCCTCCCGAAGTGCTAGAATCAGGCATGAGCCACTACATCCAGCCTACTTTTTTTCCTAAAAATACAGCGGTCCAGTTAACTTAAGAAGTAGATTACAAAGCAATACTAGTTATAAAAGGTGGAAGTGGGCAAGAACAGACAAGGTTATTGGAATGCTAGAGATGGCCAGAAATAGACTCAGATCTTGCATAAGTGATAGGTTATTTGGTTGCTTTCTATATCTAAAATGTGATGAGAGACGCTTTTAAAGACAAATATAAGCCCCAGTCTCTTTGGATATTGTTCTCAAAATCTTTGCCTTATGTTATTAATTTATAACTAACTTAAATGACATATGTTTTCATAACATGAAGCACTGTAATACACTCTTAAAATTGCCACAGTCTTCTAAAAATTCAATGGCATTAAAAGGTCAGACATACAAATTATCACCCACTGGCTGCTTCATAAAGTAAAATGTAAATGCACTTCTTGTGAACTTCAGCTAGCTAGCTATTATTCGATTGGAGGATGCTAGCGATTTTTAGAGATATGTGTAAAGGCATTCAAAGCAGAGATAGTGAGACCTGG
This sequence comes from Cebus imitator, assembly GCF_001604975.1. NCBI lineage: Eukaryota > Metazoa > Chordata > Mammalia > Primates > Cebidae > Cebus > Cebus imitator. The sequence continues at coordinate 11,473,990 of NW_016107318.1, forward strand.
TCTCAATATAAAAGAAAATTTTTACAATGAGGATGTTTTAACATCTCAGAAGATTTACTGTGGAAAAAAAAAAAAAAAACCTGACCAAATGACTAAGTAAAAAGAGAAAATATTATTAATTACTCCATCTATGTCTTGTCTGATGAAAAATGCTGAGCCTGTCTGAAGAGATGCTAAAGGAAAACAAGACAGTAACCAGTCTTCTTTTTGGCCAGAAAAATCCCTGATTTCAGTTTACAAAAATGTGTGAAAGTGACCCAGAAAAGACCCTTGCACTGGAACGTAGCCCAGCTTCCGCCTCTTGTGCCTGCTTCCAGGCAGCCTGACAGCAACACTTGATGAGAACCAGAACTGAGCTGGGAAGAAGAGAGAATGAAGAATGTGAGTGACCAGAACTTTACTTCTGTTTATATAAAATGTCCCTTTCTCAAGTTCTTCTCAACAATATATCTAGTATGAACTTACAAGGAGTAAAACCAAGTAAAAATAAATAAATAAATAAACTCCTTATTTGGTATCAATCACATCTTCTCTAAGAGGCTTAAATGGGCAGATTTAAATATCATTTAATGTCATTTCCCTGACTTGTGCCCTTAGGAGCAGAGCCAAAGATCTGTACAATCCCCATTCTGCGATGGACTTTGGTCTCCTGAGTGACAGCAAAAGCCATGTCTTTTAGTCATATGAGTCACACAGCCCACATGTCATGGATACAAGTCCTGGTGTTGACATGACTTTAGACTTCAGCAAGTCATTCTGTAAGCTAAGATATGTCTAAATCGAGGATGATGAGAATAACTACTTCACAGAACTACTGTAGGTGTCAGAAAAAAATAATACTAAAAACAGCCAAAGTTTATAGTCTAAATAAATCTCTAAAGGGTCAGCTGGTCAAGGTAGCTCATGGTGTTAGCCCAAGCACTTTGAAAGGGGCCGATGGGGAGAATTGCTTGAGGCCAGGAGTTCAAGGCCAGCCTGGGCAACATGGCAAGACTCTGTCTTTTAAAAGAAAAAAAAAAAAGGCCAGTCTTGGTGGCTCATGCCTGTAATCCTAGCACTGGGGGAGGACAAGGTGGGCAGACAACCTGAAGTCAGGAGTTTGGGACCAGCTTGGCCAACATGGTGAAACCCCATCTCTACTAAAACAGAAATTAGCCTGGCTTGATGGCACATGCCTGTAATCCCAGCTACTCAGGAGGCTGAGGCAGGAGAATTGCTGAACACGGGAGTCGGAGGTTGCAGTGAGCTGAGATCGCCCCACTGCTCTCCAGCCTGGGCGACAGAATAAGACTTAATCTCAAAAAAAAAAGGGAGGTGGGTAATTATTGAAATTTGGCATTACAGACTGCTGTAACTGATTTAGTCAAGAGATCCTTTTGACAACAACCTTTCTCTTTGTAGAACAGGAAAAAAGAGGAAGGAAGAAAAAAGTTTGCTGGGATTTGGTTATACACATAACTAATGTACCCAAAACAGGGGTAGGCATAGCCTGGAAACAAAAGTCACAAGAAATCATTGTTTATCGGGGAAGAATAGGATAAACTACAGATTTGGGCTGTCTGTTCAAAATGTATGCCAGTGGATGTACATTGCTGAAACCTAATCTATAAATTTATTCAAAAAGCCTTAAGCCCCACCCTCTAGTCACAGCAACCACTTAAAGAAATTAATCCTTTGCTTCGGACAAGCTGTCAAAACTAGAACATCCAGTTCTCCAGAGGCTTAACCACCCAGAGATGACTAAGAAAGAAAACTGAGACTTTACTTAAGAGCACTGGTATCCTATGGTGTATGAATATTTACCTGAACATATGGACAGCAGAAGATGCTGGTTTTGAGATCCTTTACTTGACTGCTTTATACCTGAGTGAACCTGAATGAACCAGCATCTTCTATTTCACTTTTTAATTTATTTCTCCCATTCCCAACAACTTAAGCAAACAAGGAAAAGTTGGAACTTTCTTAATCCTTCTTGTTGTCCAAGGTAAAATAACCTGGAATAAATAACACACTAAATCAAGCATCCCTTACCGGCCCAAAGTACATTCTCTCTATTTCTGGGTCATCTGTATTATTTCAGAGACAGACAGGCTGAGCTCGAAATCAGAATCAGTCACAGGAGAGGACATTTTTTGTTTAAATAGTAAGTTCCATTTGGGAGTTCTTAAATGTCAGCTGTGGCTAATCTCTTCATATAAATTATCACATTTTAATTTTTATAATCCTATGTGGCAAACGCTATGATCATCCCATATTACAGATTTTTTAAATCTGAAGCACAGATTTTTAAATGTTACATATTACTTCCTTACAACCTTACAGCTCATAAACGGCAAGGCTAAGATTTGTGCTATGTCTGTCTCTGCAAAACTTACACATTCAAAAGTAATGTACTAACAATTGTTTTGTAAGAGTGTTGAAAGCCATTTTGTTAGTTGTAACATTTTTATTTGCTAACTGTAATAATATTTTATTTTGGAAATATATGTATGTAGACTTCCTCATGTACTATCATTTTGATGATAGCAAAAACCATCGTAGCTGTGCCCCTCTGTTTTGAAACTGAGCCAATGAAGCAGAGAGGCGGGCAAATTCATTTTCCCTCTCAAAACCATCTCATATTCTCATGTAAATGATCAGCTGACACTTTAATAGCCAGCTTTCACGCAACCAAAACTATCAATTCAAACAATGTGTTTTGATTGATTTGAAAATCTGGGAATTCAAGGGTTAAACTCCGAAAACTGTCTCCTGTCTATTCAGTTTAGTTAATATCTACCAATCAGTAGAAGTGATTCTAATCCTAGCATCACCTACATAAGGACTAGATTCAGAGCAAGGCAAAGGACTGCTGGGACTTGGGCAGTCTCTCTCCTCAGTGTGACCTGAGGATGCAACTCTGTCCGTATGAAATAGACCAATAATAACCCCCATCAATTTCAAATGTTCCAGGTTTGTACCTTCATCCAAAGAGCAATTTAAAAGTAAAATAACAGTCATCCCTTTGTAGGAGGCTTTCTGCAGACACTAATTCAATTTATTCCTGATAGATTTGAAGGAAATAGACTTGTCACCAGGAGCCTCTTTTTTATCACTCATTTTCATTATTGATGAAAGGTGAGGCATATAGTGAACACTGTTGATTAAAAAACAGGCTGAGTCACACAGAACAGTGCATCACATATTCAGTAAAACTATATTCTTTAATAGGCTGTATTGATGCAATGGTTCAAGTTACCAACTGCAATCCTGACAAGGCTTCAGAATATAGAACTTATTACAATGGAGTGGTATCATAGAAAGCTATTTGGTCTCTGTCTCTGGTTCCCAGCACAGAGTCTCTAAAACCCTTGGAACTTCCTAAGTAACAAGGGTAATAGCAGCATCTTTTGTGCTAATGAGGCAACTCTCGGTGAGCACCTAGATGGCTTCAAAATGATGGCTAATTACCAAGAAAACCAAGCCTTGTTTAGAAGCTTAGAAATTTCAGTCCCACCTTCCAACCTTCAGGATTGTGAATGGAAGAGGGACTGGAGAGTCAGTTAATTACCAAAAGCCAATGATTTGATCCATCACGCCTACATAAAAAACTTCTATTAAATAAAACCCTAAATGGGGCTCAGAGAACATCCAGGTAGGTGAAAACATCGAAGTTCTGGGAGACTGGCACCTGGAGAGAAGATAGAAGCTAAGCTCTTCACCCCTAATTTTCCCAGGCCTTCTTCCCCACATACCTTGCCCTATTCATGTCTTCCATTTGGGTGTTCCTGCTTATATCCTTTCTTTCTTTTCTTTTCTTTTTTTTTTTTTGAGACAGGATCTCACTGTGTTGCCCAGGTTGGAGTGCTGTAGTGCCATCTCAGCTCACTGCAACTTCCACCTTTTGCGCTCAAGCAATCCTCCCCCCTCAGTCTCCTGAATAGCTGGGACTACATGTGCACGCCACTACACCTGGTTAATTTCTGTATTTGTTGATAGAGATGACACTTTGCCCTGTTGCCCAGGCTGGTCTCAATCTTCTGAGCTCAAATGAGCCACCTGTCTCAAACTCCTGAGCTTTAGCAATCTGCCTAGCACTTTGGGAGCCTGAAGTACTAACCTCCCAAAGTGCAAGGATTACAGGCATGAGCACCGGCACCCAGCCCTGAGTTATATCCTTTCTAATAAACCAGTAATGGTAGACAAAATGCCCTCTTGAATTCTGTGAGTCATTCTAGCAGATTATCAAAACTAAAGAGAGGATTGTGAGAAGCCCCAATTAATAGCTGGTCAGTCAGATGTATAGCGGCCCAGAACGTGTGATTGGCATCTGAAGTAGGGGCAGTCTTGTGAGACTGAGCCCTTAAACTTGTAGAGTCTGAGGCTGATTTCAGATGGTGTCAGAACTGAACTGAATTGTTTGGCACCCAGTTGGTGTCTGGAGAATTGGAGAATGGTTAGTGTGAGGGAAAAAACATACACATATTTGGTGTAATAAGGGTTGTAAGTAAAACGGCTAGATTGGTAAGAAAATTTTTAAGGACAATAATGTTCAATATTTTGGAGCTTAAAAATAAGGTTTGAGTGGAAACTTTATGTGCACATAAAAGCCTATATATGAAGTATGTACATAGAATGTTCATAATACTTTTGTTTGTAAGAGCAAATACTGAAAATCCAAATGTCTTTCAATGGGTGAATAATTGAACAATGGACTATTACTAAACAATAAAAAAGAATAAACTGTTGTTACATGTAATGACCTAGAAGGTTTTCGAGGGCAGTATGCTGAGTAAAAAAAAATGTCAGTTTCAAAACCTTGCATTTGTCCGACTCCATTTATAAACATTCTCAAAATGACAATGGAGAACAAATTAGTGGTTGCCAGGAAACAGACAGCGTAAATATAAAAAATAGCACAATGGAGTTCTTATGCTGATGTGATTTTTGTACTGTTTGAAAGTTTGTCATTTTATTAATATTACATGCTATATAGTCTTTAGCCAACTCACTAGTTCTGCCTCTAATATTTCACTTGCCTTTCCAAAACCGGGTTTCTCACACACGTCCTTGCCTGTAGCTTGTAACAGACTGAGGAATGTCATCTCTCTTGAACTCATTCTGATTATTTTTCTTTTGGGAAACAGCTCTGCCATGTTATATGCCACTCCAATCACTCCTGGAGTTAAAAACACACACACATTTTTCTCCAACTGATTTCATATATAATTCAGTTCTCACAAGTTAATTTATCAATTTAATTCAACGGGAAATATCAAAGTAACAATTTTCACATGTGGCGTTAAATCTCAAAGTAACTTTAGAGTTAACATGTCTATTCAGTAAGCTAAAGCAATATTGTATCATATAGTATACTGCTACCTTAAGTTTTAAAAATGAAAAAAACACACGATATTAAGGAGAAGTTATAGTATTTATTCTATCACATAGGCTATGCTAGACACGTTGATTTCTTTGCCCAAAGCCTCCTACTTTCATAAGAAATGAGTTCTCATCCACATGGTTACTACAGGAGCAGCTATTGTCAGAGCTGCCTTATACTATCATACAAAGGCTGGTTGTTAGCATGTCTTCCAACTCCACATGCAGTGATATCACATTAGGCTCTTGAAATCAGCCATGGTGAGAATATTTACACCTGAAATAAGCAAATTGGTGCACCTTCCCTCTCCTCACCCCAAAGCCGACTTTTACACATCGTCACCACATCACTGCATTAATATGCTATGATGTCCCTTAGGTTACAATTACGTACACAGAGGTAGATACTGAACTCCAGCTGAACCAGTCAGACCTTGTCATGTAATTTGTGTAACTGGAACTGAGAATAAAAGCCAATTTCTCTCCAGGGGCAAGACACAGTAATAAGTATATTTTAGAAGATGTTGGAGAGAAAAGGGAGGATTTTTTTTTCTTTAGATCAGAAAACTAAAAACAGAAAGAGAATAAAATTAATGTGCAGAGGAAAGCAGGCATAGAGATGATGAGATAACTTTGGGATATTTAAGTCCTTTCTTCTATTTATTCCAGAAAAGCACCTATATTTCTATCCATGGGTTCCACTAGACACTTCATTTTCATTAGAATAAATTCCTCTGTGCTAATCCAATTTAATTAAAATTTCTGAACTGTTATCTGAAGGAGTCCTAAAAAATATGTAGGTCCTCAAATATATACTACTTTAATCTGAAAATCTCTCAAAGCCCTTCATATAGTGGTGGCTGAAAAAGGTTCCTCTTTGCTTTGGCAGCAATGGTGGCCATCGAATGAGAATTTAATTGCAGTGCTGTTTCTGTAAATCAGATGGAACTAATCCCACCTCTTTGCAATTTGGTCTCTTATCATTCTTTCTACAAAATAACAAATTAATTTTCTCTTACTTAAAAATATTCTTTTATTAAAAGTATTTTTAATTCTCCAGAATGTAAATAATCTTTTTTCTATGCTTGAAGTTTTACTCTTTCATATCATAAGCACACCACCTGGATTACTAAAAGGAGGAATCATTTTTATAACCCTTTGGCTCAGCTCAAAACTGCTGTTTACGTAAAGTCATACTTAACCCAAGCCAAGACTATAGGGTACGGTTGTTCAGGGTGTGTCCTGTACAAAGGCATCTGGCCCATGGAGTGAGTGGAGGCCCACCATGGGGAAAGGTACTCAAGGTCTTCAACTGTGGCATGGACCTAGCCACCTGCATGATACAACCCAAGAGTGAAAAATTCTCTCTTATGAATTATTGTACTCATTTACTATTCTTTATAGCACATTCATTTTGCTAACTTTATCTCTTTTATTACATAGTGAAATCTTTTGAGGGTGGGGAATTGCATTATACTATCCTTCCAAGTGCCCAGAACGAAAACATTTGATTTGACCAATGAACACCTGATAAATGAGATAATGTGTTTATAAGTGAGCCATTACATGCCAAAGTAGCACAAATGTTAAAGTGTTTCTTATTTTATTTAGTGTGCAAACTTTACTTTCACTACAACTGAAGATCTCTATTTTACAGCAATACCTACCTGCGAAAACTCTGAGCTAAATAGGCCATGAAAAATGGTATAAGGAAATACCCAACTTACAAAAGAGTAACGCAGGCACAAGTTAACCCCGAACTGAGACAAAAATATAATTAGTTATTTATTGAAACATAAAGTGCTTTGCCTCTTGGATACATAAGTGAGCCAGATTAAGGGAAATAAGCATTTTAGTCAAACAGCAATGCAAGATTAGAGCAAATCAAAAGAAAGAGCAATCATTTGTGAATGGGAGCAAACTAATTCCATTAAGTATGCCACAGATATCTAGCATTAAAAAAATTAAAAATTCAAGCTTTGTGAACTTGAAAGATATTTAAAATCATGGTTCTAAGTATCATGAAGCAGAAGCAGGCTCCAATTCATGGCCTACATTCAAACCAGGATGTGTTGATTTAACTCCAAAGGTTAGCCTACTGGAAGCCATGTAATCAATAACCTCCAGGGATCATATTTTAATATCTCTGCCAATTTAATTAATGTACTCAGGTGCCAGCTTCCTTGTTTTATATATATTTTTTTCTGTGACACAGCCCTCAGGAGATCATGAGAACATGTGCTCCTATACTGCAGAGTTTAGAGCCAAGAATTAGCTTGAATGCAGCTGCACAGAGTTAAATCACCTAGCTTGTATTATTACAGTAGTTGAGAATCAAAATCCCTAAAGTTATACTGTATCAATTTCATTATACAGTTGGCTCTTGAACAACACAGATTTGGACTGTGCAAGTCCACTTATATCAAGATTTTTCAACCAAACTTAGATTGAAAGTTCAGTATTAAAGAAATGCAAAATCCGCCTATATGGAGGGCTAACTTTTTGTATATACTCAGGTTCTGCAGGATCCACTGTGGGACTTGAGTGTACAAGGATTTTGGTACAGATGGGGACCTGGAACCAATCTCCTGCATATATCAAGGGACAACTGTACTTAAAAGCAAATAAACATATAAAACGAATAATTTTCTAAGTACAAATGAAAATTTCCCTACAGGGGTCACAGCCGGGCCCCTAACTCAATTCCTTAACATGTGCCAGTCTGAGAAGCAATCAATGGCCTGTGGAGTCCTGTCCTACTTATGAAAGAAATGGGCAAAGTTTCTCTGTTATTCCTTTATTCTTTCTACAGTCTTCTCTCACCGCCTACCCCTTTTTAGAGATCCTTCTTTTCCTAAATGCCTGGATTTTGATACTTGGATTTTGATGCCCAGTACATGGAGCAAATCAATAAATAAATGAATTCACATTCAGAGGGTAATGACTAACTCTATTTACCAAAGTTGCTGGTCTGGCATCCGCCTGGCTCCTATAGAAGGAGCTTCCAGCCGTCTGAAGGCAACTATATGTAGTCTGGTGTCTGGAGGTATCTTACATCTGACTCATCCGTAAGTGGCTGGTTCTGCTCTGCTCCAATGGAGTCTAAGCAGTGTGAGAACTATCAGGTACAGAGTGAGAGGCAAACCGAGAGGAGACTCTCAGGACCCAGAAGCACCCATCTCAGCATGAATAATACTCTGTAGATTTGCCCTCTCTAACCTTTGTTGTCTCTATAGGTTCAATTCCTATGAACGAATTTTTTTTGAAAACCCACCCCTAAACTTCTTGTCTCTACCCCTATTCCCATAAAGGCAAAGCGTCTCTCCTTATAATACACTAAGAATACATATTTTAGAAACCTCTTTTCTTCTAGAAAACTGTGATCCTCAAGGAAAGGAATCAAGTCTTGTTTTTTTCTTCATGCTCCATTTTCTGACATGGTACCTGTGATACTTATGTACATAACAAATGTTTTCTGGCTGGGCACAGCAGGTCATCTCGGTATTTCTGGCTGGGCACAGCAAATAATCTCGGCGTTTGAAGAGGCCAAGGCAGGAGGACCACATGAGCCCAGGAGTTTGGGACCAGCCTGGTCAACATAGCAAGACTCTGTCTCTACTAAAATAATAATAATAATAATAATGTTTTCTGAAATTTTGAAATCCCAGAAGTATTTGCATGTTGAAAGGCAATATTTAACGCCTTTTTAACCCTTAATTCTTAATTATTAATCAAGATTTAGTTCAAATAGTCTCCTTTCTATGAAACTTTCTCTGGCTCCCTACAATACTTTATTCACACCTTCATTATAGCAATGCAATCTTTCTTACAAGTTGTTAGACATCTTTTTGCCTGACTAGGCACTGGGCTCCTTAGGGAAGGGAGCTATGTACACTTTGTTACAATACAAAGGGCTCTCTAGCTCTTCCATTGCTGGCTTATAAAAGGCATTTAGTAAATATTTATAAGAGAAAAAGTGGAATACAGGGAAAAAGGAAGAGAGAGAGGAAGAAAAAGAGGGGAAGGGAGAAAGGAAAGATGGGGGAAGTGAAGGAGGAAGGAAGCAAGAGTTTATAATATTTGTGCTTTCAGATAGCGTTTGAGGTGGGAGGTGTTTAGGAAAATGCAGCTTTTTCAGGGTTTTAGAAATCAAGTCATATTGCTAACTACTTATTATGTATAAAAATAACTTCAGTCTGGAAGTTGATTGCTCATTTAACTTAATAGAAAAATATATGTATTTCAAATGCAGAATTTTCACAATAAGCATTTTGAAATAAAATCTCTATCCACTTAACTAAAACGAGATCACTTCTTAACAACATGCAAATATACACAACTTGAGTGGAGGAAGGTAACTGGATTAAATGCTTGACAGAATTAAGTTTGTGTGCCTGCTTTATACCGAAGTACCAAAAAATATGTGTTAATTCAATATGAGAAACTATTTGATGAAGCTTATGTGTAGTATTAACTGAAAATTGTGCTGGTGACATGCCATGGTTAAATGTCGCATTTCTATTTCATTTATATGTTAGAAAATAATTTTCTCCCTTTTTGCGGTTCTCACATCTCAAATTTTAAACTTACAATTTATGTTACTATTTGTTAAATGGTATCACATGAACCAATTTCTTCACTTATAAACCAAGGAACTAAAGAAAAAAGACATAGAAATTTGGCTGCCTGGTTTTGTTATTTTGCATAAATTTGCATAAATGTTCTACTAACTCACCAAAGATGTACCTTGACTAAAGAAACTCAGTAAATAAAAGAAAAATGCACATTTTGTCCAAGGATCACCACTCCTACTTGGATCCTGAAAAGAAAGGGCAAGAGCCAGGGCTCTGAGACACATTACATTCTGACCCAGCACTATCACTTCCCAACTGTACACAACAATCGGAAAAGATTGTCTAACCCTCCTAAACTCCTATTTCTTCTTCTATAAAGATAACAGGCTGGGTGGCAGTGGCTCACACCTGTAATCCCAGCACTTTGGGAGGCCGAGGCAGGCAGTTCACGAGGTTAGGAGATCGAGACCATCCTGGCCAAAATAGTGAAACTGTCTCTATTAAAAATACAAAAATTAGCTGGGCGTGCTGGTGCGTGCCTGTAATCCCAGCTACTCGGGAGGCTGAAGCAGGAGAATTGCTTGAACCAGGGAGTCGGAGGTTGCAGTGAGCTGAGATCCCGCCACTGAACTCCAGCCTGGGTGACAGAATGACAAAATAAAAATAAAAATGAAATAAATAAAGATAACAATTGTATTTATTTTATAGAACTGTAAGGAGAAGTCAGTAAGACAATTCATGGAAAGTTCTCAGCACAGAGTATAGATGATCAACAAATGCTAGTCATTACAATAGTGATATTATTATTTTATTATTATCATGATTCTTGTAAAAATTTCTTCACTAGGCTCCTTAGGGCTGGCCTCAACCACCTCCACTACTCAAATTATTTTAAATTCCACATCCAGGTTAACAGTCTTAAATTTGTCCTTTTTATGATAGATAAACATTTATATTAGCAGCTATCATTTGTGTCCAAACCAGGATATATTTCTCTCAGAATAAATACATGCTATTTACTGCCATAAAGAAATGCCTAACAACCAGTGACCCACTAGGAGCTTTATTTCAGTGCCATCAATGTAATCGATGCCTTTGGTTGCCACATCCAAAAGCACAGGATATTTCTGGGAATACTGATCTTTATGCAAATGGTGACTCAGTCAACAGAATTCTTTTTTTTTTTTTTCCTGAGACGGAATTTCACTCTTGTTGCCCAGGCTGGAGTGCAATGGCGGGATCTCGGCTCACTGCAACCTCCGCCTCCCAGGTTCGAGTGATTCTCCTGCCTCAGCCTCCCAAGTAGCTGGGATTACAAGTGCGTGCCACTATGCCCAGATAACTTTTGTATTTTTAGTAGAGACGGAGTTTCACCATGTTGGCCAGACTGGTCTCAAACTCCCAACCTCAGGTGATTCACCCGCCTCAACCTCCCAAAGTGCTGGGATTATAGGCATGAGCCAACGCATCCAGCTCCAACTGAATTCTTGTTATTTACTTCAGGGTAACTGGATCCCTTACCCAGACCTGGCTAGAAGAGCATGTAGCAGGCAGGCAAATCAGGATAATTCAATTTACTAAGATGGAAGCTACACTCTGCTTATCCTTGGTTCAACAGCTAAGTCTGATTTACTCTGACATGGAGATGTTATTTGTGTAATTTGGTTGTCAGTGAGCTTCAGACAACGGAGTCAGAAGCCTCTAATGAATTCTATTGATCCCATGCTGACGTGGTAGTCACTTTCTCAAACAGGTACTCAGAGGCAAATCACCTGATCTACCAGCTGACAAATATCCAGAACTTCCAATCTGAAACAAGATACAGAGTAGCGAGGGAGAAAAAGATAAGAATGAAGTATATGAGATTTCTGTCAAATCCCCCTACTTGTTTTTTTTACTCTTCCCAAGCAGTCCTTCATCCTTCAATAACCCTTCTTTCCCAGAGTGTTTCAAGTTTTGATGTGGCTTAGATTCTGTTCTGTCTGAGAAAAACAATCTGATACATATATTCACACCAAAATTTTAATGACAACCTACTTTATTCTATGCAGACACACACACACACACACACACACACACACACACACACACACACACTTTTTGTTTGACCAGGCAACTTCCAATTCATTCTTCATTTCTCAGTTCAGGATTAATACCTCTATTAATATTCACTATGAATTGAATATTTCTGTACCCCCAAAATCCATATATAGAAGCCTTAATTGCCAAGGTAGTGGTATTTGAAGGTGAAACCTTTGGAAGGTAATTAGGTTTGGATAAGGTCATGAGTGTGGGGGCCTCCTGATGGAATTAGTGCCCTGTAAGAAGAGGAAGAGACCAGAGTTCTGTTTGCCATGTGAGGATACAGCAAGAAGGCAGCCATCTCCAAATCAGAAAGAGGGCCCTCATCAAGAACCCAACCCTGCTGGTAACCTCGTCTCAGACTCCTAGCCTTCAAAACTGTGGGAAATGAATGTTTGCAGTTTAAGGCATCCCATCTATGTTATTCTCTTAACAACAGCCCAAGTGACTAGTACATTCTCTGTGACTTAGTCACTAAAATTCAAATCAGAAAGATAGCAAATAAGCACATGAAAAGATGTTCATCATCATTAGTCATTAGGAAATACAAATTACTACAATATCACTATATATCAATCAGATTGTCTAAAAATTAAAAGACTGACCATGCCAAATGTTGACAAGGGACTGGGATTCTCAGATATTGTTGGCAGAAAAATAAATTTATTTGGAAAACAGTTTGGAAGCTTCTTTAAAAAGTTAAACCTACACTTACTAAATTACTAAGCTATTCTGCATCTAGGAATTTACCCAAGGGAAATGAAAGCCTATGTCCAATCAAAGATCATAGCTGATTTGTTTATAATAGCCTAAAATGGGAAACCACCCAAATGTCAATCAACAAATAAATGGATTGACCAGGGCTCACACCTGTAATCCCAGCACTTTGGGAGGCCAAGGCGGGAAGATCACATGAGGTCAGGAGTTTGAGACCAGGCTGGTCAACATGGTGAAACCCCATCTCTACTAAAAATACAAAAATTAGCCAGGCATGGTGGCGTCCCCTCTAGTCCCAGCTACTTGGAAGGCTGAGGCAAGAGAATCATGCATGGGAGGTGGGCATTGCAGTTACCCAAGATCGTCCCATTGTACTCCAGCCTGGACAACAAAGTGAAATTTCATCTCAAAAGAAAATAAAATAGGCAGGGCACGGTGGCTCCGCTTGCAATCACAGCATTTTGGGAGACCAAAGGCAGGTGGATCACGAGGCCAGAAGTTCCAGACCAGCCTGACCAGCACAGTGAAACCCCGCCTCTACTAAAAATACAAAAATTAGCTGGGCTCGGTGGTGTGCACCTATAATCCCAGCTATTCAGGAGGCTGAAGCAGAAGAATCGTTTGAACCCAGCAGACAGAGGTTGCAGTGAGCCTAAATAGTGCCACTGTACTCCAGCCTGGGTGACAGATAGTCTCCATCTCAAAAAAAGTGAATAAATAAAATAAAATAAAAGAATTAATAAGTTAAGATTTATCTATACTACTGGATTATTCTCAGCAAAAAAAAAAAAGTAACAACTATTGATACACACTAAAACATGAGTGCATCTCAAAATAATGATGCCCAATGAAAGAAGTCAGACAAAAAGTACATTATGGATGTCTATGTTAAAGTCTAAAAAATACAAAATAAATTACAGTGACAGTAAGCAGTAAGTTGTTTGAAGAAGGGAAAGAGAGAAGGAAAAAGAGACAGAGAGTACAAAGAAGCACAAGGACACTTTTGGGAGTGATGGCTGTGTTCACGATGTTGATTTCAGCAGTGACTTCATGGATATGTACGTATATCAACACTTAGCAGATTGTAACACTTTAAATAAATGCAATTTGTTGTAAGTTATGCTACACATATTCTCACACTTGTGAGAGACAGAGAGCCTATCTAATATAAAATTTAAACTAAGATAAGGATTTTTGAGATTGCAGCTTCTGGCATATCTTTTCTCACTTGGTTTATAAATTTTCTCCTACTGTGTCCATTTAAAAGTTTTTTTTAACTTTTGTTTTACGTTCAGGTGTACATGTGCAGGCCTGTGTTATTGGTGAATTGTGTCATAGGGATTTGTTGTACAGATTATTTCATCACCCAGGTATTCCACCTAGTACTCCCTAGTTATTTTTCTTGATTATCTTCCTCCTCCTGATCTCCACCCTCTGATAGGCTTCAGTGTGTGTTGTTTCCCCCATTTGTTCATGTGTTCTCATCATTTAGCTCCCACTTATAAGTGAGAACATGTGGTGTTTGGTTTTATGTTCCAGCATTAGTTTTCTAAGGATAACGGTTTTTATCCAGCTCTATTCATATCCCTGCAAAGGACATGCTCTCATTCTTTTTTATGGCTGCATAGTATTCCGTGGTGCATATGTACCACATTTTCTTTATCCAGTCTACCATTGATGGGCATTTAGGTTGATTTTATGTCTTTGTATTGTGAATAATGCTGCAACGAACATACATGTGCATGTGTCTTTTTGATAGAATGATTTTTGTTTCTTATATTCAAAGACCTAAACATAGAAATACTATTTAACCAATCAAGCCCATTACTGAGTATGTACCAGTGGAACTGAGGGTCAAATAGTATTTCTGTCTTTAGGTTTTTGAGGAATCACCACAGTGTCTTCCACAATGGTTGAACTAATTTACCTTCTCACCAACAGTGTGTGAACATTCCTTTTTCTCCACAACCTCACCAGCATCTGTTATTTTTTGACTTTTTAATAGTAGCCATTCTGACTAGTATGAGATGGTATTTCACCATGGTTTTGGTTTGCATTTCTCCAGTGATCAGTAATGTTGAACTTTTTCCATATACGTTTTGGCCACATGTATGTCTTCCTTTGAAAATTGTCTATGTCTTTGCCCACATTTTAATGTTTTTTTCCTTGTAAATTTAAATTCCTTACAGAAGCTGGATATTAGATCTTTGTCAGATGAGTAGTTTGACTTATGCAACGTTCTCGGTTTCCTTCCCCTTTCATTCAGTTTCTACGTCTTCCTTCCATCCACTCGGAAGATCTGCCATTTTTGTTTCCTAAATGATCGAATAATCCTATCTGAAAAACAGAGGCAATATATACCCATAGCTACACAGTATTGGGCCCAAAATGTCTTCGTTTGTCTTTGTTTCTTCTATTTCTAGCACAAGCACAGCACAATTGAAAATTGTATTACAAGTCTGTTATATAAATCTAGAGACTGAATGAATTTAACAATAATACTAAGGAACTACAGCTAGGAAAAAAATTTTAATCTCATGACACCTGTGATTTTTACATAGAGGCAAGATGGTCTATTTTCAATTCAGAGTTCAAGGAGAATTTTCCAAAGCAAATTTAAAATAAGCCCCTCACTAACACAACATGTAGAACAGAACTGTGACATCAGAAAGTCATTTCTATATATTAATGCAAATAAATACACAGCCCCTGGTTTGCTGAACAAATTAGAAGAAAGCATATCTTTTTATAAAAAACTTTTTTTCCTTTAAGCTATGTTGGACTTGAAAAAAAAGACTGTTAATAATAAGTTGATACTTAAAGTAAGTGCACTTTGAGTAAGTGTGTAATCGAAAAATGGTTTAGTAATAAAAGCCCTAGAGGAGGAAACTGACAGATCATATTATGTGGGATGAGACTCACAAGGGACATACAATACAGAATAGAATAAAGACAGGACCAGAGTAGAAGCCGTTTCTCTGCTATAATAGGTAATGTGTTCTCAGCAAGAATAATTAGGAATTATTCCTAAAATCACTGAAAAATCCTTTAAAGCCTGTTAGTCTTTCCTTATCTATAAGGGGTACATTCCAAAACTTTCCATGGATGCCTGAAACCACAGATTGTACCACACATATTCTTCTTCCTAAACATATATGCCTACGATAAACTTCAATTTATAAATCACAGTAAGAGATTTACAACAATAACTATTAATAAAATAGAGCAGTTTTTAAACTGTACCAGCATCACTGTTCTTGTGCTTTGGGGATAGTATAAGGCCGACCTGAACATAAGCACTGTGATACATTGACAGTCGATCTGAAAACTAAGAGGGACAACAGAGTGGGTTACTAAGTGACTAAGGGGAGGATTATAGACAGCATGAAGATGCTGGACAAGGAATAATGCACATTCTAAGCAGGACAGAGTTGGGCAAAGTGAGATACTGTGAGATTTCATCACGCTATTCAATACGATGTGCAATTAAAAACTTACAAATTATTTATTTCTGAAACTTTTTATTTAGTATTTTTGGGCTGTGGCTACTAGTAACTGAAACTGTAAAGCAAAACCACATATAAAGGAGGACTGCTATATATGTAAGTACATGAGATAAGCATTTCTTGTTTCTTAATCTGGGCTTATTTATTTGCAACAAACCATTTTACTATCTTTAAGTTCCCTATTGGAGTTAACAAAGTAATGAAAGTCATCTTACTATGTGGTTACTATCAGGAAACAGCCTATTTTGCAGAATTGTCTTGCAATATAGCTTATCTCCATCTTGAAATAAAACATGTAACACTAATTTACATTTTTTCCATACCGTCTTCTTTAGAAAATGTGTCCTTTGGTTTCGGGATAAAGGAGACAGGGTCTAGGGAGAAGATGGCAAGTTAGATCCATGGTCCAGTAAATGCTTATTATAGCCCCCTCTTAGAAATTGATAATGCACACTTGCTTATGAAAGATGGAGAGTTGCTGCAGCAAAGAAACCTCTTTAACTTTAGCATAGCATTTCTCAAATCTAATTGCTCAAGAAAAGGTTTCTTTCACATAGTATTATATAATACACCCAAAGACCTAATACACATATTTCAAAAAACAAGCTTTGAGAAGAGTACACTACTTCATAATAATTATATATGATGCAATATATAATTATCTTAATCCAGTGCCTGGATTAAGACCTCAATAAATGGGAACTATTTTCTCCCACCCCAAATTATAAACCTATTGAAGACACAGGCTGATGGTTTAATAACCAATATCCAAGAAAAGGAGTATAATTTGAAATATCTTGGCTAAGATGACTTTTTGGGGGAGTCTATTTTCCTTTTTTTAAGACAAAGTCTCACTCTGTCACCCAAGCTGGAGTGCAATGGTGCAATCTAGACTCACTGCAATCTCCGCCTCCTGAGTTCAAGCAATTCTCCCTGCCTCAGCCTCCTGAGTAGCTGGGATAACAGGCGCCCACCACCATGCCCAGCTAATTTTTGTATTTTTAGTAGAGATGGAGTTTCACCATGTTGACCAGGCTGGTCTTGAACTCCTGACCTCAGGTGATTTGCCTGCCTTGGCCTCCCAAAGTGCTGGGATTATAGGTGTGAGCCACTGCACCTGGCCTGGACTTATACTTTTGAGTTAATGTTGGAATAATTTAAAACTTTGGGGGACTATTGGTTTTGAAATGTGAAAAGAACATGAGATTTGGGAGTGCCCAGGGGTGGAGTGATGTGGTTTGGCTCTGTGTCCCCATCCAAATCTCATTTTAAATTGTAATCCAGACCAGGTGCAGGGACTCATGGCTTTACTCTCAGCACTTTGGGAGGCCAAGGCAGATGGATCACCTCAGGTCAGGCATTCAAGACCAGCCTGTCCAACGTGGAAAAACCTTGTCTCTAGCAAAAATACAAAAATTAGCCAGGTGTGGTGGCACATGCCTGTAATCCTAGCTACTCGGGAGGCTGAGGCAGGAGAATCACTTGAATCCGGGAGGCAAAGTTTGCTGTCAGCTGAGATCGTGACATTGCACTCCAGCCTGGGCAACAAAAGTGAAACTCTATCTCAAAAAAAAAAATTGTAACCCTCACATGTCAATAGAGGGACCTCATGGGAGACAATTAGACCATGGGGGCAGTTTCCCCCATGCTGTTCTCATGATGGTGAGTGAGTACTCATGAGATCTGACAGTTCCAAAGTATGGCACTTCCTCGCTCTCTCTCTCTCTCTCTCTCTCTCTCTCGCTGCCATGTAAGACGTGCCTTGCTTCTCCTTCACCTTCTGCAATGATTGTACATTTTTTGAGGCCTCCTCAGCCATGTGGAACTGTGAGTCAAGTAAACCTCTTTTCTTTATCAATTACCCGGTCTCAGGTAGTATCTTTACAGGGGCCTGTAAAATCAAAAGCAAGTTAATTACTTCCAAGATACAATGAGGGTACAAGAGTTGGGTAAATGTTCCCATTCCAAAAGGGAGAAATTTGTCAAAACAAAGGGGTCACAGGCCTCATGCAAGTTTGAAACCCAGCTGGGCAGTCATTAAAGCTCCAAAATCTGCTTTAACTCCATATCTCACCTCCAGGACACACTGATACAAGGGTAGGGCTCCCATGGCTTTTGGCAGCTCCATCCTTGTGCCTCTGCAGGGTCCAGGCCCTGCAGCTGCTTTCACAAGCTGGCGTTGAGTGCTTGCAGCTTTTCTAGGTGCATGTTGCAAGCTATCAGTAGACCTACAATTCTGGGGTCTGGAGGATGGTGGCCCTCTTCTCACGCCTCCACTAGGCAGTGCCCCGGAAGGAACTCTCTGTGGGGGATCCAACCACACATTTCCCTTTTGCAGAGGTTCTCCATGAAGCCTTCACTCCTGCAGCAGACTTCTGCCTGGTCATCCAGGTATTTTCATACATCTTCTGAAATCTAGGTGGAGGTTTCCAAAGCTCAACCCTTGTCTTCTGCATACTGCAAGCCCAACACAATGTGAAAGTCATGAAGGGTTGGGGCTTGCACCCTCTGAAGCAACAGACTGAGCTGTACCTTGGTCCCTTTTAGCCCCAGCTAGAGCTGGAGCAGCTGGGATTCAGGGCACCAAGTTCCAAAGCTGCACAAGGCAATGGGGCCCTGGGCCCAGCCCACAAAGCTATTTTTTTTCCTTCCTAGGCCTCCAAGTCTCTGATGGGAGGGGCTGCCATGAAGATCTTTGACATGCCCTGAAGACATTTTCCTTATTGTCTTGGCTATTAACATTCAGCTTCTCAGTTACTTATGCAAATTCCTGCAGCCAGCTTAAATTGCTCCCCAGAAAATGGGTTTTTCTTTTCTACCACATGGTCAGGCTGCAAATATTCCAAATGTTTATGCTCTGTTTCTCTTCTAAACATAAGTTCCAATTTCATGCTATCTCTTTGTGAACACATATAATTGAATGCTTTCGGAATAAGCCAGGTTTCTTCTTGAATGCTTTGCTGCTTAGAAATTTCTTCTGCCAGGCTGGGTACAGTGGCTCACACTTATAATCCTAGCACTTTGGAAGGCCAAGGTGGGTAGACTAAGATTCAGGAGCTCGAGTCCAGCCTGGGCAACATAGTGAAACCCTGTCTCTACTAAAAATACAAAAAATTAACCTGGCATGGTGGCACACACCTGTAGTCCCAACTAGTCAAGAGGCTGAGGCACAAGAACTGCTTGAACCCAGCAGGTGGAGGAGGCAGTGAGCCAAGACTGCACCACTGCACTCCAGCCGGGGTGACAGAACAAGGCTCTCTCTCCAAAAAAGAAAGAAAGAACAAAGAAAGAATGAAAGAATAGAAGGAGGAGAGAGGGAAGGAAGGAAGGAAGGAAGGAGGGAGGGAGGGAAGGAGGAAGGGAGGGAGGGAGGCAGGGAGGGAGGGAGAAAAGAAAAAAGAAAAGGAAAGGAAAGAAATTTCTTCTGCCAGATACCCTAAATCATCTCTTTCAAGTTCAAAGTTCCACAGATCTCCAAGACAGGAGCAAAATGCTGCCACTACCTTTCCTAAAGCATAGCAAGAGCGGCATTTGTGCTTCCATTCCCAATAGTCCCTCACATGCATCTGAGACCACCTCAGCCTGGACTTCATTGTCCATATCACTCAGCATTTTGGTCAAAATCATTCGACAAGTCTCTAGGAAGTTCCAAACTTTCCCACGTCTTTCTATCTTCTTCTGAACCCTCCAAACTGTTCCAACCTCTGCCCAATACCTAGATCCAAAGTCACGTCCATATTTTCAGGTTATCTGTATAGAAGTTTTCCACTCCTGGTACCAATTTTCTGTGTCACTCTGTTTTCACACTACTATAAATATACTACCTGAGACTGGGTAATTTATAAAGAAAAGAGAAAGTTTGATTGACTCACAGTTCCAAATACCTAGGGAGGCCTCAGGAAACTTACAATCATGATAGAAGGCAAAGGGAGAGCTAGCATCTTCTTACACGGTGGTAGAAGAGAAAGAGAGCAGGGGGAAGCACCCAACACTTATCTAACAAGCAGCTCTTATGAGAGCTCAGTCACTATTATGACAACTGTATGGGGAAAACCGCCCCCACCCATGATCTACCCTGGTGGATCACCTCCCACCAGGTCCCTCCCTGGACACATGGAGATTACAGTTCGAATTACAGACCAAGATGAGATTTGGGTGGGGACACAACCAAACCGTATCAAGCCTGTAAAATCAAAAACAAGTTAGTTTCTCCCAAGATACAATGGAAATACAGGCATTGCAGTCATTAAAAATTAAATCTCGAAAATAATCTCCCCTGACTTCATGTCCCATATCCAGGACACATTGATGCAATGTATGGGGCAGCTTCAGCCCTGTGGCTCTGCAGGGTTCAGCCCCAGCAGCTGCTGTCAAGGTCTAGCCTTGAGTGACTGCGGCTTTTCCAGGTACCCAATGCAAGCTGCCAGTGGATCTGCATTCTGGGGTCTGGAGGATGGTGGCCCTCTCCTCACAACTCCAATAGGCAGTGCCCTAGAGGTAACTTTCTGTGGGGCCACCAACCTCACATTTTCTCTCTGCACTCTCCTAGCAGAGATTCTCCATAGGGCTCCACCCCTGCATCAGGCTGCTGCCTAAACATCCAGGGTTTTCCATACATCCTCTGAAATCTAGGCAGAGGCTCCCAGGCCTCAACTCTTTTGCTCTGTGCACCAGCCAGCTTAATACCATGAGGGAACCACCAAGGCTAATGGCTTGCATGCTCTGAAGCAGCAGCCAAGCTATATCTGGGTTTCTTAGAGCTATGGTTGAAGCGGGAGAAGCCAGAATGCAGGGAGCTGTGTCCCAAGGCTGCAAAGAGGAGCAGGGCCCTGAGCCTGGCTCATGAAATCATTCTTTTCTCCTAGGTCTCCAGGCGTGTAATAAGTCATGAGTCATCCAATGTGGTTTTAGAAAGTGCAATCTTGATTAGACATGGTGGCTCACGCCTCTAATCCCAACACTTTGGGAGACCAAGGCAAAAGGATCACTTGAGCTCAGAGGTTCAAGATGAGCCTGGGAAACACAGCAAGTCCTCATCTCTACTAAAAAATAAATAATAAATAAATAATTAGCCAAGCATTGATGGCACACACCAGCAGTCCCAGCTACTCAGGAGTCTGAGATGGGAGGATCCCTTGAAACTGGGAGATCAAGGCTGCAGTGAACTATAATTGTACCACTGTACACCAACCTGCATGACAGAGTGAGAGCCTGTCTCAACAAAAAGTAAAATCTCAGAAGAAAAAAAGGCTCTAAAAAGGAAAGAAGTTATTCAAGCACCAATAAGAAGATTCCTGAATTTAAAAATGTAAAAGTTAAGCATAATGAGTAGAATATCACCAAAGAAATAAATTATATTTCACAAATATTTATTGATTAACTGAACTTATGTCTCAATTTGCACCTGGTACTGGTATAACTACTAACTGCATACCCTTTTGCTTCCAAAAGTGTCTCACTTTGGATAATGAATTACGTGGGGACACACTACCATGTGCCAGGTGTAGTAGCAGTAACAGAAAGTTAATATAAAAATCATTTATATTAATGATTTAATATTGGAATATTGGGGCAAAAAAAAGCATGTGTCTTGCCATCTGAAAGGTGCTCCATCTCTGATAGAGGCAAGAATAGTATATCTGAAAGTGAGTTGAAAACAATAAAATGTTTTTTCTAGTTTAAGGTCAGTGTTAGATAGAGCAAATAAACTGCAGAAAAAAAGCAGGAAAAGGGAGAGGGCAGAATGAGCTAGACAAATTAGGAAAAGCAGTGGGACACATTTGCAAATTGATACCCAGAACTTAAGCTTGAATCCCTATGGCATTGAATGGAAAATGGGTGCATACAAACATGACTGACTCCAAGCTAGTGACCTTCAGCCTGCCTCTCTGGCAGCAAGGTAACTAAGACTACATCCCTCAATGGGCTCTTAATTGTTTTAACCAGTTTCTTCAGAAGACATTTCTTAGAAGATCAGATATTACTTTCATGTAAAATATACTGCAAGCCTTTTTTCCCATCTCTTTCAGACCATCAATGTAACAAAGTTGGAATTTTATTTATTTATTTCCCTAAGAACCTTTTAACTTCCAAAGAAGGGCAAGTTTGGGTGTCTGCAAAACTAAACAGTAGGACAGCTTTGCTCTCAAAACCCTTCCGTGTTGAGCGGAGCCTCTGGCCCTTGCTCTCTGCTTTGTCTTCAGCACTCGCCTGCTGCACAACAGCATACTAAGTTTAGTTTGCCCCCAGTGCTCTAAGGGTTTTAAACTGAGCTAGTTTTCTAAAAAATAATTCATTTTTAACAGGTCTTATTTCTGAGTAAAGCCACAGAAAAGCAGTTACAGGCAAATAAAAGCAGATTTTATTTAACATTCTGTGAAATCTGGCAGCCTGAGAAGAAGATGTATGCTGGGCCTGGCACAGAACTCCACAGTCAGTTTCCACAGGGAAAGAAGATGAATAACCCAATGCAGGCAACCCTTCTGTGAGCACAGAAGAAATGAACAAAAGACTCCTTTCATGTGGGTGCTTCATAACACTTTACACTGACTTCATGCAGCAACTTCAAAGAACTTCTCTGCTAGGAGTAATTATCTCCAGTTTGCAGAGTAGCACACACAGTGTTCTCACAAATTGTACACTCCCCTTCAGATGTCCAGCTGGCTGATGTGAACATGACAACACCCCATTTCTAGACCAGAAACAGCTTCCTGATTCAGTCTACAAGGAAGGAAGGGAAATATTTTAAATTAAAGGCTTTCCAAAGAGCTATGTCCTTGGTGTTGGCATGCTACTCACAATGATCTAAGAGCCCAATTAAGTACAACTTGAAATTAAAAGAAAGCCCTAATTATCAAATCACTAAAATAGGATCCTTTTATAACAGCAGCTCAAATATGAACAAATCAATTCTAATGTTTTATAATATAGAATAAACTGAAAACTGATTGTATGAATTGAGTTCTTTTTGTCACATCCAAGTGAATCAGATTCAAGGAACCAGGGGAAAAAGCACTCAGGGTACATAGCGCCTGCTTCAAGAATTACCCTGCAAGCTCAGCTGCTGAAATGGCCTGCTGCAAACTAGGACCTTTTTTTTTTTTTTTTTTTTTTTTTTTTTGAGACGGACTCTTGCTCTGCCACCAGGCTGGAGTGCCGTAGCGCAATCTCGGCTCCCTGCAACCTCTGCCTCCTGGGTTCAAGCGATTCTTCCACCTCAGGCTCCCAAGTAGCTGGGACCACAGGCGCATGCCACCACGCCCAGCTGTTTTTTTTGTACTTTTAGTAGAGACAGAGTTTCACCGTGTTGGCCAGGATGGTCTTGATCTCTTGACCTCGTGATCTGCCCGCCTCGGCCTCCCAAAGTGCTGGGATTACAGGCGTGAGCCACCGCGCCCGGCACTAGGACCATTTTTACCTACAGCTGACTGCCATGACTCTAGTTTTTCCTGCTGCCGCCATTCACCGATCCGAGCTTGCCAGCTCCGAGGAGCTTCACTACTGCCAGTGAGATTTCTTGCAAAACAATATGCAACATTTCTCTTTCTAATAAAACATTCAATCTTCTCTTTGGTCTTCCAAAATACTAAAAACTACACGAGTCTGTGTGTATACCACAAATTGCAATTCTGTTTTCTCAAATTAAACTTTATGTCTATAGATTTGTCTCTACATTTCTATTTGACTTTGACAAAACTGATGAAATAGTAACTATTACTTGTTATTTCTTAAAACAGCAATATTTTTAACAAACCACTTGATTCTTCATGTAATTAATTTCTGTCTATAGAACAAACTATAATTCACATTTTCTTCAAGGCAATAGGTTGTTTCTTCAATATAAAATGTATTTTTTTTTTTTTTTTTTTTTTTAAATAAAATGTATTTTTTTTTTTTTTTTTTTTTTTTTTTTTTTTTTTTTTTTTTTTTAAGAAATGAAGTCTTGCTGTGTTACCCAATCTTATCTCGAACTCCTGGGCTCAAGTGATCCTACCACCTCAGCCTCCCAAAGTGCTGAGATTACAGGTGTGAGCCACCATGCCAAGCTGTAAAATGTCTTGGAAAAAAAAAATGATAAAATATAAAAGGACTTCTAGGATCCTCTCTAGTTATAATATGTTGTTGCATAGGAATTTTGATTATTTTAGTGTATCCTGTTGATACACGGTTTGGTTGTGTTCTCACCCAAATCTCATCTTGCATTGTAGCTCCCATAATACCCACATGTCATGGGAAGGATCTGGTGGGAGATAACTGAATCATGACGCAGGTCCTTCCCATGCTGGTGTCTTGATGGCGACTAAGTCTCATGAGAGCTAATGGTTTTATAAATGGAAGTTGCCCTGCACAAGCCATCTTGCCTGCCCCCATATAGAACACAACTTTGTGTCTCCTTTGCTTTCTGCCATGATTGTGAGGCCTCCCCAGCCATGTAGAACTGTAGGTCCATTAAACCTCTTTCCTTCTTAAATTACCCAGTCCTGGGTAAGTCTTTATTAGCAGCATAAGAACCGACTAACATATCTGTAAAAAGGTATGGAAAGTGTATGCTGGCTCTTAACCACTGTGAATTGACTTTCCTAGGATTTTTGCATTTTACTTTTAATTATCCAACGTATCTTTACATCTAAGTTCTAAGAATCCTTGTCAAATTTCTACCACCATCTTTTTTAGGTAGAACTGATTAGAAACTAAGTAAAACAAAAAAATTATACACAGAACTTTTCCTCAAAAGATGGTTTTAATTAACACTAATTTTTAATCAAAGTATTATGTTTACAAAGTTGTTTTAGGTTTATGCAGAGCTAAAAGACTTATAACAATAATAAAATAATAGCCCCAAGTCCTCTTTGCCTGCCAACCTTTTTCTCCTACTTGCGGTTTGAACACTTCTTTACGAGTACTTTCAAAACTCTGAATAGTATGTATGTATTACTATCTCTCAATTCATCAGATTTTAGTTATTTACTAACTTTCCGATATGGTAGATGATTTCACGCCCCCTCTTCCCCTTCTTCTATTCCTCCCGATATAATTCTCTCTCTCCTTCTCTTTCTGTCTCATTTAAACCCAAATACAGAGGTTTCATTCTTATAATTATGTAAATATTCAGCACTGTTGAGTCAAGTGGATATCATGACTACATTTACTTTCTTGTACAAATTTTTTTCTTCATTTACTTTATTTCCCACACACTCCAACACCTCTATGAAATGCCTTGCATGGCCAGGTGCAGTGGTTCACACCTGTAATCCCAGCATTCTGGGAGACTGAGGAAGGAGGATTTTGTGAGCCCAGGAGTTTGACACAAGGCTGGGCAATGAAGTGAGGCCCTGTCTCATTTACATAATATATGCAGAGAGAACTACAGTCTTGAGGAAACCAACTCAAGACCAATATGTTCTGCAATGTAGATTTCCTAGAGACATAATTGTTGTTAACTACAGACAGAACCCCATAAAGATAAATAGGGGTAGAGATATAAAAATTGACAGATAACCAGAATGAAGCCATCTGGTAGTGATATTGCCAAATGTTACCTACACAATAATTGGACATTTGTTCAATGACTTTTGTGAGCTCCAGGGAATGTTTTTTTCTTTTTCTACCACTAAAGGAGGATGTCACTAATGACATTACGAGTAGCTCTGAGTATGCCCAGAAGAAGAATTTTAAACAGAGAGTTTTTTGAGGTTTCACCTTAAATTAGGTTTATATTAGAGGGGCTACAACAATTAAAATCTTTGCAAATGTATAGAATACCTAATCCAATCCTGCAAAAACTAATTTATGCATATAAGAGAGACAGATAAGGAAACAAAGAGTCAGAGAAAATAATAAAATCTAATTTAAACATCCCTCTCCAGAAATGGAGCTATCATAGGCCTTTATTCAAAAAGAATTTTTTTTTAAGTTTCTAAAAGACATCTAACACATGAAAGAATAAGACAAGGCTCTTGTCCACATGAAGCCTGCAGCCTAGTATAAAGACTAGACCCAGCCTGATCAGGCCAGGTATGGTGGCCTATCCCTGGAATTCCAGCACTTTGGGAGGCTAAGGTGGGCAGATCGCTTGAGCTCAGGAGTTCAAGACCACCCTGGCCAACATGGTGAAACCCCATCTCTACAAAAAAATACAAAAATTATCTGGGTGTAGTAGCATGCGTCTGTGGTCCCAGCTATTCTGGAGGCTGAGATAGGAGGATTACTTGAGCCAGAAGACAGCAGTTGCAGTGAGCTAAGATTGCACCACTGCACTCCAGCAGCAATAGAGCCAGCCTGGGTAGTAAAGCAAGATTCTGTCTCTTTAAAAAATAAAATAAAAAGTAGGTGGGGATGGGAGGAGAATTTATTTTTTCCGTAATTTAGAATATTCCTCTGTCTGTTACTAAAAAAACATATATACACACATATGTCTCAGTAATATGGGATTACAGAGGAAAGAAATTACTTCCAGCTAAGATCAAGATGGTTTCCTGAAAGGAACATTTAAGATGGCTTATAAAGGATGGATTTGATTTTGATTTTGAGTGATAGTAATAAAAGCAAGGAAGGAAAATTCTGATTCAAAGAAAAGCAGTGCTTCTTACCAGTCAAGAGATATTTCAATTTTGAGGCTCCTAATGCATTTTTTAAAAGTAAAAAAATGCAAAAATACAGGTTTACAGAATAGCATTTGTTTATGTCTCTATTCCATTTGAAAATATGAAAAGTCTAAATTCAAAATGCTTTTCGAATGAAACTCCCAGGACAATGGTCTTTTGGACCCCCATCATCACTCACCCCAAACAGATCCTAAGATACAAAAGCAAAGGGAGGCAATGTCATAAGGCATGAAATAAATGTGATCTTAATTACAGAAACAGACAAGACAGGTTATGTGGGGTTTTTTTTCTACAAGGTTAAAAAAATGTTTAACAAAGTTATTTAATATAAAGGATGCACAAAAAATGTGATTTTTCAAATTGTTTTAAAGCATTTATCTAAGTCCATCATGTATCATGTATCACTCACCTTGCCAGCTGCAATAATAATTTATCTTCTTAGCAAACTGTGGTGTTGTTATACACACTAGTTTTTGTCCACGGTTCCTGGTTTACAACTCCCATAGTCCTTCTTTCTGTCTTTTGTGATAACACTGGGTATGCTAGGCCTCAGAAAACCGAATTTCTCTGAGCTTCCTCCCTCCTTTCACCTGCCCCAAGGCAGTACTCTTATCTGCCCCCATCACCTCGAGACCCTCTCCAGAGAGGGTCTCACCCTATACACTGAGGGAAGGAATTTGTCTTGAAGTTCCCCAAAAAACCCATAAGTACTGGGTTCAGAAAGTTTCCAGATAGCTGAACACGTGAAGGTTCCTGAAGGCTGGCATGCCTCCAGAGGGCGTGGAAGCTGCGTGCCCCTTCCCACATACCTTACCTTATGAAGGCATGCATCTCTTCATCTGTGCCATTTGTAATATCCTTTACAATAAACCAGCAAACGTAAGTGTTTTCCCTGAGTTCTGTGAGCCACTCTAGCAAATTAATCAAACCCAAAGAGATTGATTAACTCCAAAGAGGTGGGAACCCCACCTTGAAGTTCCAAAGAGGTAGGAACCCCAACTTGAAGCCAGTCAGTCAGAAGTTCCAGAGGCCTGAAACTGTGACTGTGTTTAAGGAGGAGGTGGTCTTATGAGACTGAGCCTCAATCTGTCAGCTCCGATGCTATCTCCAGGGAAATGGTGTCAGAATGAAATTGGTGGATACCCAACTGGTGTCTGCTGCTTAGGTGTGGGGGAAAAAAAACACTCCTTTGGTCATGGAAGTCTTCTTCTCTGTTGATGATTGCTGTGGTGCTGTGAGAACAGAGGGAAAACATGGTTCGACTGTGTTGCCACCTAAATCTCATCTTGAACTGTAGTTTCCATAATCCCCATGTGTCATGGAGGGACCCAGTGGGAGGTAATGAATCATAGGGGCACTTACCCCCATGTTGTGCTCATGATAATGACAGCGTTCTCACAAGATCTGATGGTTTTATAAGGGGCTTCTCCTCCTTCGCTTGGCCCGTCTTCCTGCCACCCTGTGAAGTAAATGGCTTTCCTCCCCTTTTGCCATAATTGTAAGTTTCCTGAGGCCTCCCCACTCATGCATAACTGTGAGTCAATTAAACCTCTTTTCTTTATAACTTACCCAGTGTCAGCTATTTCTTCACAGCATCATGAGAGCAAACTAACACACATTGTGTGGGAGAATTTTTCTCTACATATAAACTGTTTTACAGATTTTCTCCCATATCAAGTTTTATTCTTCAGCAAAAGTGAGTAATATTAAAGCACAGCGTGACTTTCCTGGGAATGTTAGTAGGCTCTGGTGTCCCGAACACCATCAGGTCTCTTTACTGAGAGTCTGATCCATGAGAGAAGAAATTGTGCTCTGAGGGAAGAAAGCTTGTCTTCAACAACAAAAATATTAAATAAAAATTAACATGAGCCTGGGCAATATAGTGAGACCCCATTTTTACAAAAAAATTTTTAAAAAATTATTTGGGCATAATGGCACCTGCCTGTGGTCCCAGCTGCTCAGAAGGCTGAGGTGGGAGGATTGCTTGAGCCAGGGAGGTCAAGGCTACAGTGAGCCATGATTGCACCACTGCACTCCAGCCTCAGCCTAGGCAACAGAGCAAGATACCGTCTCAAAAGAAAAAAAAAAAAAGAAAAGGAAAAAGAAAAATCAGCACAGATGCTGATTCACCAGCTCATAAAAATCACTATTTCATATCTTATAAATACTTTCTGTTTTACCCACTGTATTTCACACAAAATTCACCCCCTCAGCTTTTTCTCTGTGAATGTGGTCTCACAGTTAATCATAGCATTTTAGATAATGTTGGTGAACAAATCAAAGTTTATCGGGCAGAGAAATTAGCAAATCTATATTTCTCTAGACATTAGAAGGGGATGGGTTGAAAAACATTAAGCAAGAAATGTCAAAGGAACTGGAAGTGAGAGAGGGCCAGCAAAGTCACAGTAAAAAAAGCTCTGAAATATATTAGATGAAAGCTTTCCTGCATACAAACAAATAAAAAATGAGAGCTGTGAATTCTATCTACAGCAATCAAAGCACCATTTGAAAATGAAAGTGATAAAGACTCAAATAGGCTTTTTTTTTGTTTGCTTCAATATCTAAGTAATATCTTTTTAAGTAATGCAGAATTAATTTGCTACTTATTTGAAGTTTATAGATAATGCATACTTAATGGTCATTTTTTATTATTTTTCTCCATTGATGAAGTGAATGTAGAGAAACTCATATGTCAGACAGGGTGCTAAGCACTTTACAAACATTTTATCAGTTATAGTTCAAAATAATCCAGAGAAGTAGATACCATTATTGTCCTTAAGATGAGGAAACAGAGGAGATTACATAGTCTAAAGTTACATAAGAAGTAAAACCAGGATTCAGGCCAGAAGTGGTGGCTCACTCCTGTAATCCCGACACTTTGGGAGGCCGAGGCAGGTGGACCACAGAGGTCAGGAGTTCAAGACCAGCCTGACCAACATGCAGAAATCTCATTTCTATTAAAAATACAAAATTAGCCTGGTGTGGTGGCGCATGCCTCTAATCTCAGCTACTCGGGAGGCTGAGACAGGAGAATCACTTGAACCCAGTAGTTGGAGGTTGTGGTGAGCCAAGATTGTGCCGCTGCACTTCAGCCTGGGCAACAAGAGGGAAACTCTGTCTCAAGAAAAAAAATAAATAAATAAAAGTAAAACCAGGATTCAAATTCAGGCAGCATGGCTCCAGAATCCATACTCATAACCTTAATTGGTATTTTTTTAAATGTGTATTTCAGAGATAAACATAGTATGTGGCGTACACTATGAGGTAATACTTCACAGTATTACAAAATATGTAGTTTTGCAAGTTAAAATCAGTATACTTTATAGTAATATTAAAAAGCTGTTTGGATCAATTTTTCCCTTCTGTATGGTCAACAACACATTTCTCAGCAGCTTGGTGAATGAAGCAATGAAGGGTTTCCAGATCTGAAAATTGTACTTTAGAAAATAAATTTTCTAATATAAATTTCTATATAGAGAAAGTTCTCTGTATAGAAATGGTAAAACCACAGTTGTACCATTTTCTCCTTGAATTTAGGAAATCTGACCTCTGGCACCCAGGTTAGAGAATTAAGCTGATTGTTTCAAGCTAGTTATCGCCCACCAAAATGTTGGTTACAGTCTGAGCAGCATAGCTCCTCCCGATCCACAGGTAAGGTACTTCAATCTAGAGGGTAGGTCCTGGTAACAGCCTGGCTGTTCAACAAACATTCATTCATAACAGCCAGGCTGTTACCAGGACCTACCCTCTATACTGATCTGATGGGGAAGAATCTGAGGGAATGTGTTCTCTTTCCGGGTCCACCAGGGGGCTTAGTTTCAAGGGCAAGGTATAGCTCGAGCCTGTGTGAAACGGGAACCTGCATGGGACCGGGGACCCCGGGGGCCTGGTGCATGGTTCTGGCAGGGCTCTCGCATTCCCCAGTTGGAGGCAGCAGTGAAGAAAAGGGACCCAGGGTGCGCACGTGGCCCCCGCATCACGGCGAACAGGGACGCTGCAGGGGCGGGGCGAGCCGCTCCAGCATCCTGGTTGTAGCTAGTAGTGTAAAAACACTCCCCCGGGGCATTCACCTACAGGCCGCGTGTCCTGTGTGGGCAGCAGCCAGGGCAGGCAGCGGCTAGGGGAGTGGCCCAAGCGTGCACGTGGTTCTGCTGGGTTAACTTGGCAGAAAGGAATGCTGCAAGGGGCAGGGCACGATTCCCAGGACTCACAGCCAGCCCAGCTAGCTTTTTTTTTTTTTTTCCTGAGACAGAGTCTTGCTCTCTTGCCCAGGCTGGAGTGCAGTGGCACAATCTCGGCTCACTGCAACCTCTGCCTCCCGGGTTCAAGCAATTCCCTGCCTCAGCCTCCTGAGTAGCTGAGATTACAGGCCCGCACCACCATACCCAGCTGAATTTTCTATTTTTAGTAGAGACGGGGTTTCACCATCTTGGCCATGCTGGTCTTAAACTCTTGACCTCGTGATCCACCCGCAGCGGCTTCCCAAAGTGCTGGGATTACAGGCCTGATCCACTGCGCCCGGCCAACCCAGCCATTTTTTAAAATGACACCGACAAGCAGTTTTTCCCTCTGGGCGCACTGTGAGAAGACACCGGCTGGAAGAAAAGAAACAGCTGCTGGCTGTGGGTCCCTGCCAGGTTTTCGGGCAGACACCCAGATTCAAATTCCAGGTGCCAGCCAGGCCGCTGCACCGCCTCAGGGTGCTGCATTCTCATTGAGATACGGCTTAAGAAAGCTTTCTGCCTCATTTTGACATGAGCAGTGAGGTTGGTGAAGGGGTTAAGGCCTAGGGCTGGCAGCTGCAAAGTTACTGGTTCAAGTTCCTGGTGGAGCCAGTCTCAAATTAGGGTAGTCTTTTAGAAAATTCAGAAGCTGAAGGCTATGGGACTTTGTGTTTTGTGTGTGTAATTTCTCTTGCTTAGGATTGGCTCTCTCTCTCTACAGCAAAACTTTTCCATCTACAAAATCATAGTTAAACCTGTTCCAGGACCCAAATAGTCAATGGCAGTCCTCACATCCCTAAGGGCATTTTCCTGCAATGGAAATGGGTAGGGGAGGAGGCCTGGGTCCTGAGGATTAGTCCAGCCTCAGCCCCGTGGCCTGCCTTCTTTGAACTGTGTGCTTTAAGGGCCCCTCCTTAGAATTTTATCCTTCTGGGGCAGTTTTATAATCTGGCCTGTGTAAATTGGACTTTGGCTGGGGAATATTGGTACCCATCTCCTGAGCCTCACTGGCGTAGTTCAGGGATGCGCTGGTACATACCACCCATCCCAGCTAAAAGTATGCAGACAGTGAGCATTAGTTCCCATGACGCTGGTAGGTGTGATTCGAATCCAGTACATGGGAGGCCCCACTGAAAAAGATGATCGGGCATCTTGGGCACACAGAAATTTCCAGGTACTGACTGGAGGACACTCCATTTCCAGTACCTTTACCTGAGGAATGCCTCAGGTCAAGCAGCTATAATTAAACAACCGGGGATGCTGGCATTCCTTGTGTTCAATTTCAAATGGGTGCTAATCTTCCCAAGCTCAAGTCTGCATTAAAATGTATACTGGATACTTGGGACCAAATTGACACACAATATTTGAAGAAGAGACTCATTTTCCTCTGCCGAACAGTGTGGCTAAATTACCCCCTGTCGAGTGGAAAAACCCGGCCTCCAAAGGGAAGTATAGATTATGACATTCTTCTACAATTATACTACCTCCATGTGTGGGATTCCCTGTGGTAACTACCTCCATCAATGCCAACCAGGGCTCCTCAGCTCCTGTACCCCAGCAGGAGCCAGGGAGGACCAAAATGGCCAAGGCATCTCGGGCTACCAGGATGCCCAAACTCTACACCCTACAGGCAGTAGGAGGAGAATTCGGCCCAACTAAGGTGCACACACGCTTCTCATTTTCTGACTTAAAGCAAATTAAAGTGGAACTAGGAAAGTTTTCAGATGACCCAGACAAATACAGAGATGTTCTGCAGGGCCTGGGTCAATCCTTCAAATTAGAGTGGAAGGATGTCATGCTATTGCTTAATCAAACGCTAACCATCAATGAAAGAGAGGCTGCTCTAGCAGCGGCTCAAGAGTTTGAAGACACTTGGTACCTTAGTCAGGTACATAACCTGATAACACCAGAGGATAAGGACAGATATCCCACAGGTACTCAGGCAGTCCCTGCCATGGACCCTCGCTGAGATCCGGATTCAGAATAGGGGGACTGGAGCCGTAAGCATTTCCTGACCTGTATACTCGAGGGATTAAGGCGAACTAGGAAAAAGCCCATGCACTATGCAATGTTATCCACCATAACTCAGGTAAGGGAAGAAAACCCAACAGCTTTCCTTGAGCGATTGCAGGAGGCCTTAAGAAAGTATACTCCCCTGTCACCAGACTCCATTGAAGGTCAGTTAATACTAAAGGACAAGTTTATTACTCAGTCAGCAGCAGATAATCAGAAGAAAGTTTCAGAAGCAGGCCTTGGGGCCATAACAAAGTCTAGAATCATTACTGAACCTGGCAACCTCGGTGTTTTATAATAGAGACCAGGACGAACAGCCTGAAAGGAACAGGAGAGACCAGAGAAAGGCTGCAGCCTTAGTCATGGCTCTCAGGCAAGCAGACCCCAGGGGCTCAAATGAGGGAAGGGCTCAGGTTAGCCGCCGGGCTGGCAAAACTTGTTACCACTGTGGTCTGAAGAGACATTTATAAGAAATTGTCCCCAGAGGAATGGACCACCATCTCCTCCTTGCCCGCTGTGCCAAGGTAATCACTGGAAAGCACACTGTCCCTGGGAACAAAGGTCCCCAGTGCCTGAGGTGTCTGACCATATAACCCAATGGCAGGACTGAGGGTGCCTGAGGCAAGTGCCAGCATGAGCAATCACCCTCACAGAGCCTGAACTAAAGCTATCCATAGAGGTCCAGGAAGTTAATCTTCTCCTGGACACTGGCATGGCCTTCTCAGTATTTCTTTCCTGCCCTGGAGACTTGCTTGGTGCTTGTTAAATCTCTCCCTTGAGACTCTCCCTCTTTAGGCTTATCTTGGGAAGGACCGTTTTCAGTTGTTCTGTCTACCCGAACGGCAGCTAAGGTGGTGGGAATCAACTCGTGGATTCATCACACTCGACTAAAGCCTTAGACACCTCCTAGAGAAAGTGATAGACCCTCCACTCGACAGCCTGAAGTTCCAGGAGACTCAGTCCTGTAATCACCAGGAACCCATTTCTCCTATCTAAATAAGCAAGGAAATAGAGTCTCCGTTAGAGACTCCAGAAACACAGTCTTGCTGATTTCAGTGCAGTGGAACCTATGTGAGATTTTCAATCTACAGAACTATAATAAATTTATGCTAGTCAAGCTAAGTTTGTGGTGATTTGTTGTGGTAACAACAGAAAACAAATACAGAAGAAATTTTCAAGGTTTTTTTTTTTCAGTTATATCACTCATTTTACCAATGAGAAAACTGGGTCCTCGTTATGCTGCAGAAAGTTCTTTTTTTTTTTTTTTGAGACGGTGTTTCGCTCTTGTTACCCAGGCTGGAGTGCAATGGCGCGATCTCAGCTCACCGCAACCTCCGCCTCCTGGGTTCAGGCAATTCTCCTGCCTCAGCC
>NW_016107318.1:11508485-11514147 GCF_001604975.1 Cebus imitator
GAGACGGGGTTTCACCATGTTGACCAGGATGGTCTCGATCTCTTGACCTCGTGATCCACCCGCCTCAGCCTCCCAAAGTGCTGGGATTACAGGCGTGAGCCACCGTGCCCGGCCTTAGAAAGTTCTTCTAACCCTATTCATTTGGCTAACATCTATTCGCCGTCAAAATTCAACCTGGATGTCTTTTCCTCCTGAAAGTTTTACTTGGCCCTCCAGAATTGGAAGTCCCCATTATGTGGTCTCAAAGCATTTCATGCATGCTTTAGCACACTGCCTATTTCTCTAAACTCCTTACCGGATTTTGAGGGCAAGGTCTTTGTCTTCCTCAACATATTTTTTGAGCTTAACACATCCCAACAGTTATAGCTCAATAACAATGAATGAAAAAATAATTAGGAGTTACAGCTCAACAAACATTCATCCAATTCAACCAACATTGAATGAATGTTTGTTGAGCTATAACTCAATAAAATATTTATTTTTTGAGCTATAACTTGCTATAACTAAAAAAATAGAAACAGTGTCTCCTGAGTACCTTTCTTCTATGCTGTTAGAGTATTCTCTTAAAAGTGACCAAAGCATGGCAAACAATTTGCAGCCCTGGAGTGGCAGCATAGCTGTTTGTTCAGGACACGTATTTGGAATCATACAAACCAGGTTCATGTGGTGCCTCTATCAATAATATTACAATTATCATTGTTGCTATTTGATGATGATTAAGCTTTAAGTTTGCTGTATGTTTTCAAAATGATCTACTATCATCTGTATTAGCTCCACATATGTATGTATATGTAATTTTATGTATCAATTTCTCTAGGAAATGGCATCTAGAAATGCCAATTAGATCTTCTGGCATTTCTTTCTCCAATATTCAACTTTTTATAAAAAGCCAAAAAATTATCACATCAGTTGGTTAAAACAGCTTGTAGCTAAGCTAAAATGAGAACCACCCTCCAACCCAGGATAATCAGTCTGTTACTTAGTAACAACAACAGAATATTCTAAATCTAAACCACAACGAGTTGGATGGACAGTTTTATTTGCCATGATTCCAATATTCGAAACACTGTCTATATAATTTAAAGAAAACTGAGTCATATACACAACAACAATGGTTTTTACTAAGTCAAAGGGATAGATAATTATTGAGCACCAAATGCATCATGCTTTACATGCATTATGTCAGCAAACATTATTAGTCCCATTTTTCCTATGAGGAAGGATACTGAAGTTTAGATAGTTTGAGTTGCTAAAAATAAGGTCAACTAGCTGGTAAGCACATTAGCTGGGTTTTGAACTTAGAAATTCTGATGTCTACTTTTCTGTTATGAAATCCTATTAAAGGCCAGGTACCGTGGCTTTTTTTTTACCGGATTATACCTGTAATCCCAGCACCTTGGGAGGCCAAGGCAGGTGGATCACCTGAGGTCAGGAGTTCGAGATCAGCCTGGCCAAAATGACAAAACCCCGTCTTTACGAAAAATATAAAAATTAGCTGGGCCTGATGGCGGGCACCTGTAATCCTAGCTACTCAGGAGGCTGAAGCGGAGAATAGCGTGAATCTGGGAGGCGGAGTTTACAGTGAATGGAGATCATGCCATTGCACTCCAGCCTGGGTGACAGAGGGAGACTCCTGCACCCAAAAAATAAAGCCTATTAAAGACCGCCTTTTTTTTTTTTTCTAAATCTCTAAACTCTCTAGGAAAAAAAAATTACTTTTAGCTTGGGCAACATAGTAGGACTTCATCTCTACAAAAAAATTAGCCAGGCATGATGGCACATGCCAGTAGTAAGCTACTCAGGAGGCTGAGGCAGGAGGATCACTGGAGCCTGGAAGGTTGAGGCTGCAGTAAACCACGATTGTACCACTGTGCTCCAGCCTGAGTGACAAAGCAAGACCCTATCTCAAAAAAAAAAAAAAAAAAAAAAATAAAAAAAAAAAAAAAAAAAAAAAAAAAACCTTCTGCAAAATAGAAAAACGTTATTACAGAAGGAGAGAAAGAAGAAAAGAACGGGTGAGCAATTTCATAATAGACCAATAATCACAACATTATAGTCACGGTTACTTTTTTTAGGTAGCTTATGGAGGTTGTTAGATAAAATGGGTGAGACGTAAGTTACCACCTGTAGTGGATGCTATAATACACCAATAAGGTTCCCTTTACCAGGCCACAGCACCAGCCTACCCTTCACCAGAGAACTGCCCTCAGCTGACTGGAGCCACTTCACCAGGAAGGTTTCCCATGTCTCCTCCTTCAACTTCCCTTCCCTTCCCATCTCCAGCTCATAACTAATGGCTGAATAATACAGGGCTATAAAAGGCCAGCCCCCATGTCCCCAGCTGCAGCACATTTGTTTCAGAGATCACCCCCTCAGGAACAGGCCAAGGCTAGACTTCACTTGGCTCTTTCATTCAAAATAAAATAAGCTATGTGAATAAAATATATATCCATCTTTTATTACAAAGTCTCCACCTTAATCTCTTTCCCAACTAGAAACTAGGGTTTGCATTAATTGTGATGCCTTGATCACATGGTAACAACTCTTGCAATTTCAAGAGGGTGTTTTGCTAACCTGTTTGAGAATTGTCTGTGCTGGACTAAGAATGGTGCACTAACACAAAGAAGTAAGAGGTCTGAAGTCCAACATTCTAGCCCCGCCTCTGCCACTTATTTTTGCTAGCCAAATGATGTGGAATGGTCACATAATCACTCTGAACCTTCCTTTCCTTCTCTGTAAGAAGATGGACTATACTTGTCCCTTCTAATTCAGCACATAGGTGTAAGAACAGCTGAGCTAATAAATGAAAGAAAAAAAATCAGCCCCGATTTTTGTTTCTAATTGAAGAAACCAAAATATAAATTACTGTAAAAATAGTAATGAAGTCAGAAGTCTCTAATCCCTAGAGCTATGTGATATGTGTTCTATTAAAGATGCACTATTCAAAAGAAGTTTGCAATATTTGACAGTTCTCACAGGATCAAATATGCATTTATTTTGTGAACAATAAGTCAAAATTGAATGCAATGTGTTTATTTAAAAGAAGACATATATAGCAATCTTTTCTTGAATCTTCAATTTAAAAGCAATTTCATTTTTTATTCTACTCATTTTTTTCTAAGTAAATTTGTCTTGTATTGTGAAGTAAATGAAATCAGGATTTCTTCCTTTGTATGGAAGTGGAAATTATTTCTAAAATAATTACTTGTCTTTGGATAATTCCTAAGAGAAGTTTTATTTTGAATAATACTTTTGTTACTCATTGATGACTTTTTGTTTAATCATGTTTACCATCTTTTATATTTCTTTCAATATTGGCCTCCTAAGAGATCTGTTTTGTGTTCCCTTTTGTGTTTTTCTAACGTGCATTTCAAGCTTTATTTTTTTTCTCTGAAATTTTCTTCAGGTCCACCTGAGTAATTAAGTGATCATACTGTTTTCACTTTATAAAAATACTGTTAAGATTTCCATATGTCTACAAAATACATTTCTAGTTCCACACTGTTTCCTGGCTTTTCTGTGGAATCAGGTCATTCAAGGCTACTGTTGTTAAAAACGACATCTTAATTTTTAAAAGATATTCCAGATTTTACTGTTACTTTCATATTTACCCCTCACATCTCAGAGCTGGTCATCTTCAGCAAAATAATCCAAAATAATGAACAATCTTGTCCATTTTACTTTACAACAGAATTCACTGAAAAACTAAAAGAAAATGTACTACAAGGACACTGAGAAGAATATGACCCATTTCTTTTATCATGTAAATTGAAAGCAGCTGGAAGTTAGCTATGTAATAACTCCCAGGTACAAATGCATGAACAAATTGAGTCACAGACAAATGTCACATTTTAGAGTCCACAATAAAGTTTTCTCTTAAACGTCATCTAGCTGGATCAAATCCAAACATGTTGCTGTGTGCCTACTGAAGACAGGACCCACACGCTTTGGTGTGAGACAGCAATCTCACTCTTAGAATTTCGGACGAGATAGGCTGTGTTCAGGGTGGTATAGCCATAGACTGACTCTTAGAATTTCAACAGTGAATGTAGCGAACAGAAGAGGCAATAGAATTTTGCATAATGTGCCTTATAAAGCAACTCAGTGAAAATAGTGTCCTGAAAGCCTGACCTCACCTAACCTGACCAGAATGTAGCTGTCCAGTTACTTTCCCCTTTACAAAACCAGACAGACTGTGAAGAATGTGGGGCCAAGTGTTAAACACAGAATCACCATCTCACTGTGAACTATGTTAATGGTGGAGGACATGGTTGCAGAGACCCAGAAGCTGCAGATAAATCTCAAAAACCCTAATAAACATAACGGTGTCTTCTCAGGCAGCGAGGAACAGTGCTAGAACACGGTTGTGATGGTTACTTTGTCAGTTATGATGCCCAGTTGTTTGGTCAACGATATGTTGGTCTAGATGTTGCTGTAAAGGTATGTTTTAGATGTGATTAAAAGTTAAACAGACTTTGAGCAAAGGAGATTAATCTCTATAATGTGGGTGAGTTTCATGCAATCAGTTGAAGGCATTAAGAGCAAAGACTAAGATTTCCCTAAAGAAAGCAATTCTGCTGGCCGGGTGCAGTGGCTCACGCCTGTAATCTCTGCACTTTGGGAGGCCGAGGTGGGTGGATTATGAGGTCAGGAGTTCAAGAATAGCCTGGCCAACATGGTGAAACCCCATCTCTACTAAAAATACAAAAATTAGCCAGGTGTGGTGGCTTGCATCTGTAATCCTAGCTACTCAAGAGGCTGAGGCAGGAGAATTACCTGAACCTGGGAGGTGAAGGTTGCAGTGAGCTGAGATCGCACCACTGCACTCCAGCCTGGGCGACAGAGTGACTCCGTCTCAAAAAAAGAAACCAATTCTGCCTCAAAACTGCACCCCAGAATCCCTGCCTGTATTTTCAGATGAATGGTCTACCCTGCAAATTTCAAATTCAAGACTATAGTAGATTTTAGACTTGCCACCCCTCACAATCACATGAGCCATTTCTTAAAATAAATCTCTATTTCTCTCTATATGTAATGTGTGCGCGCGCACACACACACACACACACACACACACACATACACACGTGTACATGCACCTTATTGGTTCTGTTAGTCTGGAGAACCCTGATTAATACAATGGTAGTTACTTATTGCTCACCAGAAGCCCTAAGAGACTGAATGTAGAAATGGACAATGGCCATGCCATATGTAAAATTAGAAATTCAGCCCACAACCTGCAGCAACCTGTCCAAGAAACCAAACAACCCAGGAGATCAGCCTGCTGTAAGTCAGAGTTGCAGGAAACCAGACTGCTTTCTTTTTTTTTTTTTTTTTCAGACAGAGTTTCACTCCTTTTGCCCAGGCTGGAGTACAAGGGCATGATTTCGGCTCACCACAAACTCTGCCTCCCGGGTTCAAGCGACTCTCCTACTTCAGTCTCCTGTAGCTGGGATTACAGCCATGCACCACCAGGCCCAGCTAATTTTGTATTTTTAGTAGAGATGGGGTTTCACCATGTTGGTCAGTCTGGTCTTGAACTCCTGACCTCAGATGATCCGCCTGCCTCGGCCTCCCAAAGCGCTGGGATTACAGGCATGATCCCCACGCCCAGCCCAGACTGCTTTCTTTTTTTTTTTTTTTTTTT
Source organism: Cebus imitator (assembly GCF_001604975.1). Lineage (NCBI taxonomy): Eukaryota > Metazoa > Chordata > Mammalia > Primates > Cebidae > Cebus > Cebus imitator. The sequence continues at coordinate 11,514,130 of NW_016107318.1, forward strand.
TTTTTGAGACGGAGTCTC
>NW_016107318.1:11514300-11517055 GCF_001604975.1 Cebus imitator
TTTAGTAGAGACGGGGTTTCACCATGTTGACCAGGATGGTCTCGATCTCTTGACCTCGTGATCCACCCGCCTCGGCCTCCCAAAGTGCTGGGATTACAGGCTTGAGCCACCGCGCCCGGCCCCAGACTGCTTTCTTTAGTGACAGTCCACAAAGCTAAATAATAACTTGTGTAACAATTGGCCCAGAATGGCTGGGAAATGATTAAGAACTGACAGTTTCTCTAATTTTGCCCCTGCTTCCAACTCTTAGGACCAGAGAAACCCAAATATGCACCCTTAGCAAATCACACAAGATGCCCCATCTAGAGGCCAAAGCAACTCCATCTTGGATGCTAATCTGCCCTGTCAGCTTCTGATTATTCACCATCATTCCAGTTTCTGTTTTGTATCTTGTTTAAGAGCAGATACTTATTGCAATTCCTGCCCTTACAGTAAGTTACCCTTGATAAACTCCTACATACGGTAAATCCTGCCCTTAGGTCAAACAGCTTTGATGTTATCATACTTCCCTTGTCTTACAAGTCCTTTCTCAACCACTCCTCTCCCTATGGTATGTAAGTACCAGGTCTTGGTGGTAGTTATGCCAGGATCCACCAACTTGCCTCACCACTGCCCAAGATAGTCATGGCTTCTGTTCCTTAGTCCCTATGAGATATTTCTAAGAAGCTGGATGCCCCTTTGGCCTCTCAGCATCCTTAGACTTTGATTAGATTACATAGATCTGTCCATTGTGAAACACCACCACCTCCAATCAGCCTTTTTCCGCTTCCCCATGCCAACAGTCTTCAACCAGGGCATACCTGAAGGCTTCCCTCTTTTCCACTATAAAGCTTTTCCACTCATTTGCCCACCTGGACTTTCTGCCAAAACCCAGGTGACAGTGGCTAACTCCCTTGCTATAGCAAGCTAAGAATAGCCTTTATTTTTATTTGGTGGATCTTCGTTGATTTCCACAGCCCTAAGGCCTTGAGATGGCAAGAAATCAGTTACAGAAACCTCAGTGAGATAGGACCTGCCTCAAAATGCTACTGCCTCTAGAGACAGAATTTCCAGACTCAACAGATGTAACTCAAGAGTGTGGACGATACAGAAGAACGTATATTTTTATGTATTCTCCTCCTAGACAGCACTGTTATTCATCAGGCTGCATGATATCATTTTAACCAAAACAAAAGGCAATATCAAGATTTATTATAAGATGGAAAACCTTTGGCATAAAAACAACATTTAAGATGTAATTCTTTGACTTATGGATTACTGATGATAGCTTGCTGACTATACATTCATCTATAAAATAGTTTATCTTATTATTTTTTTAGAGACAGGGTCTCATTCTGTCACCCATGCTGGAGTGCAGTGGCATGTTCATAGCTCACTATAGTCTTGAACTAGGCTCAAGGAAATCCTCCCACCTCAGCTGCCCGAGTAGCTAGGACTACAAGAACATGCCACCAGGTCCAAAAGATTCTATTTATAGACATATCTTCCTTTATTCTCAACAAATATACTATTTCAGATAAAAACATAAAAAGTACTATTTCTCCGTATAAAAGGTGGCTTTTAATCTGCTGTTTATATGACTTATAACTAATCTGCAAACACTAAGACTTGGGAATGATAGTTATTTAATTGAATTTATAAAAATTAATATAAGAGGCCTGGCATGGTGGCTCATGCCTGTGATCTCAGCACTTTGGGAGGCCGAGGTGAGCAGAACATGAGGTCAGGAGGTTGAGACCAGCCTGACCAACATGATGAAACCCCATCTCTACTAAAAGTACAAAAAATTAGCCAGGGGTGATGGCACGCACCTGTAATCCCAGCTACTCAGGAGGCTGAGGCAGGGGAATTGCTTGAACATGGGAAGTGGAGGTTGCAGTGAGCCGAGATCATGCCACTGCACTCCAGCCTGGGTGACAGAGCAAGACTCCATCTCAAAAAAAAATAATAAAAATAAATAAATAAAATGAAAACAATTTAAAAAATTAACATACAAGGCTAAGACCTCTAAGAGCAGTAGCTGGGAATTAAAAGGACCCAGGAATATAGGTTAATGTAGGAATATCACAATGAGATGCATTTGATAATTAGATTTATTTTTTAAGAAATATTAAGTACAATCTTAAATCAGTAGAATTTCACAGTAAACTTTTCAAGTATTTGATTTTTGGCTTATGGTAACTAAGTGTAAACCATTGTTTTTAATGTTCTTTTCAACAATATGCAAAAAAAATCACAATTTATTTAAGAAAATTCATTTAAATTTAAATTCTTCACAAAACATCAAAAATGAATTACCATTACATTGTAAACATGAGTGAAATAAATCTTAGACATGAAAAAAGAACATGATCCCCCAAAGCAGCACAAATCTCACCTCCTTCAGAGGCAAACATAGAGCAAAATTAACAAAAAGATATTAACAGAATTGCTCTGTAATTATGACTTACAGAAAACTTTTTAACAGAGAGGATCCCTAAGAGGATTACAGTTATGAAAGGGAATGAAGTGCCTTAAAATTTTCACTTGAAAATTTTGCAAAGGCTCATTATTGGTCATTTAATTACTCAAGGAAGATTTGATCTTCGCAGGAAGCAGCTTCTAATAGCAGCTCTGGAATATTAGGTGTGACTTCCACTTGGAGGGTGCTATAATAACAGTGCACAAGAAAAATGTTATTAAACATATAGGCCAAAGCTTTACCTCCTCAAGGAGTCTTTTTTCTGATCACTACAATCCCTTTTTTTTTTTTTTT
>NW_016107318.1:11517066-11530191 GCF_001604975.1 Cebus imitator
CTGCCCAGGCTGGAGTGCAACAGCGCGATCTCAGCTCATGGCAACATCTGTCTCCCAGGTTCAAGCGATTCTCCTGCCTCAGCCTCCTGAGTAGTTGGAATTATAGGCATGCGCCACCACGCCCATCTAATTTTGTATTTTTAGTAGAGACAGTGTTTCTCCTTGTTGGTCAGGCTGGTCTTGAACTCCCAACCTCAGGTGATCCACCCGCCTCTGCCTCCCAAGGTGCTGGTATTATAGGCGTGAGCTACTGCACCCAGCCTACTACCGTGCTTAAATATGCACTTTGAGCTCCCTGTACATTTATACACCTGGTCTTTTATAGGAACAGAAAAGCTTTAGCGTTCACAGTAAGACCACTCTTTGTAAATATAGTTACACCCATGTCCAAGATTAAGCAGACACACATACACACACACACAATAATAAGACTTACTGCTGCCTTCAAAGCTTGATCTAGATCATCCAATAGGTCTTTCTCATCCTCTAAGCCCACAGAGAGTCGAATCAATGTGTCACTAATTCCAAGGACATCTCTGTCTTTCTTAGGAACTGATGAGTGAGTCATGATTGCCCTAAAGAAGACATGAGCAAATTTTGATCACTGTATTGTGCCCGTGGAGGCATGTTTCTGTCTCATAAATAGAAATTGCCCTCAAATTTTTTATGCTCCAAATATCAAATTTTGCATGCCCCCTATAATTCACAGCCAAAAACTGAGAAAACTATGAAACTTACCTCTTCTGGCCATGATTTTAAGTGAAAAGCAAGAGTTTTTTTTATCCTGTTTATATCACCAGTAAGATATAATCAATCCAAATAATGAAACTGTGTGTCAAGCACCCCAGTAGGGTAAGGCATAGCCTCCCCAGTGTGTAGATTTCAAAACCTGCCTAAATGAGGCTTTGGCCAGAAATCATGTGCCTCATGACCAACCTATTGGACTGCTACTTGGACCAAGAGCCTGTCATAATTAGTTTCCTCTGGATCAATCCAGAACTGGGCTTTCCTTTTTTTTTTTCTTAAATTTTTTTTTCTTTATAATAGAGACAGGGTCTCGCTACATTGTCCAAGCTGGAGTGCAGTGGCTATTTACCGGCGCGATCCCACTACTGATCAGCACGGGAGTTTTGACCTGCTCCGTTTCCGACCTGGGCTGGTTCAACCCTCCTTAGGCAACCTGGTAGTCCCCCACTCCCGGGACAGAACTGGGCTTTCTTCCTTCACATCAGAGAAAGACCACCAAGAATCACTAGTAGCAACCACTAAGCATTCAGAATTCCACAATATAACTCCTGGCATAGAGTCCTTGAAGGATTTTTCAAACTATCTGGCAGCTCATTACAATGATCAACAGATGTAAAGGAAAAGCACCCATAATATGTCAAGCACTGCAGTAAAAAATTGGGAAACAAAGAAGAATAAGATATTTTCTTTACCCGAAATAACAAAGCAAGAGCTAAAACTATGACAATTCGCAAAACAAAATAGTCTATATAAACAATGCCAAACAAATATAGACAAAAAGACTGCCAAGTTCAAGGGAAGGAGAAATTTCTGTGAGGAAACATGGAAGAGAGGCTTAGCGTCTTACCCCCAGTATGTGTATGACAACCAACCACTCTTCCTTTCCCTGCCCACCACCAGCAAAATCAATACCTAAGCTGCTTTCGTCTCCCTTACTTGAGAGCCTTGGGGAAAAAAATCTCAGTTGTGGTCTGAGTGATGGATATCTTCCTTTATCACACTACTAAAGATTTTACACACAAACATCCATCTTAAAATGTTCTGCCCTGGGAGACTCATAATTCCTTAAAAGAGTGGGTACATGTAGAAATAAGAACTCAGGTCTTATTTCTGACCAACCAATTTCGGTATGAATCTTAGCCCCTCCCATATTGGCTATGTGGCCTTATAGAAGTTACTCATTCTCAGTGCCTATTTCCTTATCTGAAATAATAATAGATATACCTACTGTGTGCTTACCATGAGGCAGATACTCTACTAGGTGGTTTGTGTGCATTAATTCATTTTTAATGAATAAAAATTGGATATAACACCTGTCTTAAAAGTTTGTCACAGGCATTAATTTTAAGGAACATGTATAAAGCACTTCTAAGCACCTGGAATGTAGTAGACGCCTAACAAAAGGTAATAGTTCATAGCAGGTGCTAACATTTATTGGGTTCATACTTAGTATGAACCAGGGCATCAGCTTAGGGATTTTTTTCCCACGTTCTCACAACAAACCTAAGAGCTATGTAGAGTGTTGCCTGCATTTTACAATCAAGGAAATTGAGATGTAGAGAGGATGAGTAACTTTTCTAAGGTCACAGAGTTACATGTGTTGTGAGGCTGGAAGACTAAGCTAATACACATTGGCTTCACTTCCTCCCTCCCTTATTGCAATGCTGCACTATTAGCAGCAGAGTTGGGAGACACAGAATGCAGGGTGATAGAAAAGACAGGCCCTGACCTAAATCCACTCATTCTCTGAAATTGGGGTTATATCCCAAACCCGAGTGTCTAGGGGCCAAGCAACTTTAAACAAAAATCCCTAAATAAATCAGGAGAGATTTATTTTAAGACAATTTTTTTAAACATGAGAGTCTTAAGGTAACACATTTCATTACTATGAAAAACAAACCCATTTCACATGCTGAGTGTGCCCTCTTGTGCATCTAAACTTACTAGCAGGTGTCTTCCAGAAAGACTAACAAAAAACTGTGTTACACGAATTATTTGAAATCATTATTTGGACATTTTTATTTTAACTTTGTGAGACTTCCTGACTTTCTAACTGTAAACTCCTATATAAAGACAGAAAATAGGCCTAAACTTTGGTGGGCCCTGTTATTTCTCCACACAATACTTACATAACAAGTTATTCCATAAATGTTTATGAAAATGAAGCACAGAAACACACTGTATATATTTAGTACAGTTAAAAATAGGTTATGATCTTAACTTACCCCTGCAATAATTACAACATATGGTCATAGTAGCATACAATAAAGGCTATATATATATCAGGAATGCTTGGTAGGACAGGTAATTAATAAATAATAATCATTAATTTTTCATTGTTGTTTTGTTTTGAGACAGAGTCTTGCTGTGTCACCCAGGTTGGAGTGCAGTGGTGCAATCTCAGCTCCCTGCAACCTTCATCTCTTGGATTCAAGCAATTCTCATGCCTCAGCCACCCAAGTAGCTGGGATTATAGGTGTGCACCACCACACCCAGCTAATTGTATGTGTGTGTGTGTGTGTGTGTGTGTGTGTGTGTGTGTTTTAGTAAAGACAGAGTTTCACCATGTTGGCCAAGCCAGGTCTTGAACTCCTGATTTCAAGTGATCCACCCACCTCAGCCTCCCCAAAGGTACAGGGATTGCAGGCATGAGCCATTGCACCAGGCTGATAATCACTAATTATTAATCCCATTGTATGTGTTAAAAAATGGAAGTTTAAAGGTTAACTAGCCGGGCGCAGTGGCTCACGCCTGCAATCCCAGTACTTTGGGAGGCCCAGGTGGGCAGTTCACAAGATCAGGAGTTTGAGAGACCAGTCTGGCCAACATGGTGAAACCCCTCCCTACTAAAAATACAAAAAATTAACTGGGTGTGGTGACAGGCGCCTGTAATCCCAGCTACTCAGGAGGCTAAGGCAGGAGAATGGCTTGAACACTGGGGGTGAAGGCTGCATTCAGCCGAGATTGCACCATTACACTCCAGCATGAGCCACAAGAACAAAACTCCTTAAAAAAAAGGTTAACTAATTGGTGAAAGCAGATCTCAAATCCAGATCCAGGCTCTTTTTACCCCCCTCACTGTTTCTGTCGCAAAGCCAAGACTGAAGTTGCTGACATGTTCCTGTGTGACACCAGAGTCAATCAGCTCAACTCTCTGGATATTTGTTTTCTTGCCTGTAAAATAAGGTGTTGGACTGTATGATCTTAGGCTGCTTCTTGTTCCAATATCCTCTGATGCTTTGATAAAATTAGATGAATTGACTGGGTTAGTTGGTGAAGGGCCTGGTACCAAGGTGGGGTTTAGATTTATCTTGTAAACAATATAGAGATATTAAAGGTTTATCCCACAGAGAACAGAAAACAAACAGATTTGACAATATCTAGCAGGGCTCTTTTCTAATAATCAAGGACATGGAAGCGTTTCATCAGAAACACATTTTCTGTTTCCCAAAGAGCGTTGAAAACAGAATGCTTGGCGGGACAGGTAATCAATAAATGATAATCACTAATCATTTTCTAGTACAAAGTCTCCAGTTCCCTCTAAGGCTGAGTAGGGTCGAACATGTGGCCCTAGGTTAGGTCAGAAGTCAGAGATCCTAGAATACAATTACAACTGGAATCTCTTTTTGACAGAGCAAGGAAGGAAGCCACATTTCAGAGGACACCGCTCACTAACAAGTAGCCCACTCACTAACAAGTAGCCCCTGCTCACTAACAAGTAGCCAGCCACGAGATTTTACCAGGGTCTCCATCTTGACAGGGTTAGAGTCCATTCTGATTAATGCCATGCTATTCTTATTGTTAAATATCTTGAATTATCCCTGACCTTATCATATTTCTTTTTCTATCATTAAAGCTGACATCAAGTTTAAAATACACAGAAAAACAAAACTGTACTTACGGAAGCTCAGCAAGACTTTCGTATCCTCCCAAGCTCTCAGCCAGAGTAAATAGCTATAGCAAAGAAAACATGAATTTAGATCTTCTAGTAAAATAAAAATACTAAAATCCAAAAATAAATGTTTTTAGGCCAGGCACAGTGGCTCATGCCTGTAATCCCAACACTTTGGGAGGCCGAGGCAGATGGACCACCTGAGGTCAGGAGTTCAAGACTAGCCTGGCCGACATGGTGAAACCCCATCTCTACTAAAAGTACAAAAATTAGCCGGGCATGGTGGCACATACCTGTATGTAATCCCAGGTACTTGGGAAGCTGAGGCAGAAGAATCACTTGAACCCAGGAGGTGGAAGTTGCAGTGAGCCGAGATCTTGCCACTGAACTCCAGCCTGGGGAACAAAGTAAAACTCTGCCTCAAAAAAAAAAAAGAAAAGAAAAGAAACAAAAGTGGCCAGAGGCAGTGGCTCACGCCCATAATCCCAGCACGTTGGGAGGCCTATGCAGGTGGATCATGAGGTCAGGAGATCCAGATCAGCCTTGCCAACATGGTGAAACCCTGTGTCTACTAAAAATACAAAAATTAGCCAGGTGTAATGGCAAGCGCCTGTAATCCCAGCTACTCGTGAAGCTGAGGCAGGAGAATTGCTTGAACCTGGGAGGTTGCAGCGAGCCAAGATCACGCCACTGTACTCCAGCCTGGCAACAGAGCAAGACTCCGTCTAAAAAAAAAAAAAAAATTGTTGCATTTGAGACTTTGCTCTGTGGTTACCACTTAAATAAAAAAGTCTCTAAATGCTTACCAAGCTATACCAAGTTATACATACTTCCTTATGAATATGTATAACTTATGAAATACATTCTTTAACTCCCTACTGGAGTAGGAGAAAAAAAAAAAAGCAGTTTTTATGTGGACTGTTATAGTGTCATAAAACTTCGCAAATGTTTTAAAAGTTAAATTAGGGTAACACCAGGAACACTTAAACTAATCTGGCAGCTTTCTATTAATCTATACTGTAGTATTTAAACTACACGAGCTGAAGGTAAGCCGAGTATATGCAATCAGATAGGACTCTTGCTCAAGGCCCCTGAGAGCCTCCTCCTGCCTTTTGAAAATTAGGCAAAGGCCTCACCCCAGGCAGATGCAGCCTAGGAGGCACAGGGTTTGGAAAGCCATTCATAGGATGGATTTCAGAACAGCCCTTGTGCAGGGCACTAACTGCACACTACTTCAAGGTTTTACCTATTTCATCTGAAAAAGTGGTTCACTTTTAAATAAATGCATTGGAATGCTCTGTGTCTCTCAAATTGATTGCAGTATGTGGAGAGTTAAGCAAATGAACACATTTCGATGTCTGCTACTGTACCATTGTTGTTTAAGTCATTTTCAACCAATGCATTTCATAAGCAAGAGGTTTATGAGTATAACCTGCAGATACAAAAGGATTATCAGGGTTGGGTAGAAGTGAGAGATGGTGAACTGCTATAAGGAGGCCTTACCTCTTAAAATTTTAAACCTCTTTTGTAAGTTACCTTTAGGTTCTTGAGGAAAATCTCAGCATGCTGCAGAGTGCCCTTAATGTAAAAGGTGACCATCCCTGTACAACCTGTGCACTGACGCTTCGCCAACTCATGCTGTGGATGAGAAGGCAGCCCTGTAATCATAAGGTATAATAAGAGTCGTATTTTAGAAACAAACATGTAATTTTGTGGGTGTGAGAGAATTTTTCACTGTCTGCTTAAATAAATTGCAAATAAGCCTTAGATGAGGATTATGTCATGGTCGCATCTGACTGCTTGCTCGGACCCCTATCTCTCCAGCTTCATATTGCCTCATCTCTTCTTCCCTCTTCAGCTTTCTTTATGTCAGCACCAGTGCACTTCCTTTCATCTCAGGGCCTTTGCACATGCTGTCCCTCCAACCTGGACTTCCCTTGTTAATTATATCCTGTAATTTCTCACTTATTATCTGTCTTAGCCACCAGAGTTGCTCCATGAGGGCAAATCCATTTCTTTTGTGACTAATTAGATCCCAGTTCCTAGTGCAAAGCCTGGCTCATAGCTGGCAATTAATAAACATTTCCTGAATAAATCTCCAATACCTTGTCTATGCCCTTTTAACCAACGCTGCCCATTCTTCATGGCACAGCTCAAACACTTCTCTCTCCCTCCATCTAAAATATATACCAATCAATAGCTCTTTACCTAAAGTACATATAGGGCATTTAGTTTTGTATGTATTTCTGCTTTGGTTTTCCTAAATTCCTTGTGGACAGGGACCAGTCTTAATTTTTCTATATATTCTAGACTACATGGCTAAATCCCTCAAAAGGATCTAAAAAGAAAAGAACTACTTAGGACCACCACAGCTTAAAAGACTGGTAAAAATAAATTCAGAAAGTTAAGATGTAAGTCAGCTAACTCCACAAAGCATTTCCAGATGCTGGCAGAGGTGAGGAATTCAAAAACAGAAGAGAACCTCATGGGCTGGGACACAGTGGCTGACACCTGTAATCCCAGCACTTTGGGAGGCCAAGGCAGGTGATCACCTAAGGTAAGGAGTTCGAGACCAGCCTGACCAACCTGGTGAAACCCCATCTCTACTAAAAATACAAAAAATAGCCAAGCATGGTGGCGGGCACCTGTAATCCCAGCTACTTGGGAGGCTGAGGCAGGAGAATCGCTTGAACCCAGGAGGTGGAGTTTGCAGTGAGCCGAGATAGTGCCATTGCATTCCAGCCTGGGCAAGTGTGAAATACCGTCTCAAAAATAAAAATAAAAAAAGAGAACCTCAGGAATTTTGGCACCTAATATCAAGTCTCAACTGGGACAAACCTTTATCAGATTAAAGTGAGAGCTAGTGCTGAATAGCAGACTGACAAGATTATAAGCAAATCAACTGAGAAGTCCAATGTTAAAATCTTTGAATAGACATACACAAGACTTCAAATCACAGACCACCACAGGAACATCTAATGCATAAAACTAGTTTTCTAATATCCAAGCATCCACTAGGCTAGAGGCAATACAAGGGTAGAGACCATGTCTATCTTCCTTCCACCAGACCCACCTCAGAGCTCAATAATAAATGAACATAATAAATGAATAATAATAAATGAACATAAACAATAATAAATGAACATAAACAATAAGTGAAAGCACCTAACTTATAAATAAATGTTACATAAACATGATGCTCAGGACAACTGCTAATATCCTAGTATAAGCATATCTGCTTAGAAATCAAATTAACATACCAGGATAAATGACCTTTTCTACCAGAGGATTCGATTCCAGGAACTGGGCAACTGCCATTCCATTTTTGAAATGCTTTTCCATTCGGAGATGTAGAGTCTTCAAACCCCGATTGCAAAGGTAACAATCAATAGGAGATGGAACTGCTCCAAGAGCTGTGAAATGAACACATCCTGGGTTAGTCTGAAGGCAGGGTATGGCCAAGAAATTATCTGGCTTCTCTTTTTCATTATAGTGGCTCTCAGAAGTTAGGTGTAAAGCTCAATGTTTGAGTTCTAGGAAGAAAATACTATATCAAATCAGAAGCACGAGAACAAAGCATAGAATATGCTTAGAGAAATTTACTTTAAAATGAGGGGAAGCAAATAATATGCTAAAAACTAAGTAAAAGCACAATGATATAAACTTCTCAAATATGAAGATAAATAGTCCTTTCTATGATTTTAACAAAATCAAAAATTGTGCATAGCCTAACCTTGTATTTCTTTGAAAAATTATTTCAACATACAGAGAAAAACAGCAGTTCAAGTCCTATAATTACTGAATATTCTAAAACATTCTATTTAGCCTTTGCGCAAAGCAGCCAATGATTTCACATACCTCCAGGATACATACCTCATTTCTACTTTTTATAAACCAAAGGATACTTATCAAGCAATAAGTTTTGGTTTCTCTCCTGGAGGACATTTTTATTCCTAGTTATGTTTATATCTTACCTGCCAAAATTGCAATGGTTTAATCCTTAACTATACTGGAGATAAACTAAGCAATGTAAACAGGAAATGGTGTTTAGACATCTGTTGAAAAATGTAAGTTTATGCGATAAGTGCTATTTAAAATTAACCATCATTCCTGAGATAAAAGGCGTAGTATGTGAAAGCCTTCATTTCAAATATAATTTTTAAAAAGAAAAAAATCCATTAAGTCTTGAAACTATAAAGTCACTAAAGCTTTATCAAATTATGATTATAATTAAGATGGACATGAAAACACCAAACTCATTTCTTATATCATGTCATAAAGCCTTAATATGCTATAATCTTTTTTTTCTTTTTGAGGTAGGATCTCACTCTGTTGCCCAGGCTGGATTGCAGTGGCTCAATGTCAGCTCTGCAACCTCTGCCTCCCAGGCTCAGGGATCCTACTGCCTCAGCCTCCTGAGTATCTGGCATGCAACACTGCACCTGGCTAATTTTATTGTATTTTTGGTAGAGACAAGTTTTTACCATGTTGCTCAGGAGGGTCTCAAACTCCCGAGCTCAAGTGATCCATCTGCCTCAGCTTCCCAAAGCGCTGGGATTACAGGCATGAGCTACTGTTGCCCAGCCGCTATAACTATTTTTATAACACTTTTCTCTAAAATCAGAAAAAAATTTGTTAGCAGGGCTCAGTGGCTCACACCTGTAATCCCAACACTTTGGAAGGCCGAGGCGGGTAGATCACCTGAAGGCAGGAGTTCAAGACCAGCCTGGTCAACCTGGTGAAACCCTGTCTCTACTAAAAATAAAAATAATTAGCTGGGCGTGGTGGTAGGCCCCTGTAATCCCAGCTACTCGGGAGGCTAAGGCAAGAGAACTGCTTGAACCCAGGAGGAAAAGGTTGCAGTGAGCCAAGATCGCACCACTGCACTCCAGCCTGGGCAACAGAGTGAAACTCCATCTAAAAAAGATAAACAAATAAATAATAAAATCAAAATTTTTCTCCTCTATTTTTCATTTCTTCATAAATTATTAGAATGCCATCACTTCATAACACTTAGTGGAAATATAAATATCAAATGTAGTCACTGAGAACATCATAGGGAATCTGGACTTTTTAATACTTACAATTTTGCAAGAAACGAAGTCTATCATGGAGCCTTTCAGAATTAACAGACACCAGGCCCATTACAACATCACTGTGGCCTAAAAACAAAAAAAAATTTCCACTAGAAACAATTACGTTAACTCTTTATTTTATAGTTTCCATAATGTGATTTTCCTTGAAAAAACTCTCAAGGAAAAAGCTGTATAAAATAAGTTTAAGTAAACTTTATTCAATCAGAGAGTAGCATAATCTGTGTCTAAAACAATAAAATAAAAATCATATAAAAACAAAATGTTTCTTTAAGATGTCAGCAAGATAAAAGCATAACTTTTTACAGTAAATTTTAATCCTCTTCTCATAAATCGTGAACATGGTTTTGTGTACTATAAATGAAATCCTCTATTTAATCAAAGGATTTTTCTTTACTTTCTACCTAAGTCACAGAAAAAAACTTACAAAATAATCAAAGAAAAGGGATCAAAAGCCAAACCCTATGCTATTTCCACATACCAGGAAAAGATCATTCAAAGTACACTGTACTCATCTTACCATTCATGTATTTTGTTGCAGAACACATACAAATATCAGCTCCCAGAGCCAAAGGCCGCTGAAAGAAACAAGTTTTTTACTTTAAATGAGAAACTATTTGAAAATATGCTTCATTACCTGCCTACTTACAATTGTAAATTCCATTCTTATTCTAATCAATACTAACTTTGCAAAAATATGTACATCTTAAAATTTTTTAATCTCTGATATTATCCCTCCTTTGCCTCCCTCCCTCCAAAGAAAATTGTAAAGTGTTGAATCCAGTATTTAATCTGAAGGCACAAGTTTCTTGGAAACAGCAGATAAGCCCAGATCAACTGGTCTCTTGAACCTGTTTCTTTATAGCAGTTGCTGGCAGGCCTCTAAATTTATTATCTACAGTAGAGACATTGGTATTTTATGACTCATAAAACACATAAAATGGTTGACATGAACATTCAGCAATTTTTATGAAGACTAAGTATAAACTTATCTGCTTAGATCTTTAATCATTAAAACCTCATGATGTATGCTGTGATTATTCACATTTGGTTTGTCAGGATCTTGATTCCTAATTACTCTACCCTTCCTATGTGTGGATTTCACATCCATGGATTCAACCAACCATGGATAAAAAACATTTGAAAAAAAGAAAAGAATGGTTGTGTCTATAATGAACACGTACAGACTTTTTTCTTGTCATTAGTCCCTAAACAATATAGTATCACAACCATTTAAAAGGCATTTACATTGTATTCAATATTATAAGAAATCTAGATGGCTGGGAGTTGGGGGATGGCTCACACCTGCAGCAGTTTAGGGGGCCAAAGCAAAAGGATTGCTTGAGACCAGAAGTTTCAGGTTGCAATGGACCATGATTGAGCCCCTGCACTTCAGCCTGAGTGACAGAGCAAGACTTTACCTTAAAAACAACAACAAAGAAAGAAATTTGCTGGGCATGGGGGCTCACACCTGTAATCCCAGAGCACTTTGGGAGGCTGAGGTGGGTGGATCACTTGAGGCCAGGAGTTCAAGCCCAGCCTGACCAACATGCAAAACCCTGTACCTACTGAAAAAAAAAAAAAAAAAATTAGCTGAGCATGGTGGAACATCTCCACAATTCCAGCTGCTTGGGAGGCTGAGGGATGAGAATTGCTTGAACCAGGGAGGCAGAGGTTGCAGTGAGCCAAGATCACGCCACTGCACTCCAGCCTGGGTAACAGAGCAAGACTCTGTCTTAAAAAAAAACATTGTCAGCATCTTTCCATTTACATTTTCCTAAACATAGAAGTGTGTCTGTGTATTTTAACCTCACTAGAGTTGTTTAGTCTTTGGAAGATAGTATAGGTGGCAATGGGAATATTTTATTTAGGGTATTTCAAAAATAGGATGCTTTAGGTAAAGTATTGCCCAAAGCACTCTCTGCATATGTGTTTGCACATCTCTAAAGGGATAGAGTCAAAAGTAGATGAGGTCTAAGGTTTTCTCTAGTGCTAACATTCTGTAAACTCTACAGCCAAAAGAGAAGAAAACATAAAAACCAAATCACTAACACCTGTTGATCTCATTATCTGCTGAGAATCATGCTACATACTTTATATAACCCAGGGAAGCATTATACAAAATACTTTCCCTAACTCAATAAAATCAATACCTTTAATGGCTCTTATTATACTCGTGAGCAAAGGGGACTAAGAAAAACAAGATAGATCCCTCAGATTAAAAAGCTGGTAGAGCCAGGACTCATACCCAGACTGCCTGACTCCAGAGGTGCTACTCTGAAACTTCATGCTGGTAGGTCTATTTTGCCTTTCGTGAGACTTACAGAAGATCCAGAATACAAAAGACTGGGAAGAAAGAGAATATATTCAGTTTTCATGAAGGTAAGACAATGAGACAATTTTTTTAAGGAAGAGATTTGCTTATGGAAACAACACATGTGGCTACTAAGGGATGATATGATTCTGAGTAATTCAACTAGAATAATCCAAACTGAAATGAAGCAAATTCCAATCATTGGCATGAGGAATGTGACAAGGTACAGGCAGGAAGAAGGTAATTCCTAACAAGGAAAGGAAGAGTTGGGTTACTCAGAGGAAACAGAGGGAGAGCCTGTGGGGAAAAGGCAGGAAACAAGTTAATTATAAAGAGATCCCAAAGGGATCTACAAAAGAAAGCAAAACAGAAAACAGGATGAAACTAGAAAAAAGACAGAGAAAAAAAATAAAGGATGGAGGATGTATGGGAGGGGTGGTCTGGGGAAGAAGCAAACGCAGAGGGCCAGGTAGAGAAAGAAACACTTAAAGAGAGTTGCTATGGTCTGAACATTTGTGTCCTCCAAACTTCACGGGTTGAAATCTAATCACTGGTGTGATGTTATTAGGAGGTGGGTGTTTGGGAGGTGATTAGGGTGATTTGTGCCTGATACGGTTTGGATCTGTGTCCCCACCAAATCTCACGCTGAATTGTAATCCACAAATGTTGGAGGTGGGACCTGGAGAGAGATGACTGGTTTATGGGCGTGGCCATATCATGAATAGTTTAGCACCATCTCCCCTTGGGTCTGTCCTCACAATTGTGAGTGAGTTCTTGTGAGATTTGGTTGTTTAAAAGTGTGTAGCACCTTCCTCCTTGTTATCTCTTGCTCCTACTCTGGCCATGTGATGTGTGTGCTCCCCCTTTGCCTTCCACCATTATTGTAAGTTTTCTGAGGCCTCCCCAGAAGCCAAGCAGATGCTAGCATCATGCTTCCTGTAATTAGACCTCTTTTCTTTTTTTTTTTTGGAGACGGAGTTTCGCTCTTGTTACCCAGGCTGGAGTGCAATGGCGCGATCTCGGCTCACCACAACCTCCGCCTCCTGGGTTCAGGCAATTCTCCTGCCTTAGCCTCCTGA
>NW_016107318.1:11530221-11547075 GCF_001604975.1 Cebus imitator
TAATTTTTTGTAGTTTTAGTAGAGACGGGGTTTCACCGTGTTGACCAGGATGGTCTTGATCTCTTGACCTCGTGATCCACCCGCCTCGGCCTCCCAAAGTGCTGGGATTACAGGTTTGAGCCACCGCGCCCGGCCTAGACCTCTTTTCTTTATAAATTACCCAGTCTCTGGTATTTCTTTAGAGCAGTGTGAAAATGGACTAATATAGTACCCTGAAAAAGGAGGCCCCAGAGAACTGTCTTGTCTCTTCTATCATATGAGGACATAATGAGAATCTGCGAGCACTGAATCTGCTAGCACTATGATTGAGGACTTCCCAGCGTTCAGAACTGTGAGAAATAAATTGCTGTTTATAAGCCACTCAGTTTATGGTATTCTGTTATGGCAGCCCAAAGAGGCTAACACAAGAGCGCTGTAAATACTTACAGCTATAAAGTAAAATAAATAATGTAAAAGTTCAAAATAATGATAAGTTAAAGAGATCTAGACACAGCATATGGAGTGCTGAAGGAATAAAAACTAGAAGAAATAAGAGATATAATATGCTTTACATATACTGAAATCATTGAGCATCACTTTTCTTTTATAATATATATATTAAAAATATTCAAGGTGACGGAAAAATATGGCTGATTTGTAACCAATGTGTAAACATTCAAGTCCTTACTATGTATAACATATTAGCAGATTCGATCACATAATAAGGCCATGCCTTCAGAGTTTACACATCCTAAAAGAACTGGTAAGCTTTAATAAAAAACACAAAGTACCATAGAGGATATTAACATAGGTTTGAAATGATATTATCTCATGGTAGAAAAAGTCCAAATTTAATTCTCTGTCCAGTAAATAATTAATTATAATTAGATTTCATGAGTTTGATCATGATTTTAATTTCAGCAAGTCCTTTTCCTCCTAATTACAGATTTATGTGCCAAAAAAACATTATTTTCATTTACCTGGAAATAGGGCGACATAAAAGTGTTATCCACAACCAAAATAATGTCTCCATGCTTATGGACAATATGTGCACATGCTTCAATGTCAGTCATCTTCAGGACGGGATTTGTGGGAGTTTCAATCCAAACAAGCTAAAATCATTCAGTAAATACCAATAGTTTATAAAAATATACTTTACAAACATACATCTCATATATTATTAACAATCTGAGAAGCTACATAATATAATAGAAACGCATGGATGATGATGTTGGGAGATTCAAAAATGAATAGTAGCCTCACCTACAAATTTCTGATGCCATAGGTATGTAATATATCCTATTGTATAATAGGGTTGGTAATACCTACCTTACAGAATTTCTGTAAAGATCAAATAAGATAATGTACAAATCAACAGAAAAGTACTAAAGTTAATTATTGTATTTTTCTTTAAAAAGAGAGTATATTCCAAAGACACAGCTCAGTGTCTGGAAATTTTGTTCTAAAGATAAATAACATAGATTGTGTAAGAATACATCCTAGAGTTTTAATGAAAGAGAATTATCCCTACGATGCCAAAAATATATTTAATATGAACTTAAATAATGCCAGAAACCCTAGAAACTATAGAATAAGGACCTAAACTTGAAGAGCACGGGCTTTAGACTAAAGAAGAAAAATGACACCCACAACAGAAAACCTGGTTGGTGCCTACTTAAAAAAGTAACAATGACCTTTATGTCTCAAAACCTACCACAATTCAGGTACATGGTAGATGCTTGATAGTTATCAAGAAGACCAAAGAAAAGAATTCTATTTATTGAACAAAATGCCATTATATTGAATTCCTTACTTTTTTTAAGTGACAGGGCCTTGCTTTGCTGCCTAGGCTGGAGTGCAGTGGCATGACCACAGCTAACTGCAGCTTCGACCTCTCAGGCTCAAGTGATCCTCCTGCTTCAGCCGCCCCCGTAGTTGAGACTACAGGCATGTGCCACCACACCCAGCCAATTTTTTTTTTTTTTTTTTTTTTTTTGCAGAGAAAGGGTCTCGCTGTATACCTTGAACTCCTGGCTCAAGCAATACCCCTGCCTCATCTCCCAAAGTGCTGGGATTACAGGAGTGAGCCACTGTGCCCAGCTGATTCTTTATTATTACCTATTATTTAAATGGGCAAAGGGTCTGGTTGAATACTCTTCTGACTTTAAAGTTTCACTATGGAAAAGATAAGATGGTTAAAACCATATATATTCTAACAAAAATCTTGAATTATTTAAAGAATCTATAAAAATTATTCCTGCTAAAGATGTATTATTCCTACTAATAATTTTAAAAAGTAAAAATAACTAAATAAATAAAAGGTAGGTTTTACATGGACCTAAACATTCTACTTCAAATGAAAAACCTGATATTTTAGGAAGGAAAATGCACTAATTCAAGTTGGTAGAGTGCTATATAAAGTTCTGTTGACAAGATTTACTATACTCATAATTTGCTTTCCTCCCTTAGAAAGACTCAGACTAGGGCCAGGCGTACTGGCTCACACCTGTAATCCCAGCACTTTGGGAGGCCAAGGCGGGCAGATCACAAGGTCAGGAGTTCAAGACCAGCCTGGCCAACATGGTGAAACCCCATCTCTACTAAAAATACAAAAATTAACTGGGCATGGTGGCAGGCACCTGAAATCCCAGCTACTTGCGTGGCTGAGGCAGGAGAATCGCTTCAACCCAGGAGGCAGAGGTTGCAGTGAGCATCACACCATTGCACTCCAACCTGGGTGACAGGGCAAGACTCCGTCTCAAAAAAAAAAAAAAAAAAGACTCAGACCAACTATTTTAATGTGTCTTTTCTCCCAAGCAAGATAAAGAAACAACTTAATTACCGAAAGCTCACCCATGTTAATGTGCAAAGTAATTATTTGTACATGAAAAGGCATTCATTTTTTAGTGTTCAGTGCAAAATAATCTTGGGTACAATTCTAACATTTTAATCATTAGCAAAATGTTGTAAACAGCTGACTTATAAAAGACACTAGTCCTTCTTTTATCCACACGGAATTTAAATGAGGCCCCAAGAAAGAATATCACATATGCTATTCACTCAGGCACAAAACACCTTCCGGAGGCATACAAACTTCCCAGGATGGAAGCTAAAGATTGCTTGTGGCCCATTCTCTACATCTAACTAGTATCTGGGCAGTACCCCTTACAGCCCAGCAAAGCCACTGTGCTTAGGGTTTCGGGATTTGGCAGGCTTCCTTTTCTATAATCCTTTATGATGACTTCCTTTACCAATACTATTTTGGCTATGTCATTAAGAATTACGTGCTCCTGCATAGAAATTTTTTTTAACAATTACTATGTATCCAGGAACTATACTAAGCATTTCATATGCATTATCTCATCTGATTCTCACACTCCCCTCTCTATAAAACTGGTATAATTATCTCCATTCTGCAAATGAAGAAATTGAGACTTTGGTTACATAATTTGGCCAAGATAATATACCAACTAAGATACAGAATTAAAATTTGAATTCCACTCCAGAAATCATGTACCACCATTATGCTATAATACCCTAGAGATGACAGTCTATCTTAATCTTGTTGATGTTTCCAATGGCGTATAATAAAATTTGTTATTCACATTAAATTATATCATCTAGTAAACAGAAATGTTGAAAAACAAAACATCATAGGAAAAACAGGCAAAACTGAAAACTAGCTGAGTTACCTTAGTTTCTGGTGTAATTGCTGCCTCTAGTAATTTGATTTTGGAACAGTCAACAAAAGAAATCTTTAATCCAAATTCAGATGCCACCTGCCTGAAGTACCTGTTTGAACCTGAGGCAGAAGAGAATCAGATAAAATGGAAAGAACATTGCATTAAGAAACATTCACGTATAAATGTTAACCTTCTACTTATAAACACTTACAAAATATAGGGAACTCTCAGTCACCAAGAAAAATGCAACTAAAAGCAATTCTAGTTTGGTTAAAGAGTTTGGCTATCTGATACAGTAAAGAATAATAAGGTTTGGACTTTAAAGGTTAAAGAGTCAAATAAGACACACTTGAGATCCAAAAGTAATATGAAGTAAATAACGTTTCTCAAAACATCGAACTTCCACTAAGTGGCGTGCTTCCTGAAACATCTTATCTTTTTTAACAATTTCTACCTAGTTCTCAACTCTAAATTAAATGAACCAATGTCAATGAAATATTCAAAATAAATTTCAATATACTTTGTAATGCAAAAGAATTGGTTACTATTCATTGTACTTTTTCGATCTTTTTGTTGCGTAGTTCTGAAAGTTTTGATCAATAAAATGAGACAGTATAAATCAAACTACCAGATTTTTACAGTGAAATAAGATAAATCATTTGACTTAGAATATTTTTTATAAACACTCCTAGACTTCATTTTTACACATAAAAACTTAAAGAAAAACTTGATATTGATAATAACAACAACAACAAAAGAATATTCTGTCATTAATGAGAAACTAGACTTTTGATGGTATGTAGTCTGACCCAAGGTAATATAAAATTGAAAAATAATGTGAAGAGTTCTTAAAAATCAACAATTTTCAGAATTTTATACCTATGTTTTCCATGAGGCTTTTATAATGCATTATAAAAGTATCTAAAGGTTTGAGATGTCTATAATTTCAACTCAAGAGTTAATATAAGAAACTAAGATAATAAACTGTCTCAAGTCTGGGAATATAAAATAAATAAATAGAAAAGGAATTTTAAAAAAAAGAAACTAAGGGCCGGGCGTGGTGGCTCATGCTTGTAATCCCAGCACTTTGGGAGGCCGAGGCGGGTGGATCACGAGGTCAAGAGATCAAGACCATCCTGGTCAACATGGTGAAACCCCATCTCTACTAAAAATACAAAAAATCAGCTGGGCATGGTGGTGCGTGCCTGTAATCCCAGCTACTCAGGAGGCTGAGGCAGGAGAATTGCCTGAACCCAGGAGGCGGAGGTTGCGGTGAGCCGAGATAGCGCCATTGCACTCCAGCCTGGGTAACAAGAGTGAAATTCCGTCTCAAAAAAGAAACTAAGATAAAATACAAAGCATTGTGCTAATTTCTGAACTCTAAAATGATTACTAACAGTATCTTCCTTTCAAGCAGGGGTCCCCAACCCACAGGTCACAGACAGGTACAGGTTTATGGTCTGTTAGGAACCCAGCTGCACAGCAGGAGGTGAGCAGCAAGTGAGCATTAGGACTCCCTGAGCTCAGCCTCCTGTCAGATCAGCGGCAGCATCAGAGTCTCACAGGAGGAACCCTACTGAGAACTACTCATGGGAGGGATCTAGGTTGTGCACTCCTTATAACAATATAACTTTCAAGGGATCTAGGTTGCATGCTCCTTATGAGAATCTAAATAGCGCCTGATGATCTTAGGTAGAAAAGTTTCATCCTGAAACCATCCCCCTTCCCTTGGAAAAATTGTATTCTACAAAACTGGTCCCTGGTGCCAAAAAGGTTGGGGACAGCTGTTTTAAAGGACTAGGTGATTTAACTTTTTGTTCAGATAGGAAATAGATAAAATGATAATATTCTAGAAATCACATTTTAATTATTTGGAAGCATCTAGAATAGATGTATATGTGTATTCACAAAATTCCTTGCTTTTCTTTTAAACACAAAAATCAATGGGCTTAAAGGCAATGGCAATCCTGTCTTCTCCACATTCACCACTTTAAAGAGCTAACATTTAATCTCTTTAGAATGGAAGTTCTTAAATTTGGATCTCCCTAAATAAATGGGCTTCAGGGGTTCAATCGGTGAGACTCCCAAAATGAAATGCTAATCACTGAGTATAGTCTTAAGAACATTTTTTTGGGAAAAGAGGCCCATATCTCTTAACAAATTTTCAAAAGTTTCCCTGGAACGAAACAAAAAATAAAAAGCAAGAGGGAATGTGCAGTGGAGCTCTTGGAGTAACCTAGGTTGTAGTTTACCGTTATTACAGGTAAAAATTAAGTTACAGGAGAACACTGTCTCTCTAAACCTTATCTTCTCTAGAGCACAATGTGGCTGCAAGTTGATCAGGTCCTAGATATTCATTCTAGCAGCTTAAATACTATTCTTACTAAATAATCTCTAACTAGGTGAGGTGGCTCAGCCTGAGATCCCAAAACTTTGGGAGGCCAGGAAGGGGGGATCACTTGAGCTCAGGAGTTCCAGACCAGCCTGACCAACACAACAAAACCCTGTCTCTACATAAAATATAAAAATTAGCTGTGTGTAATAGCGCACACCTCTGGTCCCAGCTTTTCAGGAGGCTGGGGCACAAGAACCATTTGAACCCAGGAGGTAGAGACTGCAGTGAGCTGAGGTCGCACCACCGCACTCCAGCCTGGTTGACAGAGCAAGATCCTGTGTCAAAATAAACAAATAAATAAATAAATAATCTCTTTTATAAGCAGTTCCAGAACATGGACCCTAAGTGTTTACGCTCTTCTTTTGCCAAGTCTGAGGTGCCTGTCACACCTGTAAAATATAATAAATAACCACAAATACTGGCAACATTGTTAATATAATTCAGAGCTCACTTTATTATCTGTAAAATACAAGTTTACACAATATAAACAAGAGGAGTCACTTACCTCCATACACATCATCCATACAAATAATTTGGTCTCCTGCTTTTAAAAGATGGGTAATAGTTACAGTGGCTGCTAAACCTGAAGCAAAGGCCAAACCTAAAATAAAAATACAGTTAGAGTAAGCTGAAAGGTTAGACCTAAAGGTTAAAAAACATCTCCAGTATTTACCTGACTTACTTCAATGCAGATAGGACAGCCATGATGGCTGAGTTGCCGGAGGCCCGTGATTAATACCATTACAAAATCTCCCTTTCTATTTAAAGAATAAGATATCTTTAAAATAAAAAATATATAATGCAGGCAGACACTTTTGTGTTAACGTCAATTTTGCCTTGGTTATAACATTTCTCTGAAACACTTTAAGGAAATAATTCTTTACAAATATCTGAGATAAAAGACCTATTATCAGTTAAATTACAGTTTAAAAATAGCAAACTAAAGAAATTTCAGGCCAGGCATGGTGGTTCATGACTATAATCCCAGCACTTTGGGAAGCCAAAGCAGGTGGATCACTTGAGGTCAGGAGTTAGAGACCAGCCTAGCCAACAAGGTGAAACTCTGTGTCTACTAAAAATATAAAAATTAGCCAGGCATGTTGGCACACGCCTATAATCCCAGCTACTAGGGAGGCTGAGGTGGGAGAATTGCTTAAACCCAGAAGGCGGAGTTTGCAATAAGCTGAGACTGCGCCACTGCATTCCACCTGGGTGACAGAGCGAGACACCGTCCCCCCAAAAAAAAAAAAAAAAAATCAAACATAAAGAATAGAGCTAAGATATGAATCATACATTTATTATATGAATATGCAGTTCAGCAAATATGTTAACAAAAGTCACCATCAGACCTGAGATTTGTCTAATAAATGTAATGACAATGAATACATAAGACTCCCTCCATGAAAAAAAAAAGGTTTAGGGAGTTAATCCCTAATCCCTGAGAGTACATTAGTACGGATTAATAAACCTTAGTGCTAGCCGGGTGCAGTGGCTTACACCTGTAATCCTAGCACTTTGGGAGGTTGGGGCAATTAGATCACGAGGTGAGGAGTTTGAGACTAGCCTGGCCAACATGGTGAAACCCCGTCCCTTCTAAAAATACAAAAATTAGCCCGGGGTGGTGATGCATGCCTGTAATCCCAGGTACTCAGGAGCCTGAGGCAGGAGAATGACTTGAACCCAGAAGGAGGAGGTTGCAGTGAGGCGAGATCATGCCATTGCTCTCCAGCCTGGGCAACAAGAGCAAGGCTCCATCTCAAAAAAAGAAAAATTAGCCAGCTGTAGTGGTGTATGCCTATAATGCCAGCCACTCAGGAGGCTGAGGCACCAGAAACACTTCAACCCAGGAGGAGGTGGTTGAAGTGAGCAGAGATCACACCACTGCACTCCAGCCTGGGCAACAAAGAGAGAGACCCTGTCTCAAAAAAAGAGTTTATATTCTAATAGGTAGTGTTATTGAACTTAATTTCCATTTATTTATTTATACTGATAGTATTTATACATAATAAATGTAGTATTCATGTGAATTTTTTCCCTTATTCATTTTTCCTTTATTTATATATATTTTAACCTGATGATTACACACATGCATATTATACTGAGGGATCTTGGGCAAAGAATTCAAAGTCAGTAGAACAGCAATTTTCAACTAGCGAACCTGTTTCTTTTCAGTTCGACATTCTGTGCCTCTATGGTTTTCTCTATACATTTAAAAATCGATTCTAGACTGTGAAATAGAAATTACTTACTGTACTTAGCTCCATCCAGTGCTGCCACTGCTCTTTCCAGACAATTCCTAGTGGGATTTCCAGAACGGCTATATTCAAAACCCTGAAGAAAACAAGTTCAAGTTCATCCTAAGAGACTTAAGTTTATTATTAGAGTCCTAACATAGACAACTACAGTTTCACCCTACCATATCGAGTTTCTATTCTTTAGTCATGATATGTCTTGCTATTACACAAAGGAGAACACTGCTGTGGCTATAGTGAAGAGGCTCTGAAGTCAAATAAACTCTATGTGAATTCTGTACTGCCACTTATAATCTTCATGACACTAGGTAAATTGCTTCACATTTCCAAGAGTCAATCTCAATATCTGTAAAATGGGAATAACAGAGACATCTAGTTCATAAAATTGTTATGATGATAAAATGAGATAATGCACGGATTCGCTGCATGTTTCCTAGCACATGCTAATCACTAAATAAATAGCATTTTTTATTAGTAGTATTTTTATTACGTTAGACTCACCTTTCTTCATTAATCTGGAAACATTAGGAAAAGTGACTTGCATGAGACAATAGAATAAACCTAATTCTAACCTGTATTTCATTTCCCATGAAATAAGTGATTAAGTGATACAAGTTTCTTTCTTTTTTTTTTATGGATAGGGCCTCACTCTATTGCCCAAGCTAGAGTACAGTGAATCAATCATAGCTCACTGCAGCCTCAAACTCCTGGGCTTAAGCAATCCTCCCATCTCATCCTCCTGAGTAGCTAGGACTACAGACTACAGGTGCACATCACCATGCCTAACTAATATTCTAATTTTATTTTTTCTAGAGGCAGCCTAGCTATGTTGCCCAGGCTGATCTTGAGCTCCTGGCCTCAAGCAACCCTTCCACACTTTGGCCTCCCAAAGTGCTGAGATTACAGGTATGAGCCACCTCCTCAGGCTGATTCAAGCTCTATTTAGCATACAACAGGAAGTTGTGATCAGATCCTACAAATGCTCAGCGTTCATTCACATCTTGGCCCTACAAAGGTGACTCAAAACATAGGGAGCAATTCCTGGCAAAACAGCTCCACACAATACTTTTTAAAAATTTGCATTATGCTCCTTTTACACATATGGCACCCTGCTATCTATAATCATCCTGTCATTCTATTAATTCTTATAACTGGCTTTGAGAAAAGTGAAGTCAAATGTAATAGTACCTAGGAAGTGTCAAAGCCAGAGTGTAAACCTAGGATTTGAACATTAATTAGAAGTCCTATAATTTTCTCCCTCTGCTTTATATAACACATAACAAAACAAAATACTACCACTCTTTTCACCTTTGTTTCTGATTCAGAAGCTCCCAGTATTAATAATAATAACTTTTAAAAGTTTTGAGTCAGGTGCAGTGGCTCACACCTGCAATCCCAGCACTTTGGGAGGCCGAGACAGGTGGATCACCTGAGGTCAGGAGTTCAAGACCAGCCTGGCCAACATGGTGAACCCTCATCTCTACTAAAAAAACAAAAAGTAGCCAGCGTGGTGGCACACACCTTTAATCTCAGCTACTAGTGGGGGCTGAGGCAGAAGAATCACTTGAACCGGAAAGGTAAGAGTTTGCAGTAAGTGGAGATCATGCCACTGCACTTCAGCCTGGTGACGGAGTGAGACTCCGTCTCAAAAAAAAGGTTTTGTTTAGGCCAGGTGAGGTGGCTCACCCCTGTAATTCCAACACTTTGGGAGGCCGAGACAGGTGGATCACCTGAGGTCAGGAGTTTGAGACCAGCAAGGCCAACTTGGTGAAACCCCATCTCTACTGAAAAAACGAAAATTAGCCAGACGTGGTAGTGTGCACCTGTAATCTCAGCTACTAGTGGGGGCTGAGACAGGAGAATTGCTTGAACCCCGGAGGCGGGGAAGTTGCAGTGAGCCAAGATCACGCCTCTGCACTCCAGCCTGGGAAACAGAGCAAGATACTGTCTCAAAAAAAAAAAAAAATTAAGCAGAGTTTTTATGGATTTAACCATCTCTGCTGGTTTTCTGGAAATATTTAACTATTAATATCACATCCGAATGGTTAACTTTTACACTAAGTTCCAAAGCTTGGGCAGCTACACATTTATTAAGCCCTACACAAGAAACTGCATGTTTGAAAGAGAGGCTGTGTACATATTTTGATTCCAAAATACAGTAGTTAAAGAGCATTTTAAGCCAGCTGTAGAAATGGCCTTTGAACTCTGTATCACAAAACACAGGACTGTCTATAAGGATTTTCCTCAACTTATAGAGCACACTAAAGTAGTTTTCAAAGCATAATCAAGGCTTTGGAATTTAACTAATTCTTACAAATCTCAGCAACTTTTAAATTCTCCAAGATCCATCAAGTATGCCACCAAAAGGGAAAAAGAAGCTATGTGATTAACGAGTCTCTTTCATAGGATTTACAGATCATTCATGTATGACTCTGGGTCAGTTCCTTTCCTACAAAAAGTAGACCTGGTTGTTCTGAGGATCAAATGGAAATAGTGTAAATGTGAACACCACGAAAAAACAAATTACCATTGAGTAATTATTATGTACTATACAGCTTTAAATACATCTCAACAACTTATGTGGTAGGTACAATTATTATCGACATTTATACAGGATCAGTCAGAGGCTTTGATAGGTTAACTAACTTGCCCAAGGTCCCCCAGCTCAGAAAAAGTGGGGTCAGAACTCAAACCTAGCCTCTGACTTGTGTTCTGGTTCTTTTTTTTTCTTTTTCTTCTTTTTGAGTTAGAGTTTCACTCTTGTTGCCCAGGCTGGAGTACAATGGCAAGATCTCAGCCCACTGCAACCTCTACCTCCTGGGTTCAAGAGATTCTCCTGCCTAAGCTTCCCGAGCAGCTGGGATTACAGCCACCCACCACCATGCCCAGCTAATTTTTGTATTTTTAGTAGAGACAGCGTTTCACCATGTTGGCTAGGCTGGTCTCAAACTCCTGACCTTGACCTCAGGTGATCCACCTGTACTGGCCTCCCAAAGTGCTGGGATTACAGGCGTATAAACTACCACGCCTGGTCATGACTTGTGTTCCTAACCACTAAGCCATACTTCTTAAATGATGCAATAGGCTAAATTGTTACTAGCATTATTAGAGATAGCATAGTGTAGCTGAGTGCCTAAGAGTTGGTTCTTAAACCTAAAGTTTCTAAAGTTTGAATCCCAGCTCCAATACTTACTACTTTAAGGCTAGATACTTAACTCCCTAAATCTCAGCTGTTGTATTGGAAAAAATGAGAATTCAGTTCAGACTAGGGTTTTTGTTAGCATTAGGTGAGACAATACATGCAATACACATGGTATATACTAGTATGTATTTGGCACATAGTAGGTACTCATTAACTATTAATACAGGTACGGGAAACAATCTTAATTCTAGTCAGGTTATCAGACTCTTAGTATTTTTTAAGCTGACTCCGGACTACAACTTTAAAACTTATGCTGCTAAAGATAATTCAAAGAAGTTATGACCTTCGGTTTTTAATGGCAAATTTGACAAAATCACGTGGATTTCAGCCCAAATCTATATGGCAAGGTGGACAAATAGCTCCTTCCAGTCCTGCTCATCAAAAGAAATACGATCACTGGACCATCCGATACAAAGCTATACTGCAAGAATTACAGTGTCGAAACGTCTGTCAGTTGCTTTCCTAATTTATATGTCATCTTATAAATTACTTACATGCCTTCTAAATTCATAAGCCTCTCTTCCCGCCCAACTGTGGGCAGCCCCAGACAGACCCAGCTCACCGAGTGCTGGCCAGGCGCCTCTTGCTTGAACGTGGTGGACAGTGAGATGGGGGGCACCACAGCCCTGGAGGTCCATTGCTCTGGTTCCTGGCCCACATGGATGGCCTGCGTGGCGAAATGTTGGAAGCGAGGCAGGAAACCGTGTGAGGAGGCGTCTTTTTCCTGCATGCTGAACCGCGGAAGGAGAGAGGAAAAGAACAAGGGAGATATAACCAGGAAGCCGGGCGTCCGGGGTTGGGAGAGACAGAAGGAGCAGGAGAAAAGGAGCAAAAGCGGCCGGCGGAGCCGACACCAAGCGTACAAAAGCCGGACACTGTGAGTGTGGGGTGGATTTTGCTAGCCGGCCGGCAGGCTCATGATCACTGCGAGGCGGGGCCAGCGTGGTCCAATGAGCGAAGGCCCGACGCGTCCCCCGCTCCTTATTGGCTGGCAGCAGAGGCGTTGCCTGAAACGTCACCGCGACCGCCCCTTCCACTGCAGAAAGTGGAGAGAAGCTGGAGTTCCTGGGTCCACGCGGTGTTGGTCCCTACGGGCAAAATTCCTGAGTACAGGTCCCGAGGAGGCTGCCATGCTGGCTACAGAGAGCCACCCGGTCGTCTGTGTGACCTCAGCCTGAAGGTTCGCCCGAGACTTGGCGGAAAGCTGGCATGGTGTTGAAACCGGGTAACTGTAAACAGACCACATAAATAGCCCCCTCTTATTGCGGCACTTGCCACTGACCACCACACTTTGCCCTGAGGGCGGTGCTGAAAGACGTAAGCCTCAGCGTGGAGATTGGTTAAGAAAAGGGTGGCTCTAGCAGCTTGGATTCTCATCCATCACAGTCAGCTTGCGTTTTAGGTACACTGAACTCTGTAATGACCCCGTGCTTACGATGACTGAAACAGAAATGAAGGTTAAATTGTTCTTAGGACATAACGAAGTTAACTGTAGTGAGGACAACATGCAGAACTCTGGCAGCTTCCTAAAAGTTCTTCAATCCTGAGCTTTTTCAAGCATCATTATCTTCTTTTGAAGTACAAGGAGAAACTCTCCCTAATGAGAAAGATAATGTGGCTTTGAAAAATTTACTGGAGTCTTACATCCTTACACAAAAATGCTTCAGCTGTTACACAACTAACAGCCACATCCCCGCAGGAAAAAGGAATGTTTACCACTCACCTGCACCCAGAGCCCTACTCTCAGAAGAACCACTGCTTTAAAACAAACAAAAATCTCCTTGTTCCCCGAACAATACAGACTTGACCTACTTACTCTTCTGACTGTTTTCTAGTACCAGGAAATTTGGTAATATTTCCGTTCTTGCAAAGTATTCACTAAATATCTAAAACCTTATTAAACAAATTAAGAACAAGGAGAATAAGGAATAAACAGCTCTTAAAATTTACAATTTGAAAGAAAGACATAAAGAGAAAGAATGAGGCAATTTGCTTTTCAAATTAGCTTCAGGGACATTTAACTCATTAAGCACTAGAGGAGTGGTACTTGAGGGCCTCAAGCTTTTAAAAGCGTACTAAACTTTTTATGGCTGGGGGAAAAAAATGGATAGACTTCAAAACACTAATTATATTAATACATATTTAATTAATGTTTTTCTTTTAAAAATATAACATCAACTACAACTCACCTCAATATTTATATATAGCTATATGTGGGTATTTTCGCATAATATGATACGGCATTTAGGGGCCAGAAGGGTCTAAAACAGTTCCAATTAGTTTTACCTCCTAATATTTGCTGACAAACCCTGAGTTGCATAAATACAGGCATTTTATTTAGTGTACTGCTATAAAGAATTATTCAGGAGAACCGCTGCCGCTGCCGCCGCCGCCGTCTCTAAATTGTCCGGGTCCCACCGCCGCCACCATGCCTCGCGGAAGCCGCAGCCCGGCCGCCCCGCCAGTCAGCCGCCCCGCCGCGCCCTCTGCCCACCCGCCTGCGCACCCACCACCCTCGGCAGCAGCCCCGGCTCCCGCCCCTTCGGGCCAGCCGGGCCTCATGGCTCAGGTGGCATCCACGGCCGCAGGGGTAGCCGTGGGCTCGGCTGTGGGACATGTCATGGGCAGCACCCTGACCGGAGCCAGCCCAGCCTGCCGCCCAGCAGGCCCCCACCCATGCTACCTCCCAGCCCCTGCAGATGGGGCCCTGCGCCTACGAGATCAGGCAGTTCCTGGACTGTTCCACCACTCAGAGTGACCTGTCCCTGTGTGAGGGCTTCAGCGAGGTCCTGAAGCAGTGCAAGTACAACCATTGTCTGAGCTCCCTGCCCTGAAGATATCGGTGCACTCAGGGGCCAGCCCTGCATCGACCTCTGCCCCTCGTCAACAGCTAGACCACAACACTAGATTGTATGCAGATAGCTGGGATTGCAAGTGAGGAGGAGGTTTCTCACCCCACGGTTAACCCAAGACACAAATGTGCAATTAAAAGAATTTATTTTAGACCACAAAAAAAAAATTATTCAGAAGTTAAGTCATTTTATTTATTGTACTGCAATAAAGAATTATATTTATTGTACTGTATATTTATTGTACTGTAATAAACAATAAAGAGGTGTACAATAATACACCTGACTTGGTATATTGGCTAACACCTGTAAATCCAGCACTTTGGGAAGCCGAAGTGGGCCGATCACCTGAGGTCAAGAGTTCAAGACCAGCCTGGCCAACATGGTGAAACCCCTTCTCTATGAAAGTATAAAAATTAGCTGGGCATGATGGTTGGTGCCTGTAATCCCAGCTTCTCTGGAGGCTGAAGTGAAAGAATCACTTGAACCTGGGAGGTGGAGGTTTCAGTGAGCCGAGATTGTGCCATTGCACTCCAGCCTGGGCCACAGAGCAAGACTCTGTCTCAAATAAATTAAAATTTAAAAAAAAAAAAAAGGAAGATAGTGCTAATACAAATGCTTTAAATCAGAATTTTTTACTCTCATAAATTGAGAAAACTTTATTGGATGGCAGCTTAAGAGGTATCAAGGATTTAAAATAGCCCCTTTCTATGACTCAGCAATTCCTTTTGTAGAAAACTTTACTTGCAGGAATTTATCCTTTAGATATATTCTTGTATGTGTACAGAGATGAGCAAAATGCTCTTAAACCTACCTTATTATTTTTAATAGCAAAAGTGTGAAAAAATAGCTTAATTATTCATTCTTAAAAGACTGGTTAACTGGGTGGGGAGTGGTGGCTCACGCCTGTGATCCTAGCACTTTGGGAAGCCAAGGTGGGTGGATCGCCTGAGCTCAAGAGTTCGAAATCAGCCTCCGAAACATGGTGAAAACCTGTCTCTACTAAAATACAAAAAATTAACTGGGCGTAGTGGCGCTTGCTGTAGTCCCAGCTACTCGGGAGGCTGAGGCAGGAAATGCTGGAACCCGGGAGGTGGAGGTTGCAGTGAGCCGAGACTCCATCTCTAAAAAAAAAAAAAAAAAAAAAAGACTGGTTATACTACTCTGTGATGGCTACAGTATGACCAAGAAGTAGGAAGAGACTGAAATGTGCTGGTATGTTAGAATATCACTCTGTTACCCAGGCTGGAAGGGACGGATGCCATCTCTGCTCACTGCAACCTCCGCCTCCAGGGTTCAAGCAAGTCGCCTGCTTCAGCCTCCCAAGTACCTGGGACTACAGACTCAGCCACCATGCCTGGCTATTTGTATTTTTAATAGAGATGGGGTTTCATCATGTCGGCCAGGCTGATCTCGAACTCCTGGCCTCAAGGGATCCTCCCGCCTCAGCCTCCCAAAGTGCTAGATTATAGGCATGAGCCACTGTGCCTGGCCTATTGGTCTCTAATTTCTAAGGCACAGAAGCAAAGCAATGTATACATTATGCTTCCACTTTTTCAAAAGAATATATACTATGTTGCATTTTTTTAAGACAGATATTTATTATTTAATATGTACAAAAACCCGTCTGGTCCTTAGCTGGGCACAGTGGCTCACACCTGTAATCCCAGCACTTTGGAAGGTCAAGTCAGGTGGATCATCTGAGTTTGAGAGTTCAAGACTAGCCTGACCAACATGTAATCGCAGCACTTTGGGAGGCTGAGGCCAGTAGATCACGAGGTCAGGAGTTCAAGATCAGCCTGGCCAACATGGTGAAACCCTGTCTCTGCTAAAAAGACAAAAATTACCCAGGCATGGTGGCGTTCGCCTGCAATCCCAGCTACTTGGGAGGCTGAGGGAGGAGAATCGCTTGAACCCAGGAGGCGGAGATTCTGGTGAGCCAGGATCGCACTATTGCACTCCAGCCCAGGCAACAAGAACTAAACTCTGTCTCAAAAAAAAAAAAAAAAAAATCCTTCCGGTCCTAGAGACTATGGATCTGCAGTGGAAAGGTGATTTTCCTTACATTTTATTCTCTTTTGTGTTCAAGTTTTATATCATGAGCACATATTGCCTTTTCAACAATAACAATACTATTAAAAACGCTAATGTTTTAGAAAAACGTTATTTAGAAAAAATAATTTTTTAATGATTAAATGATAGCCACTTTAAATCCAATAAGTGGTATATAGTTTGGGGTGTGTGCCAATTTTTCGTATAAATTAAGTTGCATACGACAA
The DNA here is from genome assembly GCF_001604975.1 of Cebus imitator. Taxonomy (NCBI): domain Eukaryota; kingdom Metazoa; phylum Chordata; class Mammalia; order Primates; family Cebidae; genus Cebus; species Cebus imitator. The sequence continues at coordinate 11,546,861 of NW_016107318.1, forward strand.
AATAAAATTATCATAACGCCTACTGAAGAATTATTAATTCTTCTTGGGAAGGAAATTCAGCAAGGGCAGATATTTTAGAGGAAATGGAAGACTTCTCTTTTTTTATATTTTGTTTGATTCTTTTATAAAACACAGAGTGCATTCTTTTATAAGTACTTCTTTTTTTTTTTTTTTTTTTTTTTTTTTTTTTTTTTTTTTTTTTTTTTTTTTTTTTT
>NW_016107318.1:11547127-11557157 GCF_001604975.1 Cebus imitator
TCAGGCAATTCTCCTGCCTCAACCTCCTGAGTAGCTGGGATTACAGGCACGCGCCACCATGCCCAGCTAATTTTTTGTATTTTTAGTAGAGACGGGGTTTCACCATGTTACCAGGATGGTCTCGATCTCTTGACCTCGTGATCCACCCGCCTCGGCCTCCCAAAGTGCTGGAATTACAGGCTTGAGCCACCGCGCCCGGCATAAGTACTTCTTAAACACTATGAAAATAGCACTGTACTTCTTGTGTATATGCACAAACACCTCTACTATTCTCATTAAGGGCAGGCTATGAATAAAGACACCGTGACTGAATACCGTAACAGTACAATCGGGACTTGGGAGGGATGTTCATATAATATATTATTATTATTATCAAGCATAAACATAGGCAATTATTAGATCTGTTTTATTTTACCTCAAAGGGAAACAATTTGCTCTTCCTTGGGCTTTTGTCAATGAAATAATGAGAATTATGAAGGGAATTTGGGTAGCAGGGGGAAGAAAAAGATAAACTTGGTGGACTTGTAGATTATTTCAGCAAGCCAAAGCCTGTCAGATAGCACCTGTTTTGTTTTTTTTTTTTTTTTAGACAAGGTCTCAGTCTCACCCAGGCTGGAATGCAGTGGCGCCAACTGGGCTTTCACTGAAACCACTGCCTCCTGGGTTCAAGTGATCCTCCCAACTCAGCCCTCCAAGTAGCTGGGACTACAGGCACGTGCCACCATGCCAGGCTAATTTTTGTGATTTTTTTTTTTTGTAGAGACAAGGCTTCACCATGTTGCCCAGGCTGGTCTCGAACTCCTGAGCTCAACCGATCTGCCTGCCTTGGCCTCCCAAAGTGCTAGGATTACAGGCACGAGCCACTGCGCCAAGCCAGATAGCACTTATGACACCTACCTTCACTCACTGGTGTAAAGAATTTTTAAAAATAGTAACAAAAAGATATTATGCAATCATATCAATTCTGTTTTGATATGGCATAATTGAAAATTATATCTCTTGAGAATAAAAAGGTCTAGATATTGTTGATAGAACTGTTAACGTTAACATCAAGAGACATTGGAGAGCAAATTTCTGGCGCAACTGCTTTCTTTTAGTGATAGATACGAAGAAGATAAGTGACATAGTCATGCTAATGTTATACTGGACCTAGCGTAGAAAGTTAGCACCAAGACAAAAGTATGCCAGATTACAGGGTCATTTATTATGCTGTCGACCACAGAGGACTCACGTCTTTCCAACCTGTGGCATCGAAAGGAGGGTGCCAAGACATTTTATACCCAAAAACCACCTTGGGAGTGGGGGTGAGGAGCGGGGATGGGGTGAAAAGACTTCAGACATTCCGAGGGCTAGTGGATTCTGTAAATTACCTCCTGGGCGGAGACTAGGGCTCCGGATATTCCAAGGGCCAGGGGACTTTTGTCATTCGTTTGTTACTTAAGTGGTTTACAGAAGTCAAGATAAACATTTGTTTACACATTATCTGGGTAAGGTGGAAATCACAGACCTTAGTTACTTATTACAAGTCGCAGGAGCCAAGATGGCATGGGTTAGGACTGCTTGCCTGTCACATTAGGGCCACAGAGAGCAGTTACTGATAAGCAAAGTTGAAGCAGCTTTACATAGTGGGCATTTTTCAGAGCAAGCTAGCAGCTTTATTTACAGAAGCCAAACACAGCTTTATCTTATAAAATGGCGTTGCTCAGGTTCTGGCTCTAGGTCAGCACAATATCACACTAACAGTATATAGCGAGTATATAGGCTGATAATTGAGTACAGTTTCAGATGTTTAAGATGAAGAAGTAACCCCAAAATCATTTGGATGCATTTCACAATGATGTAAAACAAGTCAGATATGATTAAAAACATAATCTAAATAACAATGCAGACATAACAGTTAAGCAGCTGAAGTTTGGAGTCAGAATGCTTGGTTTTGAAGCCTACCTCTAGAACCTGCTGTCTCTGTGACCTTGAGAGAGCAATTGACTTAATCTCTGTAAGTCTCAGTTTCTTTTGTAAAATGCATAAAATAATACTTGGCAGCTTTCAAATAGGTTATTAAAAGCTTATGGCAGGCCAGGAAAAGGGTATAAGGCAAGTAGAATAAGTAGGAAGCACTTAGGTCAGAGAGCTACTTTTTGATATTTTTCTATCGAAACTACTGATACTTGCAGTAACTTTGAAGAGGAATACTATGCAGAGGTCATGTGGTCCAATACAGAAAGTAAGCAATATCTTTGCAATGTTCATAAACTGACACAGAGATTTAACAACAATGAAACAAAAAAGATGCTGGGCGCATTGGCTCACACCTGTAATCCCAACACTTTAGAAGGCTGTGGTGGGTGAATCAGAAGGTCAGGAGATCAAGACCATCCTGGCCAACATGGTGAAACCCCATCTCTACTAAAAATACAAAAAGTAGCTGGACGTGGTGGTGTGCACCTGTAGTCCCTGCTACTCGGGAGGCTGAGGCAGGAGAATCACTTGAACCCGGGAGGTGGAGGTTGCAGTGAGCCGAGATTGCGCCACTGCACTCCAGCCTAGCGACAGAGCGAGACTCCATCTCAAAAAAATAAATAAATAAATAAAAGGTAGGTAGTTTGCACTATCCAGACATGCAGATGTCTTCTTCAACTAGTAATGCAGCAATTGAAAATCTCTTGACTTTTCTTGCTTATAACTTTATATCAGAGAGAAAACATTTTAGGGGGAGCAATTCCCCATGTTGCAGGACTGCGTGTCTAATTGTAGGGCATTTAACTTCCCTGGTGGCCAGTTGCACAACCCCACATATTTCCAATCACAAAACAACAACTCCAGTTGAGAACAATGGCAGAGGAACTAAGGGGGTTGCTCTGAATTTAGGCTTACCAACTAAAAGAATGGATTGACAATGAAGACATAGAGAAATCTGGGAGAAAATGAACTTATACTGAAGATTGTGGTATCAAGGAAAAAGAAAGCTGGCCATATAAGACATATTAAACCACCCCAAACTGTGTCCCTAGAAAAGTTTGTAAAAAGCAAACAGCTCTGTGGCCCGAAGTGTTAGTGGAACACTACATACAAGCATACCTTGGAGGTGTTGCATATTCAATTATAATAGAGATATTTGTTACCAATGCCTGTTTGCTTTGAAATGTGTTTTAAATAAAATGAAGTCAGTGTGGAATCCCTCCAGAAATTTTGACACTTATGCAACTACTTTAACGATTTAGATTGTGTAATTTGGCTTAGTGCAACTGTGTTTGAACAGGCTCTTAGACCAAAATTGTGAAGGTCAATACAATATCTAAATTCATTCATTTGGTGACCTGTTCATAAAGAAAAATAATTTATGGCTAGGTATGGGAGTGTTATGCATACTGAGGTGCTTGCTTCTAGGTCCTGGGGTACCCCTCTTGCTCACCTTCAGATGTCTGGGAGCTCCTTCCGTAATAGTAAAGGGGACACAAGATCAGAAACTTTAATATAGTCAGTCATTAATAAATATAAATACATAATAAATAATATAAATATGATATAAATATGTACTAATAAATAATTGTTTGATAATTAATAATTATTTATTATTTATCATTGATTGTTATTAGTATTTATCTATATTGATAATTAACAATTAATAATTTGTTATTAATAATTAATGAATATTAATAGACTTTAATAAATATAGTCATCAGCAAATTCATTTATTTGTTGATTTACTCCATGCTCTGCACAGTATCAAGAATCAAAATCCAGGTAATTGGGAAGTAGAGGATCTCTAAAGAGGAGTGGGCAATGAGAGAAGATTGTAGTCAGGAGGAATAATAGAGAAATTTCACCAATTTCTTTCACAGGGAGGACAGGACTCCATGGGCCATTGATTACTCGTCAGCCTGGTATGTACCAAGAAATTGAGTCCAGGGCCCAGTTGTGGTGCCTGCTTAGAAATTTGACATTTTTGCTTAGAAAATAGTTTGTTTGATGTGCTTATTTATCTCTACATATAATGAAATTGTTATTGTTCACCTTCAGAGACTTTGATTCTCAATGAATTACTTCAGTGATACAAACTAGGTAATTTAGCTCTGTGCACCTAGGTTCAAGCTAATTCTTGGGCCTAAACTGTGGAATTAAAATAAAATTATCTGAAAATTTTAATCCCATTTTCTAGACAATTTTCCCATCAGAAATAAAGTTTGCTGGCACTCAAGTAAGAGTCTAATCATCAATAGATTGCAGTTAGTCAACGAGAAAATTTTGGCCAAGGGAGAGTGGGAGAAGAAGCTTCTATGCAAATGATTTTTATCCCAGTGACTCTCTATTCATATCCTGGTATTATCTCCTACAAATCTAAAATCAAGATCAAGCATTCATTCAGGTCTATCTAGAGTGACTGATGTTCCAGTATGCTCATATTGTACATAGACGCTGGTGCCCAAAGACATTAAGTTGGCAGAGATACTGAAATATGATCTTTGTAGGTTATTGATTATATGAATCCCAGTAGTCCAATTTTTGGAGTTAAATCAACACATCCTGCTCTGAATGTAACCACAGATTGGAGTTGTTCCTGCTTCTTGATACTTACTGATCAGAATCTTAGCATAAGAACTCAGGGAGAATGCCCTGCAAGTAGAGTCCACATAGAGAACTGAGTAAATATGTCTATGATTCTAAATATCTTTCAAGTTCACAGAGCTAAAATTTTTGAATTTTTTCAATGCCCGAATTTTTGTGGCATACTTAATGGAATTAATTTCCTCTATTTGCAAATGTTTGGTCTTCCTTTTGATTTGCTCGAATCCTGCATTGCTGTTTGATTAGAATGCTTATTTCCCCTAGCTGGCTCATGTCTATATTCAAAGAGGTAAAATACTTTATGTTTCAATAAATAGTTATATTTTGGTCTCAGTTTGGGGTTAACTTGTACCTGCATTATTCTTTCATAAGTTGGATATTTTCTTATACAATTTTTCATGGCCTATTTAGCTCAGAGTTTTGGCTGATAGATATTGCTGTAATATAGAGATCTTTAGTTGTAGTGAAAGTGAAGTTTGCATAGTAAACAAAATATAACACACCTAAAGGTTTGTGCTACTTTGGTGTACTTTGCTCACTTATAAACACATTATTTCATTTAGCAGGTATTCATTGGCCAAATCAAATGTCTCAGTTGTAGGCACCAGGAGGAATAATAAAATGCAGTTTCCCATCCCCAAGATATTTTGCTATATCATAAAGAGGAAATGAATATGCTATAAAGGATGGTAACTAATTTACAAGAATTTATAAGAGAGCAAGTTCATTCTTGGGGTAGTGTCAGGTAGGTTGGTAGGCTCATGCCAAAGTTGCAGATCTTGAGCCCCTAACTCCACCATGGGCCACCACTCACTCACAGCCTGAACAACTGTACTAAGACTGCAGGGCACAGTTGTGCAGGTTGTGTCCTGTACGAGACACAAAGTCTTCTCTTTGTACAGGACACAACCTGCATAACTGTAACCTGCAGTATCGATTTGGGGTAAGTATAGTTTTATGTAAACAGCAGTTTTGAGGTTAGCAAAAAGGTTATAAATATTATCGCTCTTTTTCATAATCCAGATGGTATATTTATGATACAGGAGATTAAAACTTCAAGCATAGGAAGATAATTTTAAAATTAAAAATTACAGAAACTTTTAAAGTTAGAGAATATGAATTTGTTATTTTGTAAAAGGAATAAGAGACCAAATTGCAAAGAGGTAGGATTCGTTGTATCTGATTCACAGAAACAGCACTGCAATCAACTTCTCAGTTGATAGCCAACAGTCCTGCCGCAGCAAAGAGGAACCGTTTTCAGCACCATCACATGAGGGATTTTGAGAGCTTTTCAGGTCAAAACAACAGATGAGGACCCACGTATTAATTAAGACTCTTTTGGCTTGTAAAGTTCAGAAATCTTATTTGAATTAAATTAGCACAAAGAAGAATTTGTTATGATGAAAATGAAGTGTCTTGTGGAACCTGCAAATAGAAATGCAGATGCTTTTCAGGAATAGAGGAGGAACTTAAACATTCCTAAATTATCTCACAATGTCTCATCTCTGCTTACTTTTTTATTTTTGTTTTTAATAGGGAGTCTCACTCTGTCATTCATGCTGGAGTGCAGTAGCACCATCTCGGCTCACTGCAACCTCCACCTCTGTGGTTCAAGTGACTCTCCTGCCTCAGCCTCTCAAGTAGCTAGGATTACAGGCGCCCACCACCACACCCAGCTAATCTTTGTATTTTTAGTAGAGACAGGGTTTCACTATGATGACCAGGCTGGTCTTGAACTCCTGACCTCAGGTGATCCACCCACCTCAGCCTCCCAAAGTGCTGAGATTACAGGTGTGAGCCACCACTTCTGGCCTATCTTTGTACTTCTATTTCATTTTTATTTCTCTCTTTGTAGGCCTGTTGTCGTTAACTCTCTGACCTAATCGGCATATGCATTTCCCCTTTTCTCTGCAACATCTTGTAAGATTTACTTATTACTGTGTCTACCACTGGAGAGTATCTGGCTTTTATTCTCAGTTCCAGTTTCACAAATTGCAGGAAAAGGTCTGGTCTGCCCACTTCTGTGGCACCTGACTCCAGCTAAAGGGACTAAGCTGCCAAAGGGACAGTTATCGAACACAAAGTGCAGTGATGTGCTGACAATGTGTAAGAGTTGGCTGTTGGGGTGGAGAGGGAGGAGGTGTCAATTTGCCTCTTGCCCCTTGCCAATATAAAATGTAAATATTTTCACTATGGTTAGTTTCAAGCTACCAGTGCGGTATCATTGAATGTGGAGTTGAAAGAGATGCTAACAATCAGCTTCATAAAATGTGTAATATGAGGCAGCTTTAATAATGGCTGCTTCCATAGTAACCATGGGGGTGAGAGAACATTTGCTGTGAAAACAGGAGACTCTGGGAAAAGAAATCAATGTGTCTAACACAGCCTACATTGCACAATAAATACTGTTTTTTCCCCCACCATATAATGTCTTTTGACAGAATTTTTCTATGTAAAGGTATATATATATTTTTTTTTACTTCCTCCTTTCCTATTTGAATACTCTTTATTTCTTTTTTTTTCTTTTTTTTTTTTTTTNAGAACTTCCAATACTATATTGAATAGGAGTGGTGAGAGAGGGCATCCTTGTCTAGTGCCAGAATTCAAAGGGAATGCTTCCAGTTTTTGCCCATTCAGTATGATATTGGCAGTTGGTTTGTCGTAAATAGCTTTTATTATTTTGAGATACGTTCCGTCAATACCTAGTTTATTCAGGGTTTTTAGCATAAAAGGTTGTTGAATTTTGTTGAAGGCCTTCTCTGCATCAATTGAGATAATCATGTGGTTTTTGTCTTTGGTTCTGTTTATGTGATGGATTATGTTTATAGACTTGGGTATGTTGAATCAGCCTTGCATCCCTGGGATGAAGCCTACTTGATGGTGATGGATAAGCTTTGTGATGTACTGTTGCAGTTGGTTTGCCAGTATTTTATTGAAGATTTTTGCATCAATGTTCATCATGGATATGTCTAACACAGCCTACATGGCACAATAAATACTGTTTTTCCCCCACCATATCATGCATTTTGACACAATTTTTCTATGTAAAGATATATATTTAATCAGCCATCTTTAAATTCATAATGCCTATGATTAATATGATAAAAGGTCACAGAAGCCTTAGAATAAGAAACCAAGTGTGTATAGGGTCTCAGAAAGTGATACCCGAAAGCGAAGTCCTCAGAAATACCTCTCCCTGACCGTCTGCCCTTCTATCTCTGGCCTTTCATTCTCCCCTGAGGCTAGCCACAGAAACTAGAAAGCCTCGTCCTTAATGCTGGTCACAGAAACCAGATCCTTCTTTTCCCAAAGCCAGCCATAAAACCTGAAAATATTACTGTAACTTCCTGTCTTTCTGTGTAAAAACTGGCCATAACAAAACCATCTAATAATATATATATATTTTTAACTGTGGATCATAAGACCCCCATTCCAGAGGGCATTCTGCCCCATACTCAGAAGGAAGAAATGCATGCTCAGAGAGGTCAAGAAGAATCTCGATAGACAGACTTTGCTGTGTTTTACAACTTAACACTAGGTCATGGGCCAGGCACAGTGGCTAAGGCCTATAATTCCAGCACTCTGGGAGGCAAAGCCAGGTGGATCACTTGAGGTCAGAAGTTTGAGACTATCCTGGTCAAGAAGTTTGAGACTATCCTGGCCAACATGGTGAAACCCCATCTCTACTAAAATTAGAAAAATTGGCCAAGCATGGTGGTGCATGCCTGTAATCCCAGCTATTCAGGAGACCGAGGCACGAGAATTGCTTGAACCTGGGAAGCGGAGTTTGCAGTAAGCCGAGATCTCACCACTGCACACGACACTCCAGCCTGGACAGAGCAAGACTCTGTTTAAAAAAAAATTAGATCACAATCTTTTTCTCCAATCGTATTTTTAAACAGCTGTCCGTACTTTATTGCACCTAAGCATACAATTGGACTGTTTCCCCTGCATCTTTGGATCTTCATTCTGAAGGCCCATGTCACATAAAACTATGAATGAATAAATGTGTATTCCTTTTCTCCCATTAATCTGCCTCTTGTCAGTGATTTTCAGTGAACTCTCAGAGGGTGAAGAGGAAGTTTTCCTTTGTCCCCTATGTATGAAATAATTCAAGAGAAGACTCTTTTCTTCATACATCTATTAACTTCCTCCTCTCCTATCACCTATCTCCCATTTCTATTGTAGCAGTTTCCTTGAAACAACAATTTATTTATTTATTATTTTTATTGAGACAGGGTATCACTCTGTGGTGACAGGTTAGGGTGTAGTGGCAAGGTCATAGGTCACTGCAGCTTCAAACTCTGGGGTTAAAGCTAGCCTCCCATCTCAGACTCCTGAGTAGCTAGGACTACAGTTATGGGCCACCACATCTAGTTAATTGTTATTCTTTTATAGAAGGAGGGTCTCTCTATGTTGCCCAGGCTGTTCTCAAACTCCTGGCCTCAAGCGACCCTCCCACCTGGGCCTTCTCAGGTGTTGGGATTACAGACATAAGACCCCAAGCCTGGCCAACAGCAATTTTAAAAAAGCTTCTCTGGACAGGTTTTTAAATATGCCACCTGTAATCCCAGTTACTCTGGAAGCTGAGGCACGAGAATCACTTGAACCTGGGAGGCAGAGGTTGCAGTGAGCCGAGATTCTGTCACTGCACTGTAGCCTACGCAACAGACCAAGACTCTGTCTCAAATATATATATATATATATATATATATATATATATATTTATTTATATTAAATACATATATATAAAAAATTGTGTGTATATATATATACATATATATATGTATAAATATATATACACACATATACATATACATATATATATATATATAAAATTCTGGTTTAGAAAAACATAGGTTGAGAAAATGATAAATAGTAATTCCAGACCTCTCCACTAGTTATTTTTTATGAGAAAGAAAAGAAAGGAGGAGTACTTTGACTATTTCCTCTGATCTTTTAAAACCAATTAAAAATTTCTCTAGGTGTTCACAGTTGGTCAGTTTCTTCTCTGAACGACCACTATAGCTATTATATGTTTTCCCTATTCTCTCTCTTTAAAAAAAGAAAAAATTAGAGACAGGGTCTCACTATGTTGCCCAGGCCGATCTTAAACTCTTGGATTCAAGCGATCTTCCTGCCTCGGCTCACCAAAGTGCTGGGATTACAGGCCTTAGACAGCATGCCTGGTCCCTCACTCCCTTTCAAACTGCTTCTCTAGGACTCGCTTCTGTATTCTCTTCTTGAAATATTTATAGAAAACAGATTTGAACTCTGTTAATTTTCCTTTCTACCTCCGTAAACTTTCTTCACCCACTTAATGTCTTTTCTCTTACCTGAAAGTTATGCCCTTACATTAATAATAATAGCTAAACAGCTACTTTTGTTGAATGCTTATTTATTCTAGAGTTCTACATCATTCCAGAAAACAGAAATTATCTCAGTTTTTTTTTTTTTTTTTTTT
>NW_016107318.1:11558952-11563877 GCF_001604975.1 Cebus imitator
GTTGCGGTGAGCCGAGATCACGCCATTGCACTCCAACCTGGGTAACAAGAGCAAAAACTCCGTCTCAAAAAAAAATAAAATAAAATAAAATAAAATAAATAAATAAAATAAAATTTAGCTGGGCATGATGGTTCATGCCTATAGTCCTAGCTACTCAGGAGCCTGAGGCAGGAGGTTAGCTTGAGCCCAAGAGTTTGAGGTTGCAGTGAGCTATGATTGTGCCATTGCCCTTCAGCTTGGGTGACAGAGAGAGACCCTGTATCAAAAAAAGAATTTTTAATAGATAAACATAATAAAATGAAACAAGGAATCTATTAACCCATAAATTTACTTTTATACATAAAAAGAAAAGGATAAATTTCGAGGTTTTTCTGTCTAAAAGAGCAACCTGCCAGGCGAGGCAGCTCACATCTGTAATCCCAGCACTTTGGGAGGCCAAGGTGGATCACTTAAAGTCAGGAGTTTGAGGCCAGCCCGGCCAACATGGCACAACCCTGTCTCTACTAAAAATAGAAAAATTATCCAGGTGTGGTGGCTGGCACCTGTAATCCTAGCTTCTCGGGAGGCTGAGACAGGAGAATCGCTTCAACCTGGGAGCCAGAGGTTGCAGTGAGCCGAGACGGCACCACTGCACTTCAGCCTGGGCAACAGAGCAAGACTCCGTCTCAAAAAAAAAAAAGCAACCTGACCAATATTTATTTCTTTGGAAATCAGAGATGTTAATTTGATTATCACTACTCAAGACAACCAATTAACAAGTGGAACAATAATTCAACAAGGAAAACGCTTTAGAGAAATAAAGATACATTTGCATAATAAAGCCATAATATTTGAAGCCCAAGCATCTCCGATAACTTATTTTTCTATCAATACTAAGAGGATATTTTTAAAGTAACAGAAAAGTGAACAGGATGGTTGAAGGTAGAAATTTTCATCCATGTCTCTATACTGGAAAAGAGAAAACTGATATTTTTGAAAATGTTCTCAACTTAATGCCTTATTAGAATTGGTAACTTAAACTAGTTTTATCTTTCAGAACTCTGTCCTCTGCAGCCTCAAAATAAAAATTCTGTCTTCCTTATCTCTATAACTTTCTTTCACTTATGCTTGTTCACCAGGATGCCTTACAATCTTAAAAGCCAAGTATAGGAATTCCTCTTTTTTTTTTTTTTTTTTGAGACAGAGTCTTGCTCTATCATCCAGGTTAGAGGGCAGTGGCATGATCTCGGCTCACTACAATCTCCGTCTCCTGGATTCAAGCAGTTCTCCTATCTCCACCTCCCAAGTAGCTGAGACTACAGGCATGTGCCACCACGCCTGGCTAATTTTTGTATTTTCAGTAGAGACAGGGTTTCATAATGTTGGCCAGGCTATTCTTGAACTCCTGACCTGAGGTGATCCGCCGGCCTCAGCCTCCCAAAGTGCTTGGATTACAGGCATGAGCCACTGCACCCAGCCTAGGAATTCCTTTTGTTAACATTGAACAAGTATAGAATAAAATGAAAACATTAAATAAATTGCAAAACGTATTCATTTGAATACATTTAAGATACGTCACATTTGATAAGCAATTGATAAACAATTGAGATATATCACATTTAATCCTCTGATTCTACATTTGGTTGTTGTATTAAATAAATTAATACAAGTAAAGTTTTTAGAACAGTACTTGGCACATAGTAAATGCAAAATAAATGCTACCTATTATAATAATGCAAATGTTTCCCCAAAGATACACTCCCAAAGAGGTAGAATATTGCTTACAAGCCCATTCAAAATGCTACCAAGAAGTCTCAATTATTTACTCATTCTGATTTTAAAAATCAAGTCAAGTCAAAAATAGTTACTGAATATCTACTATATACAGGGCACTATGCTTGGCTTTGTATATAACGTACCTACTATATACATGACCCTGTGCTTCACTTTGTATATAATGAAGTAGAGATATAACCTTATCTGCCTTCATGTCTAGACATGTCTTTTAAAGTCTAGGGCTATATAGCCAGGTGATTACTGAGTATGTCCAAAACAGAGTTTATCATCCTTTACCTCAAAACGGCAATTGTTTCGAATCTTGGTTGAAACCATCACCCCCAATCTAGTAACGAAAGTCATAAATCTAAGTCACTCAGGGCTTTTCCCACTCCTTCCTCCCACACCCAATTAGCCAACTAAGCCCCCCCAATTTGACACCCTCTCCTTAGTCTTCTGTCCCATTCATATCTCTCCCAGTAGTCTCCTCTTTTTCATTCCTACTGCCATTATGTTGATTTGAACCCTCACTATTTGTTATCAAAGCTATTGCAACAGCCTTCTGTCTAGCTTCCCTCTCACTCCTGTGATTAAAAGCCTTCAATATTCTCTTCCACTGACACAATATAGTCAAGGATCCTTGATAATATCAAAAAAGTGGTCAATCCTGCTTACTTGGTTTTTTTTTGTTTGTTTTAGATGGAGTCTCATTCCATCACCCAGGCTGGTGCAGTGGCTCAATCTCGGCTCACTATAGCCTCTGCCTCCCAGATTCAAGGGATTCTCCTGCCTCAGCCTCTCAACTATCTGAGACTACAGGCACATGCCACTATGCCTGGCTAATTTTTTAGTAGAGACAGGGTGTCTCCTTGTTAGCCAGGATGGTCTTGATCTCCTGAACTTGTGATCCTTCCACCTCAACCTCCCAAAGTGCTGAGTAATCAGGTGTGAGCCACCTCACCTGGCCAATTCTGCTTACTCCTTACATTTCATAATCTCGAACTTTCCAAAAAATCTCCTCCTCCTCATATTCAAACCTACTTTACTCTCCAGTAATATTAAACTGCTAATAGTCTCCTTAATAGATGGAGATGTTTCATAGTTCACATCTTTGGCCTGGAAAGCTCTACTTCATTTTTCCACCTGGCGGCCTCAAATTTTTGTTTCAAACTTCACAGTCAACATCAAGTTATCCTCCTGCAAGCCTTCTCTCTCCATGCCCAATTCCATCCTCCTTACAAGCACCCTACAACAAACACACACAGATGTTATTTCTTAATCTTTTATTTGTTTCTATTGTTGCACTTACTAAACTATATTATAATTTACTTGTCTGTATATTTCCCTTTCTTATTGGACTCAGATATCCTGGAGGTCATAGATGATATATTAGTTATCTGTTCATCTTCATAATCTGGCAGGGCCTGGCACAAAGTAAGTTCTCAACAACTGCTTGTTAATGGGGAAGATGGAAAAAAGAAATGAAGGCAGGAAGAGAGGGAAGGAGAGAGGAAGTAAGCAGAGAGGAAGGAATGAAGGAAGGAAGGGAGGGAGGGATGGAGGGAGAAAAGTGTAAGGAAGGGAAGGGAAGGAGGAGGGAAGAGAAAAGGAAGGAAAGAAGGAATTCACAAATCCTAATCTCAGGGATAGGTAGAATTTTAATAGATATGGAGGAGTAGGGACAGTATTCTAACTAAAGAGATTGGGGAAAACTTTAGAACTAGAAAATCAGAAAGTGTGTTCAGCTGCAGCTGATAGCAAAAGGGCCTTGGGGTGACAACTCGGTTCTAAAACACAGCAAATAATTTTCTATATCTCTGCTGTCCAAACAGCACCCACTAGCTATGTGTAGTTATTCAAATTTAAATTAATAATATGAAAAAAAGTTAAAATTCAGTTCCTTCATTGCATTAACTATATTTCAAAGCTCAACAGCCACATGTGAGTAGTGGCTACTGTAGTGAACAGCCGGAGAGAGAACATTCTCATCATCACAGAAAGTTTCATTGAACAGCCCTGGCCTAGAAAATAAGTGACTCTGCAGTGAGGAAACACTCCATGGAGACCCAGAGGATCCCCTAAGGACTGACTTCATTTGGTTTAACAGCATGCTCCCAGAAACTTTCAAAAAGAACTTGAAAATCGTTTATGGTATTCAAATGAAAATGCATTTCCAAAGAAGAGAATTGGGCTTTTGCTTCCAACAATGACAAAGTAGCTGGTATCTGACTTTCTGTCCTGCCATAAACAACTAGAAAACTGGACAAAATATGGTTTTTAAAAACTATTTTTGACAACAAACAATGCAGAACTATGATATCTTAGAAAAGGGAAACAAACAGGATGAACCCTACTGTCATCTGGCTTTCTGCCTGGAGAAACTTTCCAGACCACAGTACAGGAAAGGGATCCCAAGCAGGGCATGATGGTCTCCTTTAGTTGAGGAGGCAGAGATCAGAATCCAGGGTCCTGGCAGAGTACCAGAGGGGAAGAAATTATTCAGAGGAAGAGCTCTGCAAATCTGTAGAAGACATTTCCTCGCGTCTTTGGTGGAAAACTAAGCTGTACATGCATTGTTGATGCTCCTCAAGGCTAGGTAAAGAACAATTGCTAGGTAGCTGAAAGCTGAGCAGTTCCCAGAGCTCATAATCCTGGGAGACATCTGAGTTCATTCCAGGGTGTAAAGACCTCAAACATCTGGGGCATTCAACAGTGACCCTATATCTTAGTCTGCTTGGGCTCCATGTCTGCTCAGGCTACTGTAATAAAATACCATAGACTGAGTAGCTTATGAAACACAGAAATTTATTTCTCAGAATGCTAGAAGCTGGGAGAACCAAGATCAAAGCGCTTGCAGATTCTGTGTCTGCTGAGATATATAAAATTTCAAATGTTCAGCCAGGGGTGGTGGTTCACGTCTGTGGGAACCTGAGGTAGGCGGATCACAAGATCAGGAGTTTGAGACCAGCCTGGCCAGTCTGGTGAAACCCCGTCACTCCTAAAAGAACAAAAAATTAGTCGGGTATGGTGGTGCACGCCTGTAATCCCAGCTAGTCAGGAGGCTGAGTCAGGAGAATCACTTGAACCCAGGAGGCGGAGGTTGCAGTGAGCTGAGATAGCGCCACTGCACCCTAACCTGGGAGATAGAGCAAGATTCTGTCTCAAAAAAA
>NW_016107318.1:11564828-11566105 GCF_001604975.1 Cebus imitator
AGAGAAAGAAAGAAAGAAAGAAAAAGAAAGAAAGAAAGAACAAAAAGAAAGAGAGAGAGAAAGAGAAAGAGAGAAAGGAAGAAAGAAAGTCACAATAGAGTGAGCTGCAGTTAGAAGGCAAGCTCATTTAAAACTGTTCACTTGCTCTACCTGGCTGTCTCAGGCCCATTCACCTCAAAAGAAGACTAGTGTGAGCCAATGACAAAAAAAGATAAACTTATTTTTTTCCTCAATACTTACCAATTAAGAATATAACAGTGCATCAGATAACAAGGGTGTAGACTTTTAAAAATTAATTTTTTAAAAGAAAATGCAGTAGTACATTTTATATTTGTCGAGGGAGGAATAATTTGGTTCATTGTGGAATGCAATTATTCTTGTCAAATGAAACAGTAGAAATGAGCTATTAACTTAGTTGAAAAAAATTGTGTCATCAAAGTGGAAAAATGAGTATTGTTCTGTATTGATATTCATAGCTTTTTTAAAGTGCAGATGATAGCAATAATAATTTTTAAATCCTAGCCATTTGTATAGTACTTTCAATCTTCAAACAATTCTCATGCACATTATGTCATATAATCTGTACACCAATCCTTTGAGATTAGTACTATCATGATCTCATGATACAGATGGATAGCTGAGGCTCAAAGCAGTGAAATAGCTTGCTTGACTTTATACAACCAATAAGTAAATCAATGTGTCCAAACTCAAACCCAGGTCTTGTGATTCCAAATGTTAATGCTTATCCATAATACTTGATCTACCTATAAAAATTACAGAAAAATTAAAGAATTGAGTAAGAAAAACAAGTAGATAGAGCTGTATACTTCCCATCTGTATTTCAGGTTAGATATACAGGTGGGAAATGGATATTTCTTTGGGAGTCACTAAAGTGTTATGTATACATATTGAATATCACATGTGAGTCAGTTTTATTGGTCATCAGGATAGCTGTTCACCAGATTCCTTTCTGGTTGCATGTTGAGTCACTGCTCAGTAAGAATTGGCCTTAGCTGGGCCCAGTGGCTCATGCCTGTAATCCTAGCACTTTGGGAAGCCGAGGTGGGTAGATCACCTGAGGCCAGGAGTTCCAGACCAGCCTGGCCAACATAGCGAAACCCCACCACTACTAAAAATACAAAAATTAGCCAGGCGTGGTGGTGGATGCCTGCAATCTCAGCTACTCAGGAAGCTGAGGCAGGAGAATCGCTTGAACTCAGGAGGTAGAGGTTGCAGTGAGCTGAGATTGCACCACTGCATTCCAGCCTGGGCGATGA
>NW_016107318.1:11568850-11570426 GCF_001604975.1 Cebus imitator
AAAAAAAAAAAAAAAAAAAAGATCTAAAGTTGATTGTGGTGATGATTCTCAATTATATGAATATATGAATCATTGAATGAACAAATTATATGGTATGTAAATTATATCTCAATAAAGCTGTAATTAAAAACAAAGAACAAAAACCAAGAAGAATGGGAAGAATGGGACAGAGGCAGAAGAACACAACTTTGACTTCCCAGTGGTCAAAAACCCTGCTTGACTTAGTGATGACTTCATTGTTGAGAATTGAAGGCACAGATCTATAGCATACCCTTAATTACTACAAAATAATGACCAACTATATTTATGTACAGCCCTTAGAAACAAATGCTGAGACACCTGAAGATGTTTATGTAGTGTTTGAGAGAAAGAAAGAAATTAACATTTATTCAGTGCCTGCATTGAAAGTGTCAGGCACTTTGACATATATTTCTCATTTAATTCTTGCAAAATTCTGCAAAACAGGTATTATTATTCCTGTTTTCAAGTTCTTAAATTATTTTTTGTATTAGTCCTGTTTTATTTATTTTTATTTTATTATTGTTGTTATTATTTTGAGACAGTCTGTCTCTGTTGCCCAGGCTGGAGTGCAGTGGGATGATCTCGGTTCACTGCAACCTCTAGCTCCTGGGTTCAGGCAGTTCCCATGCCTCAGTCTCCCAAGTAGCTGGAACCAAAGGCCTGCACCACCATACCTGGCTAATTTTATTTTCTATTTTCTGTAGAGATGAGATTTTGCCATGTGACCAGGCTGGTCTTGAACTCCTGGCCTCAAGTGATCCACCTAAATGTGCCTCCCAAAATGTTGGGATTACAGACATGAACCACCATGCCTAGCCTTATTCCTGTTTTAAAGCTGAGAAAACTCGTGCTTATAAAGTTCATGTGTTTTTCCAGGGTCACAAAGCAAGTGATAGTCTAGCTACAAATTCAGGTTGTCTGATTATAAGTTTAGTGTTTCTCCCACAATATCATAAAGGTACCATACAATTTGCTTAGCTTTCCTGTTTGGCTATCACTAACAACCTTACTATTGATCTTTTTAATGTACATATTTTCTCTTTGCTAGTAGATTTTAAACATTTTACTTGCAGAAACCTTTTTTATTTTTCTTTTCTTCTCTTTTTTTTTTTTTTTTTTTTTTTTTTGAGACAGAGTCTCACTCTGTGACCAGTCTGGAGTGCAGTGGTGCAATCTCAGCTCACTACAACCTCCACCATCTCCTGGGTTCAATTCATCCTCCTGCCTCAGCTTCCCGAGTAGCTGGGACTACCGGTGCACGCCACCACACCCAGCTAATTTTTTGTATTTTTAGTAGAGACAAGATTTCACCAGGTTGGCCAGGATGATCTCAATCTCTTGACCTCATGATCCGCCCACCTCGGCCTCCCAAAGTGCTGGGATTACAGGTGTGAGCCATTGCGCCAGGCCAAAAACCTTTTTTAAAAGTAAATTTAAGGGGCCGGGCGCGGTGGCTCAAGCCTGTAATCCCAGCACTTTGGGAGGCCGAGGCGGGTGGATCACGAGGTCAAGAGATCGAGACCATCCTGGTCAACATGGTGAAACCCCGTCTCTA
>NW_016107318.1:11573426-11578857 GCF_001604975.1 Cebus imitator
ACTACAAAAAATTAGCTGGGCATGGTGGTGCGTGCCTGTAATCCCAGCTACTCAGGAGGCTGAGGCAGGAGAATTGCCTGAACCCAGGAGGCGGAGGTTGTGGTGAGCCGAGATCGCGCCATTGCACTCCAGCCTGGGTAACATGAGTGAAACTCTGTCTCAAAAAAAAAAAGTAAATTTATATCACTTTTTATTATGAATAAGTCTAGTGCCTTGACCCCATAAAATTTATTTATTATGATGAAAATGCTAAGCTTCGTATGATAATAACAAGCTTGGAATGATGATTAATTCGGGATGTTTGAGTTGATGCAATAACCTATGTGTGATGTATATACCACTGATAAGCCTCCCAATCTGCAATATTGTGCAATAAAAATAGCAAAACAAGATTGGGGAAGACCACTCAAAACTTGTGCAAATCTGTGGCCAAACTACTATCAGAAAACAAAAAAACAACTGGTCTCCCCTCCACCCTCCTCCCCAAAGAAACTT
Source organism: Cebus imitator (assembly GCF_001604975.1). NCBI lineage: Eukaryota > Metazoa > Chordata > Mammalia > Primates > Cebidae > Cebus > Cebus imitator. The sequence continues at coordinate 11,573,922 of NW_016107318.1, forward strand.
TGGATGGTCAAGTAGGCAGCTCAATGTATCTGGAGACTGCTTCAGGAGATACTAAAAATGCACAAAAGCAATAGAGTCAAAATGCTGGCATGCAGGTGTGAAGACAATGTAGATGGAAGAACACTGAGCTAGAAGGGCAGCTGTAAAGGTATGCAGGGGAGGAAGTACAACCTCTACAAGCTGATAGTTCAGGAAAGCTAGAGGTGCACCCGTCTGGGAAAGAGCTATGAAACCAAGTACTCGTTTTTCTATTTCTTAAAATAGAGCTGAAAGCATTCCTACTCGTGCAGAATCCAAGCTGGGGGTATTTTATCACTCCTGCAATAGGTTTTAATTCTATTATTGTTATACAGCTCCTTTTGCCTACAAAAAAATTGCTCTGAATTTATTCAACTTTCAAATCATACTGACAGGTGTCTTATATGCCAATTGTGTATTAGCTAATTGTTGTTATACACATATGCTATAGCAGAATAGACTGAATCTTGCTGGTGTGAAGACAATAATAAGCACATTGCTCTGAACCCAGACTGCTCAGCCCAAACCTGGTCCTAGCATGTACACCTATTTTTTTAATCATAAAGTACAATTTACTGAACTTTTAATTTATTTATTTTTTATTTTTTTATTTTTTATTTATTTATTTTTTTTTGAGACGGAGTTTCACTCTTGTTACCCAGGCTGGAGTGCAATGGCGTGATCCTGGCTCACCGCAACCTCCACCTCCTGGGTTCAGGCAATTCTCCTGCCTCAGCCTCCTGAGTAGCTGGGATTACAGGCATGCACCACCATGCCCAGCTAATTTCTGTATTTTTAGTAGAGATGGGGTTTCACCATGTTGACCAGGATGGTCTCGATCTCTTGACCTCGTGATCCACCCGCCTCGGCCTCCCAAAGTGCTGGGATTACAGGCTTGAGCCACCGCGCCCGGCTATTTTTTATTTTTTTTATTTTTTTCCCCATTTATTTATTTTATTGTATTTTAGGTTTTGGGGTACATGTGAAGAACATGCAAAATTGTTGCATAGGTACACTCGTGGCAGTGTGATTTGCTGCCTTCCTCCCCATCACCTACATCTGGCATTTCTCCCCTTGCTATCTCTCCCCAGCTCCCCACCCCCCACCGTCCCTCCCCTATTTCCCACTAACTGACCTCAGTGTGTAGTGCTCCCCTCCCTGTGTGATTTTACTGAACTTTAAATGAAGGTAATCATGGTATCTAATCATAGGGTTGTTATAAGGAATAAATGAGTTAATATAGGTAAAGCCTTTGTAGTAATACCTCAATAAAAGTTGCCATAAACTTGGAATCACTAATAAGACCAGTGAAAGATACAGGAGCTAGCGGAAAGCAGACCTTAGTTTCAAGGTCCTGGATGACGATAGGCTGCAAAAGACAAAGAAGAAGTGAGAATTTGGCCTAAAGTTAAAGATTCACCACAAAAAAAAAAAAAAAAAAAAAAAAAAAAAAAAAAAAAAAAAAAAAAAAAAAAAAAAAAAAAAAAAAAAAAGAAAGAAAGAAAAAAAAAACTAGTAGAAGGACAAACTATTTAAGGGGACAGATCCTGTATACATTCCCAGAGGCAACTGTAAGTGGAAGGCAGGGTTCATCGGCAGGTAGTGAACAATTACAGGAGACTGACTTAGTTAAAACTTATATGTATTTTTAGTACAGAATCCACAGTCCAGATCCATGATGTAAAGGCTGGTCAATAACTGAATGAGAGTAACAGTTTTATTTCTACAAAGAACAATGAAGATTCCCAAGTTAAGGAAAAGTTACCCACTGATTTTTTAGAGTCCTGTGATGTAGGCTAAGGGTTGCTACTGTGAAATCTTTTTACTTTGTTTCTTTGGGTGTCATTGTCATTTTTGTTTCCTTTAAGTCCCTGAAATTTCCGGGACTTAAATCTTATGTACCGTAAGATTTCAGGTAAGATCAACCAAGCACATTTTGCCTAGATAAAGAATTATTGTAAAAGATCAATTCAACCCACTACCTAATTACTCTGAAATTCCTGACAGTGCCTTTTTTGGAAAGCAGAGAAGAAGGAAGAAGGCTAGAGGGCTGGAGAGTAGGGGAGCTATCTCCTGAGAAAGTTATCCAAGATGGGGAAAGATCCCTGAAAGAGAGACCTTCGAAAGGCATGCCAACAACTGAAAAAATGACACTATCCTCTCAGCCACTAGTACTGGAATTTGGGGTGGTGGTCTGTTATTCACTGAGTGAGTTCTAACACCAGTTCAATAAGGTGTTGCATTTGTTTGCCAATTATTATTTTCACACTCTCTAAGGTTGCAATAAACTTAGCATATTCTTTTGACCTCTCTGCACTGCCAAAAGCTTCATCCTCCAATAATCTCATATCAGTTGAGGTTCACTGATTCTTGGACAAGACAGAGTCTTGTATAGTCCAAGGGAACTCATACTCAAGGCATGGTCATTAGACATTAGACAGAAGCACTTTTTTTTTTTTTTTTGAGACAGAGTCTTGCTCTGTCACCCAGGCTGGAGTGAGGTGGCTCTATCTCAGCTCACTGCAACCTCCTCCTCCTGGGTTTAAGCAATTCTCCTGCCTCAGCCTCCTGAGTAGCTGGGATTCCAGGTGCCTGCCACCACGCCGGACTAATTTTATGTTTTCAGTAGAGACAGGCTCTGCCATGTTGGCCAGGCTGGTCTGGAACACCTGACCTCAAGGAATCTGCCCACGTCAGCCTCCCAGAGTGCTGGGATTACAGGCATGAGCCACTGTGCCCAGCCATTTGCTTGTTTTTGTCTTTGTTTATTTGAGATGGATTCTCACTCTGTCACCCAGGCTGGAGTGCAATGGCGCGATCTCAGCTCATTGCAACCTCTGCCTCCTGGGATCAAGTGATTCTCCTGCCTCAGCCTCCCGTGTAGCTGGGATTACAGGCATGCACCACCAGGCCCAGGTAATTTTGCATTATTTGGTAAAGACAAGGTTTCTCCATGTTGGTCAGGCTGGTCTTGAACTCCTGCCCTCCTCGGGCTTCCAAAGTGCTGGGATTACAGGTGTCAGCCACTGCTCCCAGCCTTGCTTAGTTTTTTTTAGCTGTAAGTAATTCAAATAGTGCACTTTTTTAAATAAATCTTCATGAGTCTTCTCAATGAAGCTGTAAATACACATGGTTATACAGATTTCATCGTTTTCAGTAAAATGTCTGGGTCTTTCCCAGAAATCATAATAGTTAACACGTACTATGTGCAAAGCATTGTTGTAAGTGCTTCATATGTATTCACTCATTTAATCCTCACAATAACCATACAAAGTGGAAACTACTATAATTTTTTTATAGATAAGGAATCTGAGATGCAGAAAAGTCAAATAACTTGCCTAAAGAAGTTAGTTTAAGCACAAGCCAACTGGCTGTAAATGACAATTCCCTGTTCACATAACCACTGACCCACTCTGCTCTGTAAGATGATGCCATTGTAATTTACTGGATCTGATCTGATACAAATATTGGAAACTTTATAGACCATATCAAAATCTCATTTATAATTCAGTGAACAGGGCCATCTAAAGGTCTTCTAAAGATTTTATCTACCAGAAGATCAACCTTTCAGTTAATTCTTATATTTTGGACAGTTATATAATATTTTGGAATATTATCTGAATTCCCTTCAAAGCAGTTATTATGACCACTAGTACTAATCACTTGCTAAATCTACTATCTGCTTGGTTATCATATATTACCAATGGGGCTGATCAGTCTATTTGATTCTGACATAGCATCTACTTTTTTGGTAATTATTTGGGTCATTTAGAGTTCTCTATGTATGTTATATCTTGCTTATACAGATAGAAAAAGCTAACCACCTATATTTTATAAACAGAAGCATACATAAAATACATGTATTTTTTTCTTCTCTTTATCACCTTTATCCACCTGTTCTAAAATGCCTACATATTAATGTCTGCTGTTTATATTAATATCAGTAAAAATTGACTGGGCACAGTGGCTCAAATCTGTAATCCCAGCATTTTGGGAGGCTGAGGCAGGTGGATCATGAGGTCAAGAGTTCGAGACCAGCCTGACCAACATGGTGAAACCCCGTCTCTATTAAAAGTACAAAAATTAGCCAAGTGTGGTGGCAAGCACCTGTAATCCCAGCTAGTCAGGAGGCTGAGGCAGGAGAATTGCTCAAACCTGGGAGGCGGAGGTTGCAGTAAACTGAGATTGTGCCATTGCATTCCAGCATTGGTAACAAAGCGAAACTCCCATCTCAAAAAAAAAAATCAGTAAAAATTAAATATCTCCTATAATATTTACACTTTTATATTAAAACTACCTTTTGCACATATTATACTAGTCTTTATTTTTCCAGTATAATTAGTAATTCATGAGCTTTATATACTCAATTTGTTCCAATTAACAATAATAATATTAATTTTGATACTCAAATGTGGTGAGTGGGAACTACTTTAAGATGGCTCCTTTGACCTTTAAACTTTGTCACTACAATTTCAGAAATTATCCTTGATTTTTAATTATACTATTAAAAGACAGATGGATGGAAAGATAAATGAATTTCAATTTTTTTTTCCTACCTAAGACTTAGAATCAGTCACCCTCTATGGAATCTTATTTTTTTTCCCCTAGAATAACATAGGGGACAAAAATCTGGGCTGTTAAGAGTACACATGATTTTTGATGGTAGGCGGAAGTGCTACTACTGCAATAGCTGCTGGGCTACTTTTAGTGTAGAAATGGAAAATGGCATTTCTTTGTAAGGTTATGAATTTGCATTGATTTTTCCCATTCAATGGTTGATGGTATTGTACACTACTTTTCTTGTAGTATGAAGTTTCAGCAACCATCAAGGCTTTTAACTATGCCCTAACACTCTGTTAAGTCTCAGTTGCTTTCAATTCTTTTTTTTTTTTTTTTTTTTTTTTTTTTTTTTTTTTTT
>NW_016107318.1:11579007-11582246 GCF_001604975.1 Cebus imitator
CACCATGTTGACCAGGATGGTCTCGATCTCTTGACCTCGTGATCCACCTGCCTCGGCCTCCCAAAGTGCTGGGATTACAGGCTTGAGCCACCGCGCCCGGCAGCTTTCAATTCTTTTGCTTGTAAACTTGGGATTCTTTGGATCTTTGGATGAAATAATGCATGTAAAATTTAAAAATGTTTAGTAGGTAGCCCAGGTGTGGTGGTTCACGTCTATAGTCCCAACACTTTGGGAGGCCAAGACTGGTGGGTCACTTGAGGTCAGGAGTTGGAGACCAGCCTGATCAACCTGGTGAAACCTGGTTTCTACTAAAAGTACAGAAATTAGCTGGGCGTGATGCCTCATGCCTGTAATCCCAGCTACTCAGGAGGCTGAGGCATGAGAATCACTTGAACCCGGGAGATGGATGTTGCAGTGAGCTGAGATTGCATCACTGCACTCCAGCCTGGGTGACAGAGTGAGACTCTGTCTCAAAAAAAAACGTTTAGTAAGTAGTAAGTACACACACCTTATTGGCTATAGGTGTATGTACAAAGCTCATGACTATTTCCTCTTCCTTGGTAATGACCCCTCCTTTATCTGATCCACAGAGTGCTATAAACCGCCATGTTATTGCAATGCAGCCTCATCTCTTGACTATAGTTGTTTTACCTGAGACTGAGTATTCTGTGAGACCCTAGGTCCAATTTTTCTTCATAGGCCTTTATTATTATTTTTTCTCAAGACATAATTGGGGTCAGGCATGGTGGCTCACACCTGTAATCCTAGCACTTCAGGAGTTTGAGGTGGGTGGATCACTTGAGGTCTGCAGTTCGAGACCAGCCCGGCCAACTTAGCAAAACCTCACCTCTACTAAAAACACAAAAAATTAGCCAGGTGTGATGGTGTGCACCTGTAATCCCAGCTACTTAGGAGGCTGAGGCATGAGAATCACTTGAATCCGGGAGGCAGAGGTTGCAGTGAGCGGAGATCAAGCCACTGCACGCCAGCCTGAGCAACAGAGCGAGACTGTGTCTTAAAAAAAAAACCCAAAAAAGACATAATTGGGATTATCTAATTGGCAAATTAATAAATTATGATTACTTTTTCACCAAAGTAAATTACTTTATAATCTCTATATATCATCTCCTAAAGATAGAAGGCAAATTTATCTGGCTTGGCTTTAGCTGGTTCAATCAGCCATGACTGATGAGATGGGGGTCAGAGAGTTATGGAAGATAAAAGCTGCTTTATTTTATTGTTTAGGGATGAAAGGGAAATTTCTTGAAGAGGGAAGGAGTCTCGTTGTGTGCCAACCAGGCAACCCAAAAGTATCTAATACTAACTTTTAAGTTAAACAAATGATCTCTAAGATAAATTATTGATATTCTAGAGCAGGACAGTCCTATAGAATGTTCTCTGAGGATGCAAATGCTATCTGTACTATCCAATATGGTAGCCACTAGTCATCCGTGGCTTTTCAGTACTTGAAATGTCACTGAAGACATAACATTAGTTTTATATGATTTAAATCAATTTAAATTTAAATAGCCACATGTGCCTAGCAGTTAGTGGGCAGCACAGGTTTAGAATTTTTGTCAAACCATAATAGAACAGTATTATTATATTATGCTTATTTAAAACTTCAGAACCTGGAATCAACCCTGGATACAAATTTGGTCTTTGCCATTCATTATCTGAATAAACGCAAGTAAGCTGGGATGGTCGCAGCGGCTCATGCCTATAATCCCAGCACTTTGGGAGGCTGAGGTGGGTCTGGCCAACATGGCGAAACCCCGTCTCTACTAAAACTACAAAAATTATCTGGGCGTGGTGGCAGACACCTGTAATCCCAGCTACTTGGGAGGCTGAGGCAGGAAAATGGCTTGAACCCAGGAGGCAGAGGTTGCAGTGAGCCAAGATTGGGCCATTGCACCCCAGCCTGGGTGATGAGAGCAAACTCCATCTCAAAAAAAAAAAAAAGCAAGTAAGCTACTTTACTTATCCAGTCCTCTGCTTTTGTTTTGTTTTGTTCTTAAACAAAAAATGGAAATAATAATCCCTATTTTACTGGGAATACTCTGGACCCCCCTGTGGTGACTGAGCAACCCCAGGCTTCTGGAAGAATTGGCAAAACCCCAGCTATCTGAAATAACAAGAAGAAATTGTTGTTGATTTTTAACTTGTAAATTCTCTTAGAATTTGGTTTCCCTGAAATGAGTTATTTGCTTTGTGATGCTTGTTACTTACTGTATCGATTATATTTGAGAAAATGAAGAATAATGTGAAATGCTGAGCTACAACTTGTAACTTTGGCTCTGCTGAGCTGTTCTGGTAAAAACAGGAACTCTGTCAAAGGGACTAACCACATAGCTTGACTGCTGGAGAGAGATGACATCACTTAATAGGTTTCTCGTTACAGGGAGCCTATAAACGGACATGTAATGGAGAGGTTTATTACCTAGATTCCTTTCCCAGGAAAGGGATATTGATTATGGCCCTGGAAAGGGAATGCGACCCTTATGGACAGCCTATAAACGGATGCATGAGGGGCATCTGTCCTGAGGAAAAACCTCTGTGGTTGAGATAAGGATGTAAAAGTCTTTCTTCTCCCACTGCTCCTCCAGTCCTGCATGGAGGCCCTCTCCTCTTGCAGCTTTGTGGTCAGGCTGGTTGTCCTGTGTCAGATCCTGTTCCCCCTGCAGCTGTGAGCCCAATATGTTCTTGCTGATAATCATAAGTTTATGTTTAACCTATATTCTTGCTAAGGTGTATGATTTCTATGCTGACACACAGAAAGTTATCTTTACATTGTTCTGCTTTTATAATACCACGTTGTGATTTTTATGCACCAGTTTTTGCAAATGTATTCTTTTTGTATAATTATCACTGAAACTTTGTGTAACCTCACTCCCTCTCCCCTATTGAAAGAGCATAATAAAAAACTGAGGTTTTCAGGGGAATGTCAGAAATCCATGGAGCAGCATTATGTGGTGTCTCCTCTGGACCCAGCTTTAAGGAAAACTTTTTCCTTGTCTCTCGTTCTTTTTCCCCAACTACTGAATCACTTTGAGAGATCTTAAACCCACATTGATGTATTGGGAGCTGGTCTCGCCAATACTATTTTACAGGAAAATGCTACTCACTGTGTAGTTTGGAAATCAGTACCCATCAGAGAACTATTTGTTACAGGTCAGAAGTTAAGAATAAGTATTGAGAAACTCATAGAAATTTAACAGAGTAATTTTTTTTTTTTTTTT
>NW_016107318.1:11584387-11618328 GCF_001604975.1 Cebus imitator
AAAATGCTTGTTAGGCTGTGCCTAGTGGCTCACACCCGTAATCCCAGCATTTTGGGAGGTGGCGGCTGGTGGATCACTTGAGGTCAGGAGTTCAAGACCATCATGGGCAACATGATGAAACTCCAGCTCTACTAAAAATACAATACATAGTCAGACGTGGTGGCGTGCGCCTGTAATCCTGGCTTCTCAGGAAGCTGAGGTAGGAAAATCGCTCGAACCCAGGAGGTGGAGGTTGCGGTGAGCCGGGATCATGCCACTGCACTCCAGCATGGGTGTCTCAAAAACAAAAAGGCCGAACATGTTGGCTCATGCCTGTAATCCCAGCACTTTGGGAGGCCCAGGCAGGTGGATCACCTGCGGTCAGGAGTTCCAGACCAGCCTGGCCAACATGATGAAACCCCGTATCTCTACTAAAATTATCCAGATATGGTGGCACATGCCTGTAATCTCAGCTGCTCAGGAGGCTGAGGCAGGAAGATTGTTTGAACCCGGGAGGCAGAAGTTGCAGTGAGCCAAGATTACATCACTGTCCTGCAGCCTGGGCAACAGAGCGAGACTCCGTCTCAAAAACAAACAAATAAAAACCAGATGGAGCTTAAATGTTAGAGACTGATTCATCAAAACGAAGCTGCACACACATTGTAATATATTTCTTTTAACATGAATCTGGATGATTAAGTTTCTTCTGTTCCTTTCTCTTTTCTTTCTGCTTCCTTTCCCCCTCTTTTATTACATGTGGTTAAAAGCTAATTAGAAAAGCTTTAAGAACTAAGAATAAGTGCCCTATATTGTGTGCATATATGTGTGTACATAAATGCACATGCAGCAGAATAATTTAAAATATATAATAAATATTTGAATGAGTAGATCACATCATTAGGAATATTCCTAATTCCTACTCCCTAAGATGAAACATAAAAAATATTCTGCTTTTAATTTTGTGTTCTCAGTGTATAGATACTAAAGTGAAATGCTTCCCCAAAATATAAGAATCAGAGAAATAAGCAAAGTTATTTGAAAGTTAAAATTTGAAATGATCACACAGTGAATTGAAGTAGAGATCTGCAAAACCATCTAAAGAGACATAATGGCTTGCTGGGACCAACTTGGCAATAGCCACACTGAATGTTCTGATATAACAAAAGGAAAAAACGGACAAGCAGGTGCATATGAGATTGGGGAATAGAATGTTATTCATCCGGGAATGCAAAGAAAAAGGGGTCACAAAGGCACAAGTTGTCACTGGCCATCTGGCAAGGTATGGTTGGTGAAGAGAGGGATGGTGCTCCTCAGGTCTTATGAGTCTTCATCTGACTCACAGACAGAAATTTCACTCCCATGGAACAGGGCACATCAGGCTTTCAAAATGCAATGCCATTAAATATCATAATAAAACAACCAACTCCCCTTATTCTGATTCCATGTTCACCAAGCAGACTTCTGCTTATTTGGCTTTGTATGCAGTTTATCTACAGGGATGTGCTGATGAGTAATTCTAGTCCACTCAACCATTAATTTTAGATTGGAATTCTGATATATTAGTCTTTTATTCTTGCCTATCTGAAGTCCATCCCTGGAAAATGGTTCCATTGTTCATGTGTCGACAAAATTACATTTATTTACTTGTTACACTAAGGACTGGCTTACAGACAATGGTAAGTCCATTGTAGTAAGGGCCACCATATAAAGCTCTTGACTGTCAATCACTATTCTCCATACAATAGCCCTTTGCATTCCCTGAGCCAAATGTTCATAACAAGGATCCACATTAGGTTTTGATTTTAGCAACTGGATGCCCTCATTAACTGTATGACCACTTGACTTATTTTTCTACTCTTTATCATGCCTGAAAATGACCCAGATGGTACCATTTTTGAAGCTGCAAAAGTAGAGTGTGATGAACACTTAAATGATGTGCTAATCCTAATAACTAAAGCAAGATGTAGTTCAGGTGACAGATGACATTGAAACCAAAGTTTGCAATACAAATGACAGGAAAGAACTTCATTCCAAGTAGTGATTTCTAATCTACATGCTAATCTAATCCTACATGTGGTAGGATTTTATGATTTCATCTAAATAAAATGGCTTCACATTAAAAGTAAAATTATAGCTGCCTCGAGAATGTTAAATAAACCATCCCATTATTAATTTATTCCTATAGCAAATTTTTTGTTTGTTTTGTTTTGTTTTTCCTTTGGCAGTCATCTTTGACTACCTATAGCAAATATTTATTGAGGATCCATTAGTCCAAGACACTAAGCAGGGGACAGGGATGTTAGGGTGAATAAGACACAGTCTGCATGCTTTTGGTACTTATATTGTAATGGGAGATACAGAGAAGAAAGTCAGCAATTACAATATGTGAATAACTGATAAGTGATAGTTAAAGTAACGAACATTCTGAGCCTCCAGCCTGGGTGGCAGAGCGAGACACCATATCAAAGAGAGAGAGAGAGAGAGAAAGAAAGTAATGAATATTCTGGAAGTACATAGAAGTGCTTAACCTAGACATAGACAAGGTGTCAGAGAAGATATTGACAATTAAGGTGAGAGTCAATGAGAAGAGGAAGAGAAACAGCAGAGTACTGGCACAGGCTTGGAGATCTGAGGAATAAATGTGAATGACCAAACTGTAGCATACACACTAGAAATGGCAAGATTACAGACGCAAACAAGGTCAGCAAAACTGTGAAGGTATTGGTAATCCATGTTAGATTCTTTAGAGCTTATCTAGAACTCTATTGAAGACTTAAAAAACTTATTATGAATATTTCATAGACACAAAATGCATAGTAATATTAAAAATCTGCATATACATCACTAAGCTTAAGAAATAAAATGTAAGCACTCTTGTTCCAGTGAGCCAACAACTCTCCAGCCTGGGTGACAGAGTGAGGTTGTCAGAGGCGTTTGAAACAGAGCGACTCCACCTTGAACAGGGGCTGGGTAAGATAAGGCACAGACCTACTAGGCTGCATTCCCAGTAGGTTAAGGAGGTCGGCACAATACAGGTCACAAAGACCTTGCTGTTAATACAGTATGTGGTGAAGAAGCCAGCCAAAACCCACCAAAACCAAGATGGCAACAAAAGTGACCTCTTGGTCCTCTTCACCGCTCATCATACGCTAATTACAACACATTAGCATGCTAAGAGAAACTCTCACCAGTGCCATAACAGTTTACAAATGCCATGGCAATGTCAGGAAGTTACTCTACATGATCTAAAAAATAGAGGAAGACAGCCGGACATGATGGCTCACACCTGTAATCCCAGCACTTTGGATGGTCTAGGCAGGTGGATCGCAGGAGGTCAGGAGTTCAAGATCAGCCTGGTCAACATGGTGAAACCCCGTCTCTACTAATAACACAAAAATTAGATGGGCGTGGTAGTGCACACCTGTAATCCCAGCTACTCGGGAGGCTGAGGCAGGAGAATCCCTTTAACCCAGGAGGTGGAGGTTGCACTGAGCCAAGATCGGGCCATTGCACTCCAGCCTGCAGCAAGAGAGAAACTCCATCTCAAAAAAACCAAAAGGAAACCCTCAGTTTCAGGAATTGCCTACTCCTTTCCTGGAAAACTCATGAATAATCCACCTCTTGTTTAGTGTATACAGAAATAACTAAGTATTAGTTGAGCAAACTGCGCCGCTGCTCTAAGGAGTGGCCATTCTTTATTTCTTTACTTTTTTAATAAATTTGCTTTCCCTTTATGGATTCATCTCAAATTCTTTCTTGCACAAGCTCCAAGAACCCTCTCTTGGGGTCTAGATAGGGAGCCCTTTCTGGCGACAAGACCTATCACAGAAAAAAAAAAAATCACATAAGTACTCTTTAAAAAAAAAGAAAAACCTAAAAAGCAAAAATTAAAAATACATATATAATACAAACGCACATGATAAAATTTTCTTATATACCCCTGATGGTGTTTTTCTCCTTCATGCTCTATTGAAACCATTATCCTGAATTTGGTGTTATTATTCCCACACATTTGGCTTTGTACTTTAACTACATCCATAACTCTAAACAACTCAAACAAATGGTTGAGGGGTAAGACTGCCAGATGAAATACAAGGTGTCGGCTGTAAGGGTAGCCAAAAGAAAGGAGAATAGGCCCAAAGTCAGGCAAGCAACTCTTTTTTTTTTTTTTAATAAAGAGGAGGTATCGCCATGTTGGTCAGGCTGGTCTTGAACTCCCAACCTCAGGTGATCCGCCTGCCTTGGCCCCCAAAGTGCTTGGATTACAAGTGTGAGCCATCACGCCCCACCAAGCAAGTCTTATTAACCTGCCAGTCTGCTCCGTAATAATCAGAGGAGGCAGCTGTGAGCTTACAAGACAAGCGGTTTATATGGGGTGAGGGAGGCGTAAGTGGGTTTTTTAGGACTGAGGTAATCTATTCTCTGGTAACAGGCACAGAGATAAGTTTGTTATCTTGTAGCAGACCTACAATACATCATCCTGTGACTTTTGTTGTGGCAGTCTTTAAAAAAAAGAGAAAAACCAGGAGGTTTTTTTTTTTTTTTTTTTTTTACAGATGTGTCAAACAGAAATGTAGAAGTATGGATAGCCAACCTATGTTTTCCTTGCCCTCCCTGGAGCTGCCTGATGGCTGCAATGAGGTTTTGCTTAATTGCAGTGTGCCTGGCAGCCTTGATGTGGTGCCTAGATAGGGGTTTAGGAATGCAGCTGCAGAGCAATGGGGCGGTGGGGGTGGGGGGACGGGGTCAACCTGCGCAGAAGGGATTTTCTTGAATTGTAAAATATTACAAGAGACTTATTCTCAGCCAAATATGAGTGATCATGGTCTGTGACGCAGGCCTCAGGCAGTCCTGAGAACATGTGCCCCTTGGTTTTATGCATTTTTGGAAGACGTAAGACATTAATCAAATACATTTAAGAAATACATTGGGGCCAGGCATGGCGGCTCAAGCCTGTAATCCAAGCACTTTGGAGGCCAAGGCGGGCAGATCACCTGAGGCCAAGGCCGGGAGTTAAAGACCAGCCTGACCAACATGGTGAAACCCCCATCTTTATATATATATATATATATAAAGATTAAAAAAAAAAGAAATACATTGGCTCGGTTCAGAGAAGTAGAACAACTCAAAGCGATGTGTGTAGGGGGGACTTCCAGTATATAGGTAGATTTAAACATTTTCTGGTTGACAGTTGAGTTTATCTAAATACCTGGGATCAATAGAAAGGAAATGTCTTGCTTGCAGAGAACAAAGTTTTATCATGTAGATGAAGCCTCTAGGTAACAGGCTTAAGAGAGAATAGATTGTAAATGCTTTTCATCAGATTTAAAGCCTGTGTTGATGTTAATGTCCGAGAGGCATCATGAAGCACGTCTGACCCCCACTTCCCATCATGGCCTGAACCAGTGTCTCAGGTTAAATTTTTTTTTTTTTTTTTGAGACAGAGTTTAGCTCTTGTTGCCCAGGCTGGAGTACAATGATGCGATCTCCCCCAACTGCAAACTCCGCCTCCCGGGTGCAAGTGATTCTCCTGCCTTAGCATTCTGAGTAGCTGGGATTACAAGCACCTGCCATCATGCCCAGCTAATTTTTGTATTTTTACTAGAGATGGGGTTTCACCACGTTGTCCAGGCTGGTCTCAAACTCCTGACCTCAGGTGATCGCCGCCACGGCCTCCCAAAGTGCTGAGATTACAGGTGTGAGCCACTGTCCCCGGCCTCTCAGGTTAAATTTTAAGAGCACCCTGGCCATTGAGGAAGTCCATTCAGATGATTGGGGGGCCTTACAATTTTATTTTTAGTTTACAGAGGTGCCCAGGTAAATATGAATTTCAGATAAAAAACATTTTTTTTTTTAAGACGGGGTTTCACCATGTTGGTCAGGCTGGTCTTGAACTCCCGACCTCAGGTGATCCACCCGCCTTGGCCTCCAAAGTGCTTGGATTACATGTGTGAGCCACCGTGCCTGGCCTAAAAAACATTTTTTCTAAGTGTAAGTGCATCCCAAATATTGCATGGGACAATATCTCAAGTATTACAAATATCCCTGTCCTAGTTGGGATACACTTATACTAAAAAGTTATATGTTTGAACTTCAAATTTAACTGGGTGTCCTGTAATTTTATTTGATAAACCTGGCAATCCAAGGGGTAGGTGATGCGAGGTTTTGTGTGTGCAAGCATAGGTGGGAAATGGGAGTCACAGATCCGTTTGGAGACAGTTTCAAGTGACAGTAGCCTGAACCCAAATACGGCTAGTGGTATTAACCAAAAATAAAATTCTAAGCTTCCCCACTCCAACTGTCTATCTGAATGGACTTCCTCCTCATTCAGGGCTCTTTTAAAATTTAACCGGAGAGACTTTCAGGTCATGATGGGAAGTGGGGGTCAAACATGCCTCATTATACCTCTCCAGCATTAACATCAACACAGACTTTAAGTCTGATAAGAGGCCGGGCATGGTGGCTCACGCCTGTAATCCAAGCACTTTGGAGGCCAAGGCAGGCGGATCAGCTGAGGACGGGAGTTCAAGACCAGCATGACCAACATGGTGAAACCCCGTCTTTATTTTAAATATATATATATGTATTTAAAAAAATAAAGAAAAAAAAGTCTGATAAGAAACATTTTAGAGGTCGGGTGCAGTGGCTCACACCTGTAATCCCAGCACTTTGGGAGACTCAGGCGGGTGGATCACGAGGTCAGGAGTTTAAGACCAGCCTGGCCAAGATGGCGAAACCTCATCTGTACTAAAAATACAAAAATTATCCAGGCATGGTGGCGGGTGCCTGTAATCCCAGCTACTTGGGAGGCTGAAGCAGAGAATTGCTTGAACCTGGGAGGTGGAGGTTGCAGTGAGCCAAGATCATGCCAACTGCACTCCAGCATGGGCAAAAGAGTGCTGTCTCAAAAAAAAAAAAAAAAAAGAAGAAACATTTTACAATCTGTTAAATGTGGGCTCTGAATTAAGAGACCTCCCCCAAGGGGGTCTCTTGGCATCTTGAATAAGGAATTGGACAAAACGCACAAACAAAGCAAGGAAGGAATGAAGAGCTTTATTGAAAATGAAAGCACATAGCATGGGAGCAGTCCTAAGCATAGGGGCTCAAAGGACCTGTTACAGAGATTTTGGGAGTTTCCATTGGTTACTTGGGGTACACTCTATGTAAATGGAGAGGATGAAGTAAAGGTACAAAGTCATTTACAGCATACACCCTGTGGAGAGGAGATTTCCTGTTATTGCTGAAGTGTGAATTGGCCTTAGGTTCCCTGCCTCCAGACCCTATTTTCCATCCTCATGTCGAGAGAGAAGTCAAAGGTAATAAGTGAAATATGGATTTGGTAGTGAGATTGCTGATAGAGATGAGTTTCATTTTGAAAACGTTAGTTAGATGTTTTTGAGGAATACCTATTTATTTATTTATTTCTGGCCCTGTCGCCCAGGCTGGAATGCAGTGGCACGATCTCAGCTCACTGCAACCTCCGCCCCACCCCCAGGTTCAGGCAATTCTCCTGCCTCAGACTCCGGAGTAGCTGGGATTACAGGTGTCCACCACCACACCTGGCTAACTTTTTTTTTTTTTTTTTGAGATGGAGTCTCACTCTGTTGCTAGGCTGGAGTGCAGTGGTGGAATCTCAGCTCACTGCAACCTCCCTCTCCTGGGTTCAAGTGATTCTCCTGCCTCAGCCTCCCGAGTAGCTGTGACTTCAGGCTTGCTTCACCATGCCTAGCTAATTTTTGTGTTTTTAGTAGAGATGGGATTTTACCATATTGACAGGGTGGTCTTGATTTCTTCACCTTGTGATTTGTCCTCCTCGTCTTCCCAAAGTGCTGAGATTACAGATGTGAGCCCCCGTGCCTGACCTAATTTTTGCATTTTTAGTAGAGATGGGGTTTAACCATGTTAGCCAGGCTGGTCTTGAACTCCTGACCCCAGGTGTTCCACCCACCTTGATCTCCCAAAGTGCAAGGTTTACAGGTGTAAGCCACCGCGCCCAGCCTGGAATATTTAGACTATAGATACAGAATGTAGTTACATATATTCTGAGCAATAAAGTAATGTAAAATAAAACAGATCCAGGAATCTATGGACACAAGTACTGACCCTTGTCTTTCTATACAATTTAATCTCTTGCACACTACCCATTGTGCCTTTTGTTAACAGTCTTGCCCTGTCACCCATGCTGGATCTCAGCTCACTGCAACCTCTGCCTCCCAGGTTCAAGTGTTTCTCCTGCCTCAGTATCCAGAGTAAGTGGGATTACAGGCATGCACCACTGCTCTTGGCTAATTTTTGTATTTTTCGTAGAGACGGGTTTTCATCATGTTGGCCAGTCTGGTCTCAAACTCTTGGCCTCAAGTGATCCACCTGCCTCTACCTTCCAAAGTGTGGGGCTTACCCATTGTGTCTTAACCTCTCCTTTCACTACAAAACCCATTTCTGTCTCTGTTCTAATTCTCTTGTTTCTAGTCTTTGTTGATCTAAAAATAATTTTAATTATGAATGCTGTACTTTATCTTTTCCTTTTCATCCATTGACTTAGCCTTTCACTATGCTCCTGGCATTTTTCTCCCTCTTCCACCAAATCAATCTGTGGGTTTTATCTGTCTCAAAGGAATTTCTTCCTTCAGGAACTTCTGGCTGTTATTGGCTCTGGTTCCCTTGGCAACTCCTGCTTCTCAGATTTTTTTCTGATTACTTAAGAGAAATTTTACTAAATCACTGATAACCACTGATCAGAAACTGCAGAAGAAAGGGAAAGTGCTCCGCACTGCTGCTGAGAGAGGAAGGGGGCAGATTTAGAGGACACAGAAAAATACTGAGACCCAGAAAGATGGAAGTAAAATGTGTGAAGAAAGCACAGATTTACATGGTTTGTTATTTTTTTTATTTTTTTTTTTTTGCTTATGACTTTAGCCTTTGCTGGCCTCCCCGCGGCTGTTATTTTTATTTGTCAGTGAACTGTTGTGTTGCCAGATTTCGGAGACGATTACCTCATTAGTCAGATAGCTATATCATCTACCAAATAAAATACTCTTAGGTCTGGTTCAACCAATATGGAATGCAGGAAATCATATTCTAGATTATTGTGTGAATAAGAAACACAAATCTTCGGAAAAGATGAAAGAAAAAAGATGTACACTAAACTTGCACTAATGTATACACTAGAAACATATTAGTATGCAATGCAATGAGAATTGAGTTAAGATTAGTAACTACAGATCCTAATTGAAGTCTGCTGATGCATTTAAAAAATATAACAAGTGAAATTTTATTTTGTACAGTACTGCTATTCTGTATTCCATATTACCATAGTGCTTTTGTTAAATGAAGACACCAGGACAGGGATTAGGTGCTTTGTATAGGGCTAATACAGATACATACATTTCTGACAAAGTCCAAAATACTTTTTCTTAGAGCCAGATTTAATTGTCTAGCCAATGTTTGGTGTTGGTGAACACATAAACTATTTAACAAAACTCTGGCCACGCACAGTGGCTCACGCCTGTAATCCCAGCACTTTGGGAGGCTGAGGTGGGTGGATCACTTGAGGTCTGGCGTTCAAGACCAGTCTGACTAACATGGAAAAAACCCCATCTCTACTAAAAACACAAAATTAGCCAGGCATGGTGGCACATGGCTGTAATCCCAGCTACTTGGGAGGTTGAGTCAGGCGAATCGCTTGAACCCAGGAGGCGGAGGTTATGGTGAGCTGAGATCACAACATTGCACTCCAGCCTGGGCAACAAGAGTGAAATTCCATCTGAAAAAAAAAAAAAAGTAAATACAGTGTTTCCAAGTGAAATTATTTACTCTTTACATATTGATATAATTGATAATCCATTACATATTTTATTATATTGAATCCAAGACACTGCAATAACAGGTTTTTTTGTTGAAGTAAAATCCTGTTTTAAGTCTTTGGGTGTAGTACTTTTGCTGACCACTATTGCGTTTGTCTCTCCAGCATTATTCCCCACCTCATTCCCATTATGCAACAGTTCACTGTTTGGAGAGCTTGACCCCACTTCTGGCTCAGAGGTCAATCCTGATTGGGTGAAACTAATCTGAGTAACTCCCTCCTTCACAGGGGTTTGTCAGATAACCCAGGCCTGAGCCAGTCACCATTCTCCCGGACACAGATTGGACTGAGTTATCTTGTGACTGTCATACTTCAAATTTATGCGGAAGCAGGACTTCTTTGGACCTTAAGGAGGAAGCAAGTGGCTGCTGTTACCTGCTGGCAGCTAACCTGTGTTCTTGAAGGAAGCTGACATGAGAAGGACTCTTCATACATTGAGAAACACAGAGAGATTCACTGAAAAACTGACATGGGATCCTGAGGGGCCACTCTTGAAGACTTATCTCTGCACCTTTCTGTTATGTAAGTCAATATATTCCTTTAATTTAACCCAGTTTCAGTTGAATTTATTGTTACTTGTTTCTTTCTTCTCTTTTTTTTTTAGAGACGGATTTCTCCATGTTGGTCAGGGGTTCCTCCATGTTGGTCAGGCTGGTCTCAAACTCCCAACCTCCGGTGATCCACTCCACCGGCCTCAGCCTCCCAAAGTGCTGGGATTACAGGCATGAGCCACCATGCCTGGACTATTTTTACTTGTATATGAAAAACAAAAAGTCATAAATGATGTATCTTATCTTTGGCCTCATGTAGGAATCCAAGAGTGCAGTAGCTAATTTCAGTGCAGTTATATTGGGATTATTTAAGAAGTTTATTTAGCATCTCATTATTGAGTCCGTAGTTGTCTTAGCACCTTGTAAATACTTTGGGGTTTTGTGTGTGTGTGTGTTTTCTTTTTAGAGACAGGGTTTCACCATGTTGGCCAGTCTGGTCTCGAACTCCTGACCTCAGGTGATCCACCTGCCTCAGCCTCCCAAAGTGCTGGGATTACAGGCGTGAGCCACCATGCCCAGCCGGGGTTTTGTGTTCTAATGGATTGATTAATTCAACAACTGCTTACTATTAATATTAAGCATTCACTCCCTGTAAGGCACTGTGCATACAGCAATGATCAGCATAGTTCCAGTACTCAGAGAGCTCCAAGGATTAGCTGAGAGACCAGACAGGAATATCAAGAAGGCATGCAGAAGTTACAATGGGGAATCAGAAAGAAGACAAAGGAGGGACACCTAATTCAAATGATGGGTTGTTGGATAGGAGAGAGAAGGAGACGAATGAGCAGGTATCATCAAAGATTCCTATGAAGGGGTTCCTAACTTCTGTTTTTGTTTCATGGAGTCTTTGGGAGTTTGGAGAAACCTATGGACCAATTTTCAGAAGAGTGTTTTTAAATATGTAAAATATTTTGGATTAAAAGGAAATTTTGAGTATTTAAATAGCCATATATATATATATATATATATATATTTTTTTTTTTCTTCTTCTTCTTCTTCTTCTTCTTTTTGAGACAGAATCTCACTCTGTTACTCAGGCTGAAGTGCAGTGGCTCAATCTCGGCTCACAGTAACCTCCACTTCCCAGGTTCAAGCAGTTCTCTGCCTCAGCCTCCCAAGTAGCTGGGATTACAAGCCCCCGCCACCACACCCGCCAATTTTTGTTTTTTCTTAGTAGAGATGGGGTTTCCCCATCTTGGCCAGGCTGGTCTTGAACTCCTGACCTCATGATCCACCTGCCTTGGCCTCCCAAAGTGCTGGGATTACAGGCATGAGCCACAGTGCCTGGCCATAAAATATTTTTAAAAGCAAATTTGTAATATAATAAAGTATATGCATCTTTATTAACTCATTAAAGAACAAAATCTAGCAATGAGAATACTTATTAAGATAATTTTAGGGGTAATAATGAGTATAAATGAAGTTTTGAGTTGTCTGCAGCAACTGTTATGTGATATGAAAATACCTGTGGTTTGTTTTGGTTGTGAAGTCACAGGTACTGCTAATGCTCATACTATTGTGGTTTGTGGCATACATTAATAATAGAATGACATGCTAAATTTTATTTAGAGGGTTAGTTCAATATAACTTCCTGGCTCTGGGCCGGGCGCGGTGGCTCACGCCTGTAATCCCAGCACTTTGGGAGGCCGAGGCGGTTGGATCACGAGGTCAAGAGATCGAGACCATCCTGGTCAACATGGTGAAACCCCGTCTCTACTAAAAATACAAAACTTAGCTGGGCATGGTGGCGCGTGCCTGTAATCCCAGCGACTCAGGAGGCTGAGGCAGGAGAGTTGCCTGAACCCGGGAGGCGGAGGTTGCGGTGAGCCGAGATCGCGCCATTGCACTCCAGCCTGGGTAACAAGAGCGAAACTCCGTCTCAAAAAATAAAATAAAATAAAATAACTTCTTGGCTCTGAATTCTGTGCCAAGTTAAAAAATAATGCTTGTGTTAAGAAGGGATAAAATTCCGGCAGACCGCTGCCGAGCCGCCATCATGGATACGAGCCGTGTGCAGCCTATCAAGTTGGCCAAGGTCACGAAAGTCCTGGGCAGGACCGGTTCTCAGGGACAGTGCACGCAGGTGCGAGTGGAATTTACGGACGACACGAGCCGCTCCATCATCCGCAACGTAAAAGGACCTGCGCGCGAGGGCGACGTGCTGACCCTGTTGGAGTCCGAGCGAGAGGCCTGGAAGTTGCACTGAGTTTGGCTGCCTGCTGGGTTTTGGATGTTGGATTCGACCACTTGAGATGGAAAAGGTGTGTCACGATCTGGTCCTTTATTTTATGCTGCCACACGTAAATTGAGATGGACCTTTAAATAAAGCCTTTGTAAAAAAAAAAAAAAAAGAAGAGATAAAATTAGATTTAATTTTTTTTTTTTTTTTTTGAGACAGAGGTTCCCTCTATTGCCCAGGCTGGTGTGCAGTGATGCAATCTCGTCTCACTGCGACCTTTGCCTCCCAGGTTCAAGAGATTTTCCTGCCTCAGCCTCCTAAGCAGCTGGGACTACAGGCAGCCACCACCATGGCTGGCTGATTTTTTTTTTTTTTTGTATTTTTTAGTAGAAATGGAGTTTCACCATATTGGTCAGGCTGGTCTCGAACTCCTGAGCTCAAGCGATCTGCCCACCTTGACCTTCCAAAGTACTGGAATTACAGGCGTGAGCCACAGTGCCCAGCCCCAGAAAGATTTCTAATCATCTGATTTCTATTTTCTCCAGATAGAATAACTTCTTCTTCTATATTATATTGGGAGCTCCTATCTAATTTCAATTCTTGTATTTTTCTTCACGTATTGCAATCATATTTCTATCATTTTTTTCATAATGTATTGTAATCTTATATTTCTGTCGTTTTTACAAGTCCTTAAAAATAATGGATGGGGCCAAGTGCAGTGACTCATGCCGGTAATCCCAGAACTTTGGGAGGCTGAGGTGGAAAGATCAATTGGTCCTGGGAGTTGAAGACCAGCCTGGGCAACATAGTGAGACCCAGTCTCTATAACAATAATAATAATAATAATAATAATGTATGGGCTGGGTGCAGTAACTCACACTTGTAATCCCAACACTTTGGGAAGCTGAGTTGGGCTGATGGCTTGAGTTCAGGAGTTTGAGACTAGCCTGGGTGACATGGCCAAACCCAGTATCTACAAAAAACACAAAAATTAGCCAGGCCCTATAGTCCCAGGAGTAGGGAGCTGAGGCCAGAGGATCCACTTGAGCCTGGGAGGCGGAGGCTGTAGTGAGCTGAGATCACACCACTGTCCTGCAGCCTAGCTGGCAGAATGAGACCCCATCTCAAAAAAGCAACAAAAATAAGTCCTGGTGTGGTGGCTCATGCCTGAAATCCCAGCACTTTGTGGGGCCGAGGCAGGCAGATCACCTGAGGTCAGGAGTTCAAGACCAGTCTGTCCAATATGGTGAAACCCCATCTCTAAAAATACAAAACTTAGCTGGGTGTGGTGGTGGGTACCTGTAATCCCAACTACTTGGGAGGCTGAGGCAGAAGAATCACTTGAACCCAGGAGGCAGAGGTTGCAGTGAGCTGAGACCACACCATTGCACTCCAGCCTGGGCAACAAGAGCAAAACTCTGTCTCAAAATAAATAAATAAATGATGCATTTTATTTATTTATTTATTTTTAGAGACAGGATACCTGTCATTCAGGCTGGTATGCAGTGGTGCAATCCTAGCTCACTGCAGCCTTGGACTCCCCGGCTCAAGTGGTTCTCCCACCTCAACCTCCTAAATAGCTGGAACTACAGGTGTTCAACACCACGTGTGGCTAATTTTTTATATTTTTTGATAGAGATGGGATTTCCCTAAGTTGCCCAGGCTGGTTTCAAACTCCTGACCTCAAGTGATCATCCCAATTTGGCCTTTCAAAGTGTTGGGATTACAGGCGTGAGCTAGCACACCTGGCCTGAATATTATTTTTGATGTGTATGGTGTTTGATTTCCCTGAAGGGATACCTAGGAATTTCCACATTCATCCATGGGTGACAGCCGCTAATAAAGAACTTTTAAATTCAGGATCTACTGATAGGAAACTTCACAAGTATAATGGGATATTATTTGGTGCAGGTTTTTAGTAATAATAGGATGCTTGCCACTCTCCCTATACACACACTTTGAATATTGGTGTTTTCAAGATGTTGTTCTATACTGGACCTTCTTAATTTCTTATTCTATAAACTCTTCTTGGGGAACTCACCCACTTCTGGAGCATCAATTAGTGTGTAATAAGAACTCCTGAATCCAGCCTATACCTAGTTCTCTGTCACCTAAGGCTCACTTGCAAATATGTAAGATGTAGACAATCTAACTCCCTCTAGCTATGCAACTTTCGACTCAATATGCTAATATTAAACTCATTTTTAAAAAACTCTTAAACCTTTTTCTGCCTCACTCTTATTAACTTGGTTCATGCTCTCATCATCTGAATTACTGCACACTTCTTTAAAGTTCTGTTCTTGATGCATACTTATCTAAAGTATGAGTGACTGAATTTTCTAAAAAGGTGAATTGCATTATGCTAGTCCCTGTTTAAAATCCCTAAAAAGACTATTCTTTCTTTCTTTTTTGTAGGATAAAGTGTAAACTTTTGTGGGGTTGGTTTGTTTGTGTTTTGGGACGAAGTCTTGCTCTTGTTGCCCAGGCTGGAGTGCAGTGGCACAATCTTGGCTCACCGCAACCTCCGCCTCCTGGGTTCAAGCGATTCTCCTGCCTCAGCTTCCTGAGTAGCTGGAATTACAGGCATGCACCATCACGCCCGGCCAATTTTTTGTGTGTTTTTAGTGGAGACAGGGTTCTCCATGTTGGTCAGATTGGTCTCAAACTCTAGATCTCAGGTGATCCGCCTGCCTCAGCCTCCCAAAGTGCTGAGATTACAGGTGTGAGCCACTGCACCCAGCAAAGTGTAAACTTTTAAGGTGACATACAAAGCTGCATGACCTGGCCCTTCCTCTCTCTCTAGCATCACAGTCAGATTTGATTGTACCACATTCTAGATATTCAAGTATTGCACGAGTTTTTTTAACTGCAAGTGAGGATATTAATGCTAATCATTGGGAGATAACAGCATATAAAGTGCCAAGCATACTGCCTGGCTTAAAGTTAACAATAAATATTGGCTATTGTGAAGAGGAAAATATTATTGCATGTATTTGCTCAATCTCTACTGCTGCCTCACGAGGATGCTTTGAACTGCAGATTGGGTAATGTTTTAACACAAAGGAAACTCTCCCCTCCACCAAAAAAGAAAGAAAAGGAAGAAAGAGATTTATCTGAATAGACTGGTAAGAAAATTGGAGGTGAAAAGCTGAGTGACAGGGGAGGATAAAAAGAGGCCTATGGAGTTGTTTGCAGAGGTGAGTTAGGAATAGTATAAACTAAGAAAAAAGAGATCTGGCTGGGCGCAGTGGCTCATGCCTGTAACCCCAGAACTTTGGGAGGCTGAGGCTGGCCGATCACTCAGGTCAGGGGTTCAAGACCAGCCTTGGTCTTGACAAGGGCTGTCTTCAAGACAAGGCCAACATGGCGAAACCCCATCTCTTCTAAAAATACAAAAATTATTTGGGTGTGGTGGTGCGGGCCTGTAATCCCTGCTACTTTGGAGGCTGAGGCAGGAGAATCACTTGGACCTGGGAGATGGAGGTCGCAGTGAGCCGAGATTGCACCACTGCACTCTAGCCTGGGCAACAGAGACTCTGTCTAAAAAAAAAGGAGAGAGAGAGATCTGAGCGATTTGCTGTTAGAATATAGGGGGCCTTTGGAGAGATAAATGAATGAAGAGCTTTAGGATGTTTTGCCAACCCTACCCTTACCTCCTCAGTGTCCAGCTTTAGTGACTTTATGTTAAAGTTTTATGGTTGGCAGATTTCTTCAGAGTTTGACACTGGGTTGAGTTTGGTAATGAACTAATACAGTTATACTTCTTTTTTCTTTTTTTTTTTTTCTTTTGAGATGGAGTCTCACTCTGTCGCCCAGGCTGGATTGCAGTGGCTCAATCTCAACTCACCGCAGACGCCGCCTCCCGGATTCAAGCAATTCTCCTGCCTCAGCCTCCTGAGTAGCTGGAGCGGGCGCGCCACCATGCCCGGCTGTTTTTTTTTTTTTTTCCTTTAATAGACACTGGGTTTCCCCACGTTGGTCAGGCTGGTCATCAATTACCTTGGGTGATCACCCGTCTTGGCCTCCCAAAGTGCTGGGATTAAAGACGTGAGCCAACGCGCTCGGCCTTTTAAATTTAATTTAATTTTAGTAGACACGAGTTTCACCATGTTGATCAGTCTGGCCCCGTCCTAGTGATCTACCTGCCTGGGTCCCCCAGAGTGCTGGGATTACAGGCGCGGGCCACTGAGCCGGGTTTAGAGTTATATTTCAGTTACACGATTATTTGCCCTTGAGTGTCCCCACCCTCATATGTTAACTCTGACATCTGCACGAAATTCATTCATCTAATAAATATTTAAGTGGCCTCTCCTCTTTCCGTTTGTTGAACAGCCCATCGTTTTCCATGACTTTCCTGACAACTGAACACTAAAATTCGCCCCTCCTTTTTTTTTTTTTTTTTTTTTTTTTTTTTTTCTTTTTTTTTTTTTTTTTTTGTTCAAGGCACCTTCCCGCTTCTGCTTTTAAGTATTTGGCTGTAATTCCTCTTCTACAGTGCTTCTTGCAATGAGGAATGAGGACTGGTGCTTTTACATATTTGCGAACTAGGCGTACGGCACGAAGTAGATGCTTACTAAATGCTGATTGAATGAGTATCCTGTGCATCTCAGAGGCATCACATCCAGCGTGCCGTGGCGTCATTCGGCACTCCTCTGCGGGAGGCTCAGATCCGGAGGGGTTACATGGCTATTTAGCACCTAGCAGCTCCAACGCAGGCTGTGGTTTCAGACCGCCCACAAAAAGCGCAGCTGGCGGGAGTGCGGGCTCGGGGCCACTGGCAGCTGGAAGACTCCAGCTCCTGCGGAAACACGCTGCTTGGGAGGCGCCAGCACCCAGTAACTCTGGGAATAAAAGGTGCGAGGGAGGGAGCGGGCGGCTCACTTATCGCGGTGTTTCCTCCCTTTTCACTCCCGGAGCAGCTCTCGCGAGAGGAGCAAGAGGAAGATGGCCGTGTCCTGCTTTTAGGTTTGAGGCGGCGACGGCGGCGGCTCTGACCGCGAGACGGAGATCCTGGTGTTGTGGGCACCTGAGCTCTAGCACCCCACAGCGAGCGCGCGTCCTTTCGTGCCGAGGCGAGAGCCGGCTCTTTCCCGGGAGATGCGTTTGTCCCAGGCTCTGGGGCGCAGTGGGAGTTCATGCTGCGCTGGAGGCTCCTGGTCACCGCTCTAATCGCCTTGTGCCGCCGCAGCGCCAGCTCCGTCGCCGGCGGTGAGCCTCCCGATCCCCCCCACTGCCCCTGGCGGCGGCGATGACCGGGGAGAAGATCCGTTCACTGCGGAGGGACCACAAGCCCAGCAAAGAAGAAGGGGACCTGCTGGAGCCCGGGGATGAGGAAGCGGCGGCTGCCCTCGGCGGCACTTTTACCAGAAGCAGGATTGGCAAGGGCAGCAAAGCTTGTCATAAGATCTTCAGTAACCATCACCACCGGCTGCAGCTGAAGGCAGCTCCGGCCTCCTCCAATCCCCCCGGCGCCCCGGCCCTGCCGCTGCACAATTCCTCTGTGACTGCCACCTCCCAGTCCCCGGCCCTTCTGGCCGGCACCAACCCCATTCCTGTCGTCGCGGATGGAGGCAGTTGCTCCGCACACTACCCAGTGCACGAGTGCGTCTTCAAGGGGGATGTGAGGAGACTGTCCTCTCTCATCCGCACGCACAATATCGGGCAGAAAGATAATCACGGTGAGGAGTGCTAGCCCCTCTCCACCTCTCTCCTTCCCCAGCTTAGGGTGTGCCTCCCCAGGCTTCTGGAATCCTAGGCCCCCACCTCCAGCCGACTCTTCTTTCCTCTCCTTTGCCCATCATCCGGGCCATTCGGTAAATCATGACCGACTCAGTAATAGCGTGCCAGTGGTCAGCGGTTTGGTTCTTGTGGGTGCAAAGGAATGTTTCTTTCTGGCCCACTTCAGAGTTTCTAGTGAGAAACTGTTTTGTTTGAGACAAACCTTCGATGTGCTGATTCTGGACTGTCAGAAATTTTAGGTTGCCTCTCACCCAACCTGGTTTTCTCCCTTTGTTTATGGAGCTGTATATTTTTTATTTCTCTCTCCTTCCTCCCATCTTGGCATTTTTAATTTTGAACACATAAATTGCCCTCCTCCCTTCATGACTCACATACAGATCCCATCTTGACTGCAAGTGGTTGTGATTCTACCTGCCACCAGGTTGTTTCTTTTTTGTCTGCTTTCAGTAAACTTAGAATGTTTGATTTATGAAAGCCACACGGTAGAAATTTGTTGGTATTTGAAACTTAGAACAGTTAAAAGTGACTTCTCAACTGTTGATTTTTGTTAGAGATTTGACTGTTTGCTTGTTTTAAGTAGATAATTGCTAATAGTAATGTCTCATCTTGATGACTGTGACTAGAAGTAGTATTATGATTTTTATAGTAATTTTATCTTCAGTCTATATTGACTATTTCTTTTTGCCTTGTCAGCTGAATATCTTTCTGTTCTAAAAAATAATGTGATTGAGTTGACTTTTAAGCAACAGTTATTAATGAAAACTAATAACTGACATTTTTAACAATAGGCTGTTTTAAACTGGGTAGTTGGCAAATATTGTTGATCCCTCTGCTTTTAATATGAACATAGCATATATTCAGTTAGAACACAATGAACCAACTCTGTGCTCTAAATGATATACGTATCAATGAAATACTTGCCTGTGAAATAAGCTCCCTTAATTCCATTGGGTTGTAGGCTTCTTAGGACAAAAATTAAGATAAAAAAATGAGTAAGGTTTCTCTTGGCTGTATAATTCTCTAACAACTGCACTTGTTTTCTGAATTTACAATGTTGTAATTGTCATAAAATCACCACCTATCATTTATCATAAATCCCCAAAAGTTGCAGCCAGTTTTTCATTTTTACATTTAAATTACTTAATTATTTTACTATTATTGTAGAAGCATAATGTTGTTTGTTGTTGATGGCAATTATATTCTAACCCTTTGGAAAACAGTTGTTAGTGGGAGATGGGTTGTAGCTTCAGTTTATTATTAAATTATTAGGAAGTTTTTCCATTGGTCTACATAGTAGTTATAGTTACATTACCTTGAAATATCCCTGAAACAGAATAATTTGTTTTGAGAGTTAACTCCCTTTGAAAGAAGAGATGGATGAATATCACAGAAGGTACTGAATTACAGGATTGTTGGGCATTCGTGTCTTCTTCAACCCAACATTTAGGAGTACATTTGTTTAAGTTCAAATTCTGTTCAAAGTAATTAGAATCCTGTATACTCTTAAACTCTTGTCCTTAGCCCACTGAAATTCACTTTTTCAAAAGAAGATTTTTATTGTGTTTAGCACCCCTTATATCATTAACGTTTCTGATTAATGTAACCATTAGTTCACATACCTGGGGAAAATATAATTGTTTCCCCCCCTGCACTGTACATGCTCATCTACAGTCAGGTATCCTAGGAAGAGTAGCTTCAATTTAATGTGCTTCTTGCGGTGGGCACGGTGGCTCACACCTGTAATCCTAGCACTTTGGGAGGCTGAGGTGGGTGGATCACCTGCGGTCAGGAGTTCAAGACCAGCCTAGCCATCATGGTGAAACCCCATCTTTAAAAAAAAAAAAAAAAAAAAAAGTGCATCTTATTTAGTCTTTTTTTCTCTCATAGCCTCATAAATTTATCTGACACATTATTACTTTTACTCTTGGTATTTTAGTAACCTGGATGTTTTTAGATTTTTAGGATTTTTTTCCTTTAAAATTAGAAAAGATAAATACGTTAAAATCACTGAAACAAAAGCAAGCTTGGCCAGGCACGGTGGCTTACACCTGTTATCCCAGTACTTTGGGAGGCTAAAATGGGTGGATTACCTGAGGTCAGGAGTTCAAGATCAGCCTAACCAACATGGTAAAACCCCATCTCTACTGAAAATAGAAAAATTGCCTGGGCATGGTAGTGTATGCCTGTAACTCCAGCTATTTGAGAAGCTGAGGCAGGAGAATCACTTGAACCCAGGAGGTTGCCATGAGCCAAGATTGCACCATTGCACTCCAGCCTGGGTGACAGCACTCCGACCTGGGTGATAGAGTGAGACTCTGTCTCAAAAAAAATAATGATAATAATAAAAGCAAGCTGTATATTCCCTTTGGATTGCTTTACCGTAAGTCCATAGCAGAATTATATACTCATACAGGTACATAGCAGAGCCAGACAATTATACCATGTATTACATAGTTTTATGTTCACAATAGGGATTTCTTTCACAACATGATGATGATGACAGTGATGATTATTGTCCTTATTATAGATACAATTTATCCAGTGGGTCAGCAGGGTGCTAAGTGTTTACATACATTGTAACATTTAATCCTCACAGCAGCCTTGCAAAGGAGTGCAGTGGAACCATCTGATCTTGCTGCAGCCTCTGCCTCCCAGATTCAAGTGATTCTTTCACTTCAGCCTCCAGAGTAGCTGGGATTACAGGCACCCACCATCATGCCTGGGTAATTTTTATACTTTTGTAGAGACGGGGTTTCACCATGTTGGCCAGGCCAATCTCGAACTCCTGGCATCAGGTAATCCATCCACCTTGGCTTCCCAAAGTTCTAGGATTACAGGCATGAGCCACTGTACCTGGCCTAAAGTAGATAAAAACATTTTAAAAGCAAGAAAAGTAAAGCCTAGAGAGGCAAGGAAATGTCACTAAAGTTATATAGTATAAATCTCAAAACTATAAATAATAGCAAGGACTCCAAAGCATATGATGAACCTCTTTGTAAATATTTCTATTACTTGCAAGGAAGTCAGTTCTCATAATGTGTGTTTGGTGTTTTATAGCAAAGTTCTTTAATATATTTTTTTTCTCATTTTTCCTTATTGTAGCCTTGTAAAGAGATTCTACCATTGGACAGCTCAGGTTTTTCTGTGGAGCCCAGATCTTTTATCTCTGTTTCTTACTTCTTTTTTATATAATGGCACAAATAAATGGGCGACTTTGTCCACATGATAGCCCTTTAGATATTTGGCAAGATTACATTCAGGCTAAATATTCCTAAATTCTGTCTCCATTCCTCATGACATCGTTTGTAAAGTATTTAGAATAGTCTCTGAAACAGTAAATACTATATGTGTGTTAATAAGTAAATGAAAATCTTCATCATTATTGTTTAGTGGAACTTGTTTGTTAATTCTTCCCTCAGAAGATGGTGCCCAGAAGTAACCTTATTGATGGTGCTATATTAACCTTGTGAGCAAAGACGACAGGGAGACTATATTGCTGTAAAGCAGCACACAATTATGCAGGGCAATAGTATGTTAATTTTTTTTTTTTTTTTTTTTTTTTGAGATGGAGTCTCGCTGTGTCACCCAGGCTGGAGTGCAGGGGTGCAGTTTGGCTCACTGCAACCTCTGTCTCCTGGGTTTAAGCAATTCTCCTGCTTCAGCTTCCCAAGTAGCTGGGACTACAGGCATGCACCACCACACCTGGCTAATTTTTGTATTTTTAGTAGAGACAGGGTTTCACCATGTTGGCCAGGCTGGTCTGGAACTCCTGACCTCAAGTGATCTGCCCGCCTCAGGCTACCAAAGTGCTGGGATTATAGGAGTAAGCCACCATGCCAGGCCAAGAGGACGTTAATTTTTATAATATGTTTTTTTTTTCTCAAGTAACCTGCTGTATTTCCATTCTATCCCTTCTTGTATGGTTTTTTTTTTTTAACCTCAACACAGGACTTTAGATCTATTATATTTTATTTTGTTAGTTTTGATCCTTTATTGTACCTGGAGAGCTTGTTGAATCCTAATTTGGTCACTGTTCAGTTCATAAGCTATTTTGGTTTTCACTATCTCTGATTTGGTAAACATTTTTTGGTGTATGTATGCATTTGCAAATTATTGACAGATGAATAGGAGAAAGGATAGAGCTTTTTCTTTTGTGGTAAAATATTGGTTAAGTAAGAATTTTTTTTTTTGAGTCATCAATTATTTTGAGAAGTATTGTATTTTGGCTCTAAACGTATTTCTTGAAGTATGTTAAGTACAGTAATAGCTATAAAATCATGTATACATTGTATTTAAATATGCCAAATGATTGTGACTCGTCACTTAATAACAATTTTCTTTTGCGGGGATGGGAAAGAAATATTAAAAGTACACAAAATTATGGAACTCTATGTCTTTGTTATATACCACTTTTTTCTTTAGTATAAAATTAAAAGATTAAATCTAAGCTTTTTTCCACGGAGTGTAAGGATTTTTCAGAATAAATTTTTGCCGTTGAGATAGTTTGGCAAAGGATCGTGATGACATGACTTTTATAATTGATAATAATTTTACTTTTTTTTTTTTTTAAGGTGGGGTTTCACCATGGTGGTCAGGCTGGTCTTGAACTCCTGACCTCAGGTGATCCACCCACCTCGGCCTCCCAAAGTGCTAGGATTACATCATGAGCCACAGCGCCCGGCCAATTTTACTTCTTTAACACCTTTAGAACTGAGAATATGAAACATATAGAAGGTTTTCTTGGTTTTGACTACACTTCCTATTGGTTAGACTTGTACTTTTGTTTTTTCCCTTGAGTTAAGTGTTCTTAAGAAGCTAAGCAGCTTCTCTTGGATGCTAGTCAGAAGCTTTTAGGTGCCAAAGTGATGAAAATCCTGAATATATGAATTGCTCAAGCCAGCCTTTCCTAGATATGAAAAATTTCTGATTTATTCTGAGAAATTTGGCAGTTTCTACTGCCTTTAGTTACATTGCCTGCAGGTGACAAGCCATCTTCTCTATATATGGTTAATTTTCATTTTTCCTTGTTGATTTTCCTGTTTACTTATTATAGTTTCATTGTAATATGTTCTTGAAGCTATCTCATACAATGTTAGACATTTCAAATTTAAGTTAGAATTCAGTCGAGATACTCCTGCTGATGCAGTTACCTCAGAGATGTGACAGTGAAATGATTAATGTGTAAAATCTCTGCCTATGGCTGGCAGATTTCTTTAGCCAGCGATTGGAAAAAATCTTAAATTTCAGAAAGATTAAAAATGTACAGGCCAGGAGCAGTGGCTCATGTTTATAGTCCCAGCAATTTGGGAGGCTGTGGCGGGCAGATCACCTGAGGTCAGGAGTTTGAGACCAATCTGGCTAACGTGGTGAAACCCAGTTTCTACTAAAGAAAAAATAAATTAGCTGGGCATGGTGGCGGCACACCTGTAATCCCAGCTACTCAGGAGTCTGAGGCAGGAGAATCCCTTGAACCCAGGAGGTGGAGGTTGCAGTGAGCCAAGATTGCACTATTGCATTCCAGCTTGGGCAACAAGAGCGAAACTCTGTCTCAAAAAAATAAATGTACATATGAGGATTGAGAAAATAGGATAATATTTGGTGGCCATGCAGTGTGTTTATTTTGGTTTATTCTATATAAATCTCATATCTTCCTTTTGATGTTTTTTCCTCTGCTTTGTTTTAGTCACTAAAACCTTCATGATGGGTGATACAAAGGAATAATGCATAATAGGTCCCTTTTAGAAGCAGTGACTAATGCTAGTCTCTGCATGGCAAAACAAAACAAAACAAAACTTTAAGCTCTAGTGAACAGTTTTAGCCAGGAGAGGGTTAAAATGATAGCTTGGGTTTAAAAGAACATTAGTAGTTTTCTATTTTTGTTAGCTTTATGTTTTGTAGTTTTCTAAAAAAAAAAAAATTTGTTTTTATAGGACAGACCTCAATTTCCCTTAGGAAGAAAGTGGTGTCTAGAGGCTCAAGTGTATAACACATTAAAGTATGTTATACACCTTACCTGAGTGTGAGGGTGATTTGGTGGTAAAATGTTACTACATTTATCAGCATTGATTTTGATCTTCATGATTACATGAATGTCATCTTCCTCCTTTCTTGTCTTTCTTCCCCATGTGCATCTCCAACAGAGCAATACTGTCTTTAGGTTAAGTGGCTGTGTTTCCTGATGATGTCACCATTAGTACTGTAGAACTTGACCCACTGCTTATAAATGTTGTCATAAGAACACATCTGCAGAGCTATCTCTTGAAAGGGAAAGAAGATCCTCTTCTCCCCTTTTCTGCTCTGAGCCGTAAGAGGAATAGAAATTCTGACCGTCTAGTTTTGGCAAAAAGGTAGCGGAAATGCGTAATTATTGGTGATGATGGGTCCTGGACATCTGCAATGAGGTAGGAGAATTCCAGAGGACTCATTGGAGAACTGAGTTTTTGGTAGTATGGCTGCCTGAAGTTGATGTCATTCTTAAGTCATAGAAATATACTTTAATTCAGAGTACAATGTAATTATTGGAATACTTGGATTCCAGAAAATGAGTGTAGTTCCTAGAGAATTGGATCAGGGCTAGGCAGACAAACAATATGGTTCTGTTTCTATACCATTTATTTTCTTGAGGGAGAGCTGGGAGATCAGTTTTAGAGCAAGATTGAAGTATGTAAAATAGGGATAGGAAAAAGGAAAAAAGTCTTTTGCCATTTCTATATTGATCAGATCAGATTCAGATCTGAGTTTGAGACCATGCTTCTTTATGAACTAGTTTTAATGACATTGTTTAACCTTTGAGCTTTATAGTCTCAAATGGGAGAATGGGCTGAAATATTTTAACTCTGAAGGTTTGTACAATAGTAATACCAATTAATATCAGTATGTTGCTCTCACTTCTGGTATTAAGTACCATCCAGCAGAAACTACTCTTGCTTTTTGAGGCTTAGATATGACTTCAATTGAGGTTTTATCTGATGCTTGAATTCATACTGTGTGTGAGTCTCCTCAAGGGTTAGGGTTATTTGATTCTCATAAATTAACTTTAGTCTACTATTGGTGTAGCTCAGTTAAGTGAAGTTGGATTCTTGGCTGCAGATATCTATCAAGCAGTTAATGCATGCTCTTTCTTAGCATTGTAGTGAATTCTGTATAAACCACTTGTGCTGTGTTATATATCCTCTTATGCATATATAGCTTTTAGTTGGTTTCCATACAGAATTAGGTGGAGACCTGTATTGTCCTAGTATGAAATGGTTTCTGGATAGTAAAATTACATTTTGACAATGCTCTTCTTGTTCTTTATAGTTTATTTTTTCTTTTGTTTCATTCATTCATTCAACAGCTCCTAATAATATGTGATCTACAGTGTTTTATATACTGAAGTTACAGCAGTGAACAAAACTGACAAAGTATCTGTTCTCAGGGAGCTTAGATTCTAATGAAAGAGACAGACAATAAACAAACTAACAAATATATGGTATGACTGATGATGATAAGCATTATAGAGTAAAATTACACAGAGTGAAGATAGAGAGTGCTGAGAGTACAGGGAAGGAAAAGTAGTAATGATTTCCTTGAGATTAGAGTCAGGGATGACTTAACCAATGAATAAGAAATGTGAGCAGTTACCTAAAGAAAATTAGGGAGCAGATATCTGGCACAACAGTTTCAAGCAGAAAATAGCAAATGCAAAGGTACCACATTCAAGGAATAGAAAGAAGGTTGATGTGGCTGGAACAAACTAAGGAGGAGAGTGGTAGGAGATGTGAGATTTGAGAGGTAGAACTTTTCTAGACCCTTGCTAAGGATTTGGGCTTTTACTCAGAGCAATGTGGGAAGTTGTTAAAGGATTTTGAGCAGAGGAGTGACATGATTTTATTTTAAAAGGCTCACTGGGGCTGCTATGTGAGGCAAGGGACAGTTTAAAAAGCTATTATAGTTGGGGGAAACTGTGGAGGGGGTAAGAAGATAGAACTGGTAGAAGTTGATATGGATTTGATGTAAGATGATACATGTGTATATATTTTAGTAGCATATTACCATTTTTGAGAGAAATGCAGAAATTATCTCCTTTTACTGCTTGCTTAGATGGGACTTGGAGTCTGTAGCGTAGAACCTGGAGTTTTGTACTAGTACTTGTAATTTCCTGCTTTCCTCTGTAGTTAGGGGGTGCACAAAGTCAGAACTATTTTTATAATATCTAGACATTGCTTGCCATTTTTACTGCAGACATTTTTTTTTTTTTTATTTTTTTGAGATGGAGTTTCACTCTTGTTACCCAGGCTGGAGTGCAATGACGCGATCTTGGCTCACCGCAACCTCCGCCTCCTGGGTTCAGGCAATTTTCCTGCCTCAACCTCCTGAGTAGCTGGGATTACAGGCACGCGCCACCATGCCCAGCTAATGTTTTGTATTTTTAGTAGAGACGGGGTTTCACCATGTTGACCAGGATGGTCTTGATCTCTTGACCTCGTGATCCACCTGCCTTGGCCTCCCAAAGTGCTGGGATTACAGGCTTGAGCCACCGCGCCCGGCTTACTGCAGACATTTTCACTGGTCGTTCAAAACAATGAAATGGTAAGTAAAATTGTTGATATCTTAGTGCAAGTCAAAGTACTAAACTGGGCTGGTAGTCATTGTATTATTCACTGACGTGCAAATTAATCTTTAATTTTTAAAAATTTTTAAAAAAAGCCAATTTTACGTAACATTTTTGATGAAGCTGTAAAAATTATGAATTGTATTACATCCTAATCTTGAGTACGTGCCTTTTTGGTATTTGTGACGTATCGGGATTGTGCCTTATGCCCTTCTGCTGCATACTGAAGGGGTAAATAAGGGAAAATATTGTTACACTGTTTGACTGGTGAGGCAAGGCCTCACGCCTATAATACCAGCACTTTGGGAGGAGAGATGGGAGGATCACCTGAGGCCAGGAGTTTGAGATGAGCCTGGTCAACATAGTGAGACCCAATCTCTATTTTTTAAAAAAAGGGCTGGACGCAGTGACTCACACCTGTAATCCCAGCACTTTGGGAGGCTGAGGCGGGCAGATCACAAGGTCAAGAGATCAAGACCATCCTGGCCAACATGTTGAAACCCCGTCTCTATT
Source organism: Cebus imitator (assembly GCF_001604975.1). NCBI lineage: Eukaryota > Metazoa > Chordata > Mammalia > Primates > Cebidae > Cebus > Cebus imitator. The sequence continues at coordinate 11,611,804 of NW_016107318.1, forward strand.
AAAATAGCTGGGTGTGGTGGCACACGCCTGTAGTCCCAGATACTCGAGGCTGAGGCAGGAGAATTGCTTGAACCCAGGAGGCAGAGGTTGCAGTGAGCAGAGATTGTGCCACTGCACTCCAGCCTGATGACAGAGTGAGATTCCATCTTTTTTTTAAAAAAAAAAAGGAAAAAAAAAATAGAAAAAAAAGTATTAGAAAAAAGCTTGAGTGGTATCTGAGTGTGAACTGAGCTAGCCAATGTTTTTATGGAACACCATTTTTACTTGAAAGAACAGCTTACAGACAGACTAATTATTACAGTTTGAATATTTGGCACATATTTTTTGGAAAATAATGAAGTAAGCCTCTGACTTCAAGGAAAACAAGTGACAGTATTTATCTTAAGTTTTTAAATGAAAAGTAGATATTTGAAGAACTTGTCTCTGCCATGGTAAGCTTGTTGGGTTCCCAATAAATAAAAGACTGTTCCAGTCAGATTGGAGGTGTTACCACCAAATATGATGATTTTTGATAGTGAAACATGTCAACATTTGGAAGATTTGCATAACGTGGTCATCCAGTGTTTTTCAAATGATCAATGCATGTTGTTACAGAATCATGCATCAATACAAGATCCATTCAAAGCACAAGACAGACCAAGATATGTCAGTGTAACACAGTATGAAAAGCTTATTGATACAATTTTAGATTTCACATTGCAAACAACTTTTTTTTTTGAGAGAGAGTCTTGCTCTGTCACCAGGCTGGGATGCAGTGGCACAAGCATGGCTCACTGAAGCCTCTGCCTCCTGGGTTCAAACAATTCTTCTGCCTCAGCCTCCCCAGTAGCTGGGACTACAGGCACACACCACCATGCTCTGCTAATTTTTGTATTTTTAGTAGACATGGGGTTTCACCATGTTGGCCAGGATGGTCTCGATCTCTTGACCTTGTGATCCGCCCATCTCAGCCTCTCAGAATGCTGGGATTATAGGCGTGAGCCACTGTGTCCAGCCTTTTTTTTTTTTTTTCTGAGACAGAGTTTTGCTCTTGTTGCCTAGGCTGCAGTGCCATGGTGTGATCTTGGCTCACCCACAACCTCCACCTCCCAACCGAGGGTTCAAGTGATTCTCCTGCTTCCGCCTCCTGAGTAGCTGGGATGAAGGCATGCGCCACCACACTCAGCTAATTTTGTATTTTAAGTAGAGATGGGTTGTCTCCATGTTAGTCACACTGGTCTCAAATTCCCGACCTCAGGTGATCTGCCCGCCTCGGCCTCCCAGAGTCCTGGGAATACAGGCGTGAGCCACCGTATCTGGCTGTGCAACCAACTTTTAAGAAGTGAATTTTGGGCCAGGCGCGGTGGCTCAGGCCTGTAATCCCAGCATTTTGGATGGCCTAGGTGGGTGAATCACAATGAGGTCAGGAGTTCGAGACCAGCCTGGTCAACATGGTGAAACCCCATCTCTACTAAAAACATAAAAATTAGTCGGGCGTCGTGGCGCTCGCCTGTAATCCCAGCTATTCAGGAGGCTGAGGCAGGATAATCTCTTGAACCCAGGAGGTAGAGGTTGCAGTGAGCTGAGATCCCGCCATTGCACTCCAACCTGGGTGACAGAGTGAGACTCCGTCTCAAAAAAAAATAAAAGAAGTGAATTTTGGTGTAGTAGCAAAGAAAAATATTCCCCAATTATCAGAAAAGGCTATTAAAATACTCTTATCTATGAATTTGTGTGAAGCAGATATGAAAACCCACTGGCAGTCTTCTGTTAAACCAGACATTAAAGAAATATAATTTATTTTTATTTTTAATTAAATAATTTAAAATAGTACTGCTCTTATCACTTATTTGTTTTGGAAAATGTAGTTAATTTTTTCATTAGAAATTTTATATTAACAGGTAATGAGCGTTGTAGTTTTAAAATTAATAAATTTAGAATTTAAAAATTCTTAATTTCTAATGTAAATATCAATAGATATATCTATACAAAAGGTTTTGGGATCTTTAATAATTTTTAGAAGTATAAAGAGGTCCTGAGATTAAAAAGCTTGAAAATTGTTAATACAGTAAAAAGAGTAAGATTTTTGTGTCATAAACTGTCCCAGTTTCTAGATATGTAATTTTGGAAAATAACTATTATTAGGTCTATTTTTCTTCTTCTTGAGAAATAGGAATAATATTTGTTTCATAAGGTTACTGAGCAAATTAATGAATAGCATATCAGAAATATACAGCATAGTGGCCAACACATTTAATAAATACCTATTAAATGCCAGCCATTCTATTGATTATTTGCATTTATTTATTCATTTTTCTGATTTAGGATCTCACTCTGTCATCCTGGCTGGAGTGCAACAGTGTGATACGGCTCTCTGCAGCCTTGACCTCCCAGACTCAGGCAATTCTCCTGCTTCCTCCTGAGTAGATGGGACCACAGGCACACACTACCATGCCCAGTTAATTTTTTTTTTTTAGACGGAGTGTTGCTCTGCCACCCAGGCTGGACTGTAGTGGTGCAATCTTGGCTCACTGCAACCTCCGCCTCCTGGGTTTAAGCAATTCTCCTGTCTCAGCCTCCTGAGCAGCTGGGACTACAAGTGCCTGCTATTATCACCAGCTAATTTTTGTATTTTTAGTAGCAGTTTCATCTTGTTAGTCAGGCTGCTCTCAAACTCCTGACTTCAGGTGATCCACCTGCCTCAGCCTCCTAAAGCATTGGGATTACAGGCACGAGTCACTATGCCAGGCCCCCATCTAATTTTTTATTGTTGTTGTTTTGAGACAGAGTCTTGCTCTGTTGCCCAGGCTGGAGTGCAATGGTGTGATCTCTGCTTACCACAGCCTCTGCCTTCTGGGTTCAAGTGATTCTCCTGCCTCCATCTCCAGAGTAGCTGGGATTACAGGCATGCACACCACCATGCTCAGCTAATATTTTGTATTTTTAGTAGAGACGGTTTCACCATGTTGGCCAGGCTGGTCTTCAACTCCTGACCTTGTGATCCACCTTCCTTAGCCTTCCAAAGTGCTGGGATTACAGGCATGAGCTACCGCGCCTGGCCCCACAGCTAATTTTTAAAAATTATTATTTGTAGAAACAAGATCTCCTTATGTTGCCTGGGCTGGTGATGAATTTGGCTTAAGCAGTCCTCCCCCTCAGTGTTCCAAACTGTTGGGAATACAGGCTTGAGCCAATGTACTGGCCAGTGATTTTTTTCCATATTTTAAAACTAAAGTCAACCTGGCATGGTGGCCTATGTTTGTAATCCCAGCACTTTGGGAGGCTAAGGTGGGTGGATCACTTAAGGCTAGGAATTTGAGACCAGCCTGGCCAACCTAGTTTTGCTAAAGTACATCTCTACTAAAAATACAAAAATTAGCTGGGCATGGTGGTGCGTGCCTGTTATCCTGGCTAGTTGGGAGGCTGAGGCACAGGAGGTGGAGGCTGCAGTGTGCCAAGACTGCATCACTGCACTCCAGCCTGGCAGTATTGAGAGATTTGGTCTCAAACAAACAAACCAACCAACCTACCTGAAAGCTAAAGCGATCTTGATATTACTGGACTGTTTTTCACTTGTTCAACAAAACAATTCGATTTAGTTTACCAAGTTAGAATGAAGGCATTCAATTTCAGATTTAAAAGTACATTATGAAAAGTTGATAGCAAAGTTTATTTTATGTTTTTATTATCCTTTGTGTAATAAATTAGCTTAAGCAGCAGGCCGAGGACAGAAAACTGAGGAGATAGTAGATGGAGGTAACTAGGATATTGGAACACTTAGTTTTATGATATACTTGGTGGATACAGTCACTGTTAGCTAGGTGGTGATGATGATGATGATTATTATTTTGTCATTTAAAATATTGAATTAGCACAGCGTGATATTTGGCATCATAGTAGAAGGTATTTCTGTTTATATTCTTATCTGTAAAATGAGAGGGATTAAATTGTTGAACTCACTTCTAGCTTGTAAATCTTTGATAATATGATTAAAATTTGGACTTGTAATGAAAGGTTTCATTTGTATCTTCAGTAGGTACTGATGCTTTTACTCTCTTCTGTATGTTCTTGAGGGGTTAAGAAAATAAAAGATAATTATCCAGGAGCATGGACACCTTGACTTCTTCACCTAGGTGATCTGTCTAGACTCTGGTGGGCTCTCCTTAACTTAAATTTAAAATTTTTTGAACAGATACTACATTCACATGCTTTAGAATTCTAAAATATAAAATGACGCATTGTTAAAAGTTTCCCTTTCACCTATCTCTACCTATCTAGTTCCCCTCCTGGGCAGCAACTAGTGTTATCAGTTCCTGTGTGTTTTTTCTTCCTTCCCCTTCCCCTTCCCCTTCCCCTTCCCCTTTCCCTCCCCTTTCCCTCCCCTCCCCTCCCCTCCCCTTCCCTTTCTTTTCCTTTCCCCTTTCCCCTTCGTCTTTCTTCTTTCTTTCCCATTAGGAGCATGCTACTTCTTTTTTCCCCTGAAAGACAGAGAAGTGAAAAAAGAGAAGTACTGCTACCTCTTCCACTATTAAGACAAAAAAGGATATTCAGGAATTTATGCATTTGATTGTAAACATCTTTTGTTTTGTTTTGAGACGGAGTCTTACTCAGTTGCCCAGGCTGGAGTGCAATGGTGTGATCTCAGCTCACTGCAACTTCCACCTCCCAGTTTCAAACGATTCTCCTGCCTCAGCCTCCTGAGCAGCTGGGATTATAGGTGTGTGCCAACATGCCCAACAAATTTTTGTATTTTCAGTAGAGGCGTGGTTTTACCTCAGCCTGTCAAAATGCCAGGATTACAGACGTGAGCCACCGAACCCAGCTTGTCTCTTCTTTTTTGCTGCCAAATGTGTATCTCCAGTCTAGACTTCTTTGAGTTCTAGATTTTGTATTCGTCTTTACTTGGAATCTCAGAGTTATTTTAAAATTAACTTGTCCGATATGGAGCTATCATTTTCTGCCTTCTCCCCTTTCACCTGGCCACCCATCCTTTTAAATTACATCGTTAACTATCTAGTTGCTCAAGGCACACAATTAATGAGATCATTTTTTGTCTCACCACTTCTTACTCCCCATACACATATAATTAGCAAGTTATTTTGAACCAGTCTACTTCTGTCTCCTCTGCCACCACATTGAGACTGGCCAATTTTAATTATATTTTTGCCTGGGAATACTGCACCAGATTCTTAACTGGTCTTTCTATGTCCCCCTCCAATTCATTCTCTATATGAGAACAAGAATGATCTTAAAATATAATTTGTATCATGCCACTTTCCTGCTATAGTAAAATAAAATACGCATATCTTCCAGATAACAGATGGGAAAACAAAATGGAATAATAAAAATAGTCAATCTAGAAGAAGGTAAGGAAGATGAACAAAGGGAATATAGAACAGGCAGGACAAATAGAAAACACAAAAAGGGACTGGGCCAACGGTGGCTCATGCCTGTAATCCCAGCATTTTGGGAGGCAGAGGTGGGTGGATCACTTGAGGTCAGGAGTTCGAGACCAGCATGGCCAACATGGTGAAACCCCATCTCTAGTAAAATACAGAAATGTGCTGGGTGTGGTGGTGCACACCTGTAATCCCGGCTACTCAGGAGGCTGAGGCAGGAGAATTGCTTGAACTTGGGAGGCAGAGGTTGCAGTGAACTGAGATCATGCCAGCCTGGGTGACACAGTGAAACTCCATCTCAAAAAAAAAAGCACAAAAAGGATGGTAGATTTAGATCCTGATATGTCAGTGAGTATATGTGAAACTGGATTAAATGCTTCTGTTAAAAGACAAATATTGTCTTACTGTAGGATAAAAACACCCACCTGCATGCAGTTGGAGACATCTAAAACATCAGGATGCAAAAAAGTTGAGGATTGAAAAGTATATTTATGCAAATACAAATTCAAAAAAGGTATAATAGTGTTAATATCCTAATAGGTTTCAAAACAGAAAACATTATCTGAGACAAAGGTGCATGTCTCATAATGAATAATGGTTCAGTGAACCAAGAATATATGAAGATTTTAAGTTTGATTGTACTTGATGACATGGCTTCAAAATATATCAAGCAAAAATTGACAGAATTACAAGAAGACATAGAATCCCACAATTATAGTGGGAGATTTTTAACATTCCTTTCTTTGTAACCCAACAAGCCAACAGCAAACAACAAATCAGTAAGGATGTAAAAGATAGGAACACCACCATTAAAATGGATCTAGTAGCCTTATGTGAAATGCTGAACTCAACTGCAGAATAAAAAGTTTTTTCCAAGGATATATACAGCACTTACAAAAATTGGTCAGATTCGATCATAAAGCAAATCTCAACACATTTCAGAGGACTGAAATTACACTGCCCATTCTCTGATCACAATGTAAATAAGCTAGACATTTTTTAAAAAGGTAGATATATTAGCAAAAAGGCTGATATATTTGATGATTGAAATATCAATCATCAAATCTATTTTAAGAAATTAGAACAGGCTGTGTGCAGTGGCTCATGCCTGTCATCCTAGCACTTTGGGAGGCCGAGGTGGGTGGAT
>NW_016107318.1:11618758-11620556 GCF_001604975.1 Cebus imitator
CTCTTGTTACCCAGGCTGGAGTGCAATGGCGCGATCTCGGCTCACCGCAACCTCCGCCTCCCGGGTTCAGGCAATTCTCCTGCCCCAGCCTCCTGAGTCGCTGGGATTACAGGCACGCGCCACCATGCCCAGCTAATTTTTTGTATTTTTAGTAGAGGCGGGGTTTCACCATGTTGACCAGGATGGTCTCGATCTCTTGGCCTCGTGATCCACCCGCGTCGGCCTCCCACAGCGCTGGGATTACAGGCTTGAGCCACCGCGCCCGGCCCAGAACAGTTTTAAGTTGCTTAATTTCCCAATTTGAGTTTTTTGTTTTTTTGAGATGGAGTTTCGCTCTTATTGCCAGGTACGATTTCAACTCACTGCAACCATTGCCTACCAGGTTCAAGCTATTCTGTCTCAGCCTCCCGAGTAGCTGGGATTACAGGCATGCACCACTGCACCAGGCTAATTTTGTATTTTTAGTAGAGACAGGGTTTCTCCATGTTTGTCAGGCTGGTCTTGAGCTCCCTACCTCAGGTGATCTGCTGGCCTCAGCCTCCCAAAGTGCTGGGATTACAGGCGTGAGCCACTGTGCCTGGCCCCCAATTTGAGTTTATTTTACCTAAACAAAATAGCAGTAATAAAAGAGCAGGAATGATTGAATTAGAAAAACAAACAGAGCAACAAAGCTAACACTTTGTTCTTTGAAAAGATTAATAAAATTAATAGGTCAGGCACAGTGACTCATGCCTGTAATCTCAATTTTTTTTAAATGAGAAATATATATATTAAAAAAAATTTTTTTTTAATTTATTTATTATACTTTAAGTTCTTGGGTACATGTGCAGATTGTGCAGGTTTATTACATAGGCATACACATGCCATGGTGGTGGTTTGCCGCATCTATCATCCCATCACCCACATTAGATATTTCTCCTAATGCTGTCCCTCCCCAATCCCCTCACCCCCTGCTATTCCTCCCCTAGACCCTCACCCCCCAGGCCCTGTTGATGTCACCCTCCCTGTGTCCCCGTGTTCTCATTGTTCAACACCCACTTATGAGTGAGAACATGTGGTGTTTAGGAGGCCAAGGTGGGAGGATTGCTTGAGCCCAGGAGTTTGAGACCAGCTTGGGGAACATAGTGAGACATCTCTACTGAAAAATAAAAAAAATTAGGTGTGGTGGTCGTGTTCCTGCGATTCTCTACTTGGGAGGCTGAGATGGGAGGATCACTTGAGCCTGGAAGGTTGAGGCTGCAGTGAGCCATGATTTTGCCACTGTACTCCAGCCTGGGTGACATAGCAAGACCCTGTTTGAAAATAATGAACAGACTGATCAAGAGAAAAGGGAGGCACAGATAACAAGTATCAGTAATAAGAAGTGGTACATCAGTATAAATTCAGATGTCATAGTATATCATTTGTGGATATTGCGAACAAATTTTATGCTAATAAAAGAAAATAGATAAACAATACTAGAAAAATTTAGTTTGTCAAAATGCACATTAAAAGCAATTAGAAGGCCGGTCGCGGTGGCTCGTGCCTGTAATCCCAGCACTTTGGGAAGCCAAGGTGGGAGGATCACTTACTTGAAGCCAGGAATTCAAGACCAGCCTGGGCAACGTGGTGAAACCCTGTCTCTACTAAAAATCCAAAAATTAGCTGGACATGGTGGCAGGCGCCTGTCAGCCACTTGGGAGGCTGAGCAGGAGAATCGCTTGAACAGGGGAGGCAGAAGTTGCAGTGAGCCGAGATCGTGCCACTGCAGTCCAGCCTGGGTGACAAGAGCGAGATTCCATCTCAAGAAAAAAAAAAA
>NW_016107318.1:11620691-11640240 GCF_001604975.1 Cebus imitator
AAATTTTGAGACAGGGTCTCACTTTGTTGCCTCAGCTGGAGTGCAAGGCCGCCATCTGGGCTCAGTGCAACCTCCGCCACCCGGACTCAAGTGATTCTTCTACTTCAGCCTCCCAAGTAGCTGGATTACAGGTGTGCACTACCACACCCAGCTATTTTTAGTAGGGACAGGGATTTGCCATGTTGGCCAGGCTGGTCTGAAACTCCTTGCCTCAAGTGATCTGTTCACCTCATCTTCCCAAAGTATGGTGATTGTAGGCTTGAGCCACTGCGCCTGGCCAAGTTTGTTTGCTTTTTGGGATTACTTTTTGATATTGGTAAATTATCATCGAATGTGAATGCAAACTTAGGAAATTTAGTTCAATATTTTGAAAAGAAGGAAGAGGACCTTCCTCTGAAAAGAAGGAAGAGAAGTTACTCATGTTGATTTTTTTTAACCTTCTATTATGGTGAAGACTGAGGGCACTGAATAGTGTATGAATCTAACCCACAGATGGCTCCTGATCTATCAGTGTATAGTCTATCAGTGTTTAAAATTGTTCTTAAGGGCCGGGCGCAGTGGTTCATGCCTGTAATTCCAGCACTTTGGGAGGCTAAGGCGGGCAGATCACCTGAGGTCAGGAGTTTGAGACCAGCCTGGCCAACATGATGAAACCTGTCTCTACTAACAATATAAAAAGTAGCCGGGAGTAGTGGCACTCGCCTATAATCCCGGCTACTCGGGAGTCTGAAGCAGGAGAACCACTCGAACTTAGTAAGCAGAGGTTGCAGTGAGCTGAGATCGGCCATGCACTCCAGCCTGGGCAACAGAATGCGACTCTGTCACACACACACACACAAAAATTGTTCTTAAGCATTTTTATTTTATTTGAACTGAACATATTAGTTGGCAGGGAAAATTGTGCTTTACTGAGAGTTTTAATGCAGAAAATTCACTTGATTGTCTCTAACTTTATACATCCTTTGGGGAAAATTGAAAAATTGCAGACATAGAGTTGTTTGTGAGGAGAAGGGGTGTTTCTTTAATGTCTTCATGATATAGGTATGTAATTTCAACATGGGGGGAGAGGGAAGTCAGTTTTACTAAATTCATATATAAAAATACCTATAATGAAAGATACTTTTCTTCATTGCATATTTCATGTTAAAGTACTAAGTACCAATGAAAATTTGTACCACCAGTTCATATTTCTGAAAAAATGTGACTTATATCTCCAAATCTGTCTTGTTTTTTGTCCCTAGTTAAGATCAAGAGATATTCTGTAATTCAGGGTTTGGTTTTGTTTGGGTTTTGGTAAAGTTACTTACAGAGATGACTTTATTTTATTTATTTATTAATTTTGAGACAGAGTTTCACTCTTGTCGCCCAGGCTGGAGTGAAATGAAGTGATCTCAGCTCACTGCAACCTCTGTCTCCATGTTCAAGTGATTCTCCTGCCTCAGCCTCTCGAGTAGCTGGGAGTACAGGAGAATGCCACCATAACTGGCTAATTTTTGTATTTTTAGTAGAGATGCGATTTTACCATGTTGGCCAGGCTGGTCTTAAACTCCTGATCTCAGGTGATCTGGCTGCCTTGTTGGAATTACAGGCGTGAGCCACTGCACCCAGCCATGGAGATGACTTTAATGTAGTAAATTTATTTGTGTTGTTTTATAAATTTTGCTCAAAATAGTATTTTGCTGACTTTGCCAAAAATTCCCATTCCATTTTGCCTTTATTGAGCAAAATGTGTGTGTGTATGTGTGTGTGGCGGGGGGGAGAGAGAGAATCATGGAGGATCTCTTGTCACACTAAGAGATTGGAGTATATCACACACACATCTCTGAGATAAAGTAGTTTATTTCATGCTGCATATGATCCCTTGATAATGTTTAGCTAATTATTTTGGTCAGAATTGTTGATGTGATGACTTCACTTCTGTAAAATTGCTAATGTGTGAAATTTAGCAGATTTTATTTACTTTTTATTTTCAAATATTACTGTTGGTTTAACTTTTAGACCATAAGTGTGTCTTAGGGTATCATTTTGAAATTTAAATTAGTCATTCTATAACATCAGCTATAGGATATAGTCCAAACTTCGTAGCATAGCTTTCAAGTCTGTCTTTTGCTCATCTTTCCAATTTCATTCTTTACGGTTTTCCATAACTTCTTTACCCTCACTAATGATAACTTTTTGTTTGTTTCCCAAATATAAATTTTTCCTGTACTTGAGTGTGATTTGGATAACTTAAAAAAGAAAATCTGGAGTGCTGACTTGTTGCTTTTGTTCACCTACAGATTTCTAACAAATTCTTTAAGACTCATTTCAGTGTGGTCCATTCTTCAATATTTAACTCTCTGCAAAGTTATGAGATCTGCTGTATGTTCCACTGTCATGCTACAGTCCCTTCTATTTAATAAATAATAATTATTATTTATTTTCATATTTGTCTCTAACAGAAGACTTCTGAACAACTTGAAGACTGGGATTGGGTTTTATTGATTTTTGTCCCCAAGGGTGACTAGGTATTAAATTGTTTGCTAAATGAACAAAGAATAATGTGAAAGAGAAATGAGCAGCAAAAGGAATCTGTGAAATCTGTTCGAAAAAGAAATCTCAAAATGGATATCCTTATTTTGGAGGGGTTGGGGAGTACATTGTACTTAGAAACCATGGTATCTTCTGACTTTAAATTTGATATATAAGCAATATTATTTTGCAGTCATATCATTTTTGCTTAAAATCTGCCAGTGAAATTTCTGAAGGAATTGAACCCACTTTTAAGTAAATGTTCTTATGTTTTTATACCTTCTAATTTATTTATTTTATTTCTTTTTAGGAAATACTCCTTTACACCTTGCTGTGATGTTAGGAAATAAAGGTTAGTAAATATTTTCTTTTTAATGTTTAACTTCAATTATGTGTAGTCAATTTAAAATTTTTAAGATCAGTTTTGTCTTCTGAGTTTTTAAAAACTCAAAATTGATTATTTTGTTACTTGAACTTATAATTTACTATATTGAAATTAGTAAATATTTCTTGTTTTCTATAGCCCCCCCCCCCTTTTTTTTTGTTGGCGGCATGGTGGAGGCAGCTGGTGTCGGATGAACCGGATTCGGGACAACCGAAGGAAGTTGCACTGTGGCCTCCTCCAAGCTGAAAGCCGCAAAGCTCTATAGTACTTTTTAAAAAGTGTTAGTGGAAATCCTGTACTAACCATTATGTCTTTTGAAACTATATTTTTTCCCCTTACTTATTTTATCAAGCAGGAATTTATAATTTTAGAAGACTTATTTCCAAATATTAAGATTTATTATAATACTTTTCATATTAGAGTTTTATATGATTTTAAATATATAATATTTTATATACTTAAAGTCATAAATTAAGCCTTTTGTATGGTAGATAATTGCAAAAACTTAATACTTGTTTATTAAGTATTTATTAAGATATTCTTTAATTTAAAGAAAACTTATAGGCAGGTGATTTAAAAGATGTCTACTTTTGTAGGTTATTCCTAAGTGCAGTAAAACTTTAGTTATTTAGATCCCCAGTTGTTCTGGAAAGTGAGGATTTTAGATAGCTAAATAGCAATTCTTTGAGTACTAGATTTTTATATTTTAAATGTGTTTGATAAAATTTTTAAAAGAAATATAATTCTGTGTTTTTAAACAGGCTAATGAACTTCTGCTAACTTTTTTTTTCAATGATCTAGAAGTATCATTATGAACATCTCTTGTTGTTATATGATATAATGTATCTGTCAGTATAAACATTTGAATGTATAGTGACCCAGGGATATTGCTAGAACTTGTTTTTATTTTGAGACATGGTCTTGCTCTTCTCCCCTGGCTGAAGTGCAGTGATGCAATCATGGGGTCACTGCAGTCTTGTACTCCTGAGCGCCAGTGATCCTCCCACCTCAGCCTTCAGGTGGCTGGGACTATAGGCACATGCCACCATGCCCAGCTAATTTTTTCATTTTATGTAGAGACAGGTTCTCACTGTGTTGCCATGGGTTGAATTTGTTTTGTTGAAAAACAAAGTACTTTTGCTAGTTTGGTTTTGAAGTTCAAATGTTTAAATGAAGCATATGATCCTCAGGATAATATAATTTTTATTTTAGAAACAGGGTCTTGCTCTGTTGCCCAGGCTGGGGTATAGTGGTGTGATCCTAGCTCACTGTGGCTTCAAACTCCTGGCCTCAAGTGACCTTCTTGTTTCCAGCCTCCCAACTAACAAGGACTAGAGGCACATACCACCATACCTAATTAACTTTTAAATTTATTTTTAGAGATGTGGTCTCACTGTGTTGCCCAGGGTGTTCTCAAACTCCTGGCCCCAAACAGTCCTCCCTCCTGGGCCTCCCAGAGCACTGGGATTACAGATGTGAGTCACTGTGCCTGACCTTAATTTTAATTTTAATTCTATATAATTGGTGATTCAAATATGCATCTTCCATATTATGGCTTCTTTTTTCTTCTTACAAGGAATATTAACTGGAATAACTTCCAAGTAAAGAGAAATTCATTAAAAAACTACATATTCGAGAAACTCAAGAAGTAGGGACCAGCCAGGTCTCAGGAAGAGTGGGAACCAAGATGTTTGGAGGAATCAGTCATTCCCCTATCTGTTTCCTTATCATCTTTCTATCTCTTTTTTTTTTTTGAGACGGAGTTTCGCTCTTGTTACCCAGGCTGGAGTGCAATGGCGCAATCTCGGCTCACCGCAAAATTCTCCTACCTCAGCCTCCTGAGTAGCTGGGACTACGGGTTGTGCCAACATGCCGAGCTAATTTTTTTTGTATTTTTAGTAGAGACGGAGTTTCACCATGTTGACCAGGATGGTCTCGATCTCTTGACCTAGTGATCCACCCACCTTGGCCTCCCAAAGTGCTGGGATTATAGGGGTGAGCCACCGCGCCCGGCCTCATCTTTCTATCTCTTATGGTGTATCTGCAGTTCTTTATATCTGCAGTATTCCTCCTTTTTCATGATTGCCTTTTTACTGAAATTGAACAGAGCTAAAATAACTCTTTTAGGATCCTAAGTTTTAATGACATTCCGGTTTCAGCATTCACCACTAGATTGGTTTCTTAGGTTCCCAAATTTCTGAGCAAAAAGTTTGATGGATCCAGTTCATCTCAAGCCAAGCCACAAGTGATGGGTGATGGCAGACTTGTGAATTATCTGTCTTTAGGATGGGTATTTGCTTCTGTGAAATTAGCTTTAGCTGGACTGACTTGGGTGAGATTTGGGGATAGGAGAGGGAATCAGGAATACAGAGGAAGTATGTTTAGTTTAGCAGGAATATGGATAGGGCAGGCCATGATTGACATCTCAAGCAACCTTGGTGAAAACATGTCAGATATAGTCAGTTGAATTAGATCAATAAAAACTTATCCTTTTTTTTCAAAGAACATTGGATTAGAACTTTAGAAAATAACTGGAATTTATTATTTACAGTATATCAAATGCTTTTCCTAGTACTTTCCACATATTTACTCATTTAACTCTTAACCATGTAAGTAAAGTACTATTATTATCCCCATTTTAAGGAAGAAAAACGTTAGCCCCAAAACTTGCCCAGAGTAAAGTAGCTGAGTTTCAATTTCAACATGGAGTGTCTGGCTCTAAAATCTGTATTTATGGTGTATCGTTTTGCCCTTTTTTTCACTGAGAACCGTTCAGAAAGGATATGATCTATATCAAAGTTGGCCAACATGCAGCTTGCCAAATCTGATTGCTATTCTGGAATCCTTCCTAATTTAGCTCTTTAGTAGTTAATATGGATTTACCAGAATTTGAATGTGAAATAAAGCCTATCTGCCATCTCTGGTTTAGAGTTCTAATTTTAGTTTATTTTTCCACTCAAATATATTCTGACAGAGGGTATTCTAATTTTAGATAGACGTACTATTATGCTTCATCATAGGTTTGTATCAGCCTGTTTTAGAATGTATTTCAGACAGGTGTGGTGGCTCATGTCTGTAATCCCAGCACTTTGGGAGACTGAAGTGGGCAGATCACTTGAGGTCAGGAGTTTGAGACCAGCCTGAGCACCATGGTGAAACTCCATCTCTACTAAAAATACAAAAATTAGCTGGGCATGGTGGCGCATGTCTGTAATCCCAGCTACCTGGGAGGCTGAGAAAGGAAAATCACTTGAACCAAGAGGTGGAGGTTGCAGGGAGCCGAGATTGTACCATAGCATTGCAGCCTGGATGACAAAGCGAGACTTTGTTTCAACAACAACAACAACAAATTAAAATGTGTTTCATAAAACGTTAGTTTCTTTGCATCAATTGAAGTACAGAAGAAAAACCACATTAGTTTCATGGGATATTGATAGCTATTTAGAAGAAAATAAAGAGTTTCCAGATCAAATCGATTTGAAAAATATTCGGTAAATAAAAGTTAAAAAGTTTTCTTCATTGCAGAACTTGTTAGAAATTTGATATGCTAATATGCATGATAATGTTTCACGTTGGGGCATGTGTTGGACATAGTGGTCAGAGTTCCCCATAGTTATTTGTTTGCTCTTTTTCACGAGTTTCTTGACAGCCTAGAATTCTGTGGGATGTATTTTGGGAAACACTTGGTTTGATGATTCAGGATCTGCAAATAATGTTGGTATTTGTTGTTTCTGAATCCTTTTCAAATAGAATAGACACAACCAATAACATACTGATCCATTTACATTTTTCCAGTCGTGCACTCTTTTTTTCCTTCTTTATATGGCTGTGTGTGTGTTATTCTCTTTTTAAAATAAACAAAACAAACTTGAAAGTCTGTTTATATTTTTGATATTTGGTTGCACAAGAGTGAGACTGGAATGTGTAGTGGAAAATAAAACATGTACTTTATGCTTAGTGTTCTTTTTTATTTTGAGTTGGAGTCTTGCTCTGTCACCCAGGTTGGAGTGCAGTGGCATGATCTTGACTCACTGCACCCTCCACCTCTCAAGTTCAAGTGATTCTCCCACCTCAGCCTCCCTAGTAGTATCTGGGATTACAGGCATGTGTTACCATGCCTGGCTAATTTTTGTATTGTTGGTAGAACCAAGGTTTCACAAAGTGGGCCAGGCTGGTATTGAACTCCTGACCTCAAGCGATTCACCTGCCTTGGCCTCCCAAAGTGCTGTGATTACAAGTGTGAGCCACTGCTCCTGGCCTGCTTAGTGTTCTATACATTGCTTTCACATTATATCCTTGTTCGGCCTACATAGTCTATTCTCTTTTATCTTCTCCTTTTAAGATACACTGTACCTTTAGTGATTCATTGTTGAAGGGCACTTTCTGTTTGTGTACCTGTCTGTAAACACAACAAAATTTCCCAGGACATTCAAATGATATTTTGATTGAAGTAAAGAGAATCTTTTACTCTGCTGCATGCTTCCCTTCTCTTACTCATCTTAACCTACTGAATAACGTTAGTTTTTCACCACAGAAGACTGATTTTTTCTGAATTTCTGAGTCCATTGACTAATATTAGTCAATGGACGTGGGAGGTTTTTGAACTATGGATCAGGATGGAAATGAAGAATAATATTATACTTAAAGACGGTTTCAGGAATTTTTATGAGATGATATAGAAAAACTAATCTTTAATTCTCATCCTTTTGGTTGAAAACATCAGAGAAAGGTCTTTCAAACCAGTTGCTGCAACTTTTAATTTATTTTCAGTCTTTTTTTGTATCTGCAATTTTTAATTTTTCCCTAAAGTAACTTTAGAATTAATATGGTTTCTCACTTTAATAACAATAACTCCAGATACTCTGTTATTTTCAACTATCCTATTTTTCTCATTCATTCTCTCTATATTTGATCACCTTTATAGTTCTTGCTTATTAACGTGATTTTTTTTTTTTTTTTTTGGTTTTTTTGATTTTTGAGACAGAGCCTCGCCCTGTCACCAGGCTAGAGTGCAGTGGCATGATCTCAGCTTATTGCAACCTCTGCCTCCCAGGCTCAAGCAATTCTCCTGCCTCAGCCTCCCGAGTAGCTGGGATTACAGGCGAATGCAACCACAGCTAATTTTTAGCATGCCTGGCTAATTTTTTTATTTTTAATAGAGACAGGGTTTTGCCATGTTGGCCAGGCTAGTCTCAAACTCCTTACCTCAGGTGATCTGCCCACCTTAATCTCCCAAAGTGCTGGGATTACAGGCCTGAGCTGCTGTGCCCAGCCTTAATGTGTGATTTTTATTTCTCATAATTTGCATTTGTCTACAATCCTCAAGTCTTGACTTCTTCCTGGCATATTTATGCATCCTTTAAGCCTTAGTACCAAGTTGTTAACCACCTTCTTCTTATGCATTGTTAACATTACTGAGAAAAGACATTTGAATGATCCAGTTCTTTTTTTTTTTAAGAATATGTCATAGGTTATCAGCATATCTATGATTATCTGATTTTTTTGTTAGTTGCTAATCTCTACTTTAGTTGAGTTGTGACTAGTGAGTGAAGGGCGGCTGTTCTGCCTGGTTTGTGGCATATCGGAAACATTGTTGATATGTTTAGCATAATATATAAATTTTATATGAATCCTATGGTATTGCTTTAGATATTGTTGTGCAAACCTCTTTTTAATATTTTTAAATTATTATTTTTTTCTTTTTTGAGATGGAGTCTCGATCTGTTGCCCAGGCTGGAGTGCAATGGTGTGGTCTCGGTTCACTACAACATCCGCCTCAAGCGATTCTCCTGTCTCTGCCTCCTGAGTAGCTGGGACTATAGGAGTGCACCATCATGCCTGGCTAATTTTTGTAATTTTAGTGGAGACTGGCGTATTACCATGTTGGTCAGGCCGCTCGATATTCTGACCTCGTGATTTGCCTGCCTCAGCCTCCCAAAGTACTGGGATTACAGGCATGAGCCACCACCGCACCTGGTCCATTTTTTTCTTTAATGATTTTTTTGGTTAGTAATCCAGGTGTGTTGAAGTAGTTGAAATAATACAATACATAGATATATAAAAGCATCATCTCTCTACTTTTTTTTCCTGATGTAGTTAACATTTACAGCTTCATGGATGTCCTTTTATATCATACTCTTTACTTACAACACAGAGACTTTGTTTGTTTTCCTGGAAGTAGAATCACTACAGATAGTACTTTGCCATATTTTTCTTTTCTTTCAACAGTTTACCATGAAATAGCCCTAGAAGTTTGTAAGTATCTTACATGTTTACATTCCCCTATACATGTATACATACAAACATAATTATAAATGATTTTTTGGGGGATGGGTCCATTTGTTTTTATTACTTTTTTAAAGATTTTCTTTTTATCTTGGCTATCATCCCCTCTTTGTATTTCTCCTCTTCCCAATAAACATGGTAACACATGTTAAAACCTGCTGGATATTCTTACATACTTTTCTCTATGCTTATTATTATATAGAAATATTTGTGCATGTGTCTGAACACACACACTCATGTATGTACTTTTTTACTCATTCTATTTATTTATTTATGTATTGAGTCACAGGCTCACTCTGTTGCCCAGGCTGGAGTGTAATGACACAATCTCAACTCACTGCAACCTCTGCCTCCAGGGTTCAAATGAGTCTCCTGCCTCAGTCTCCTGAGTAGCTGGGATTGCAGGTGTGTGCCATCACACCTGGCTACTTTTTGTATTTTTAGTAGAGATAGGGTTTCACCATGTTGGCCAGGCTGGTCTTGAACTGTCGACCTCAGGTCATCTGCTCACTTCTGCCTCCCAAAGTGCTGGGATTACAGGTATGAGCCACTGCACACAGGCTTGCTCATTCATTTTTAAACAATGCAATAATAATATACTGTATCGAGCAGGTAAATTATATCAGGAATACACTGTGAAAATTCCTTTAACCCTGTTGAGATGGCTCTAATTGATTCCTTTTTTTGATTGATTTAATTTCTTTATCTTTCTCAACATTTTATTATGAAGAATTTTAAATATATCCCCACAATTGAAAGATTATCACAGCAAACACTGAAATACTTTCCACATAGACTCAATAATTGTTAACATGTGTCATATTTTAATTTGTATGTCTTATATATATATTTTATTGTTGTTGTTTGTTTGATTTGTTTGTTTTTTTGAGCCTGAGTATCTCTCTGTGGCATAATCTCAGCTTACTGCAAACTCTGTCTTCTGGATTCAACCAATTCTCCTGCCTCAGCTTCCATAGTAGGTGGGAGTACAGGCCAGTGACAACAAACTGGCTAATTTTTTTTTGTTTTAGTAGAGACAGGTTTCACCATGTTGGCCAGGTTGGTCTCAGACTCCTGACCTCAGGTGATCCACCCGCCTCGGTCTCCGAAAGTGTTGGGAGTACAGGCATGAGCCACTGTGCCCGACCTGTATGGTATATATATTATTTTTGTTACACCATTTGAAAACCAGATGTAGATATCATGACATTTTACCCCCAAATACTTGCATAAACCTCTAAGAATAAGACATTCTCCTTCATAACCATATTATCATTATCACACCAAGGAAATTAATTAGGTTGTTAAAATATCATCTGATAGCTAATGCATATTGAGATTTCTCTAGTTGTTCCCAGAATGTCATTTGTAGGTTTTTTATATTGAAACATGACCCAGTTGAGGGTCACTCATTGCATTTGGTTGTTATGTCTTGTAATCTAGAGCAATTTGCCCACCTTTTCCCTACCTTTGTGCCCAACTGTTTTAAAAGTCTTGACTAGTTAACTTGCAGAATGTCCTTTCTCTCAGATTTGCCTGATCATTTTCTCTCCGTGTTTCTTAACTTTTCTCTCCATGTCTTTATCCTTTGTTTTTTCTGTGAATTGAAAGTTAGCTATAGAGGCTTTATTAGATTCAGGTTAAACATTTCTGGATAGAATACTTCATAGGTGATATTAGGAACTTTGTCACATTGGAAACACAAATTCAGATTATTTCATTAGTAATTGCCGATAAGTTAGATCATGTGTTTAAGTGATAATCTTCAAATATATCCATTTTAAAGGAACATTTTTTTGTTTGTTATTAGTAAATATTCTTGCGACAATACTTTGGTTCCATGTGAATATCCTATTCCCAGCATAAAGCCTTTTACCTAGTGACTTTAGCATTCAATAAAGACCCTTGCCTAAATCAGTTATTACTTGGGGTATTTTGTTAAATTTTCTAATGTTATCATTTTTTCTACATTTATTAGGTAACATTGCATTATTCTGTAAATTAGAACTTATTGCCTTCCCTTTTATTTCTTGATGTTATGAGCTTATCAGTTTTTTTCAATGTGTTAAAACTAGTTAGCCATTATTATTTTTGATGCAAAATTTCCCAAATTTGGCTAACCATTAAAGCTGTCCTCTCTGTGCTTTTGATATGACTCGATTTTTTAAAAACTGATAATATATTATTACTGTAATGTAAATGTGACATATCTATTATTACCCTACTTTGGGCATTCACTTTGTTTCCAATATAATTGCCATACAAACAACACTAAAATAAACATCTATGTACATATATTCTTATATACTGTTACCGGATTTAAACACTTCTATGAAATTTCTGTATTTATTTTACATTATGGTAATAAAGCTCCTCACTAGTATAGTTGCTTCTTGTATCGCTAGGAATAGTACTAAAGTAGTGCCATTTGTTTTCCCCCTTAGCCAACCCACATTACACTGTCTTAACACCCTTATTTCTTTCAAAGCAGTTACCATTATCTTGCATTGTTTTTCTTTTCTATTTATTAATTTACATGTTATATTCCAACATAGGAAGTATGCTGTCTGATAGCAATACCTTATTGAGTACTCGTTATTTAGAAATGGCATATAATGAACATTTGGTAAATATTTGCTGAATTATCGATTGAATGAATGGATGGATGGCTGTCTTACCTAAATTTCCCGTGGGCCTCAGTTTTAACTTTTTTCCTGTTAATAAACTTTTTATTTTTAATTTTAAAAAAGTTTTCTCAACCTATAGAAAGTCTATACCTTAGATTTCTTTTGATTATTTGAAAAACTATTTAGATTTGTCCTTGTATCCTAAGCCGAGTTTTGCCCTTTTTTGAATATTTTTCCAAACCATAGGAATTAAAAACTTTGAAAACTAAGTGTTTATTGGAAACATTACTGACTCTTTTTGAAAACACCTTTTTTTCTGAAATAATAAACTTCCTACTTGACATTATGGACATACAAATCCTCTTTTGGGTCTTAATACCTGATAGATATTTGGATGTGAATCACTCTTGAAGTTCTTGGGTTGTCTTTTAGATTGTGAAAACATTAAAAAAATACTCTTGGGGACAATTATTAGGGAACATGATACTTTTGTTTTTTTTCAGACAGAGTCTCCCTCTGTCTCCAGGCGCCCGGCTGGAGAGCAGTGGCCTGATCTCCGCTCACCGCAACCTCTGCCTCCCGCGTACAAGCAATTGTCCTGCCTCAGCCTCCTGAGTAGCTGGAACTACAGGCGCACGCCACTGCGCCCAGATAGTTTTTGTATTTTTTAGCAGAGACGGGGTTTCACCATGTTGGCCAAGATGGTCTTGATCGTGATCCGCCAGCCTCTGCCTCCTAAAGTGCTGGGATTACAGGCGTGAGCCACCACGCCCAGCCGGAACATGATACTCTCTTTGCAGAGAGATCCAATTTATTTTTAGGTAGTAGAATGGATACTTTTTGAATCTAGGGATCTGAAATTACCTGGTTTAGATACATAGGAATTTTTTGGATTATATAATTCTACTTGGTACAGTGTTTATTTCATCTGTTTATATTAATTTGGTATATTAAAGTTTTATATATTTATATTTAAAGATTCTAAAAATTACATGATGTTTGATATTATCACTGCTTTATATTGCAGAATGTGCCCATTTACTTTTGGCTCACAATGCTCCAGTCAAGGTGAAAAATGCTCAGGGATGGAGCCCTCTGGCAGAAGCCATCAGCTATGGAGATAGACAGATGAGTAAGCAATATGAATTACTGTTGTTGAACATATTCTAAAAATATGAAGTGATGCATTTGAAATATTCTTAATTCACTGTAACTTTCCATAATATAAACCTTTGCAGTTATCTATAAACTTACATATGAATTATTCATGACTTAGGAAATTGAACATTTAGTGGTACACAGAAAGAATTGAGGAATCATGTTTAAAATTATGTTTTTTTTATTTTGCAGCATTCTACCTTGTTGATGTTGATTTTTTAATTCATCCATAATACAGGACTTTTTTTTTTTTTTTTTTTTATTGATACCTGACAGTCCTTTCTGGCAACTGCTTTATTATTTAGGCCATTATTGAAACTGAAAATAACCATAGTGTTAAATAGCTAACTGCTTTAGTTGGCAGGTATAGATTTTGCTGGAAGCAAGGAATAAGACTGTCTCTATTCTGTTTTAGTCTTTAAAAGAGTATTTCTAAAACATATCATATTCTTTTTGATAATATACTGAATATTCAATTATTCTACTCTCCCTCCTCCTACTGATAATTTTTTTTCAACTGCACATACAGATCTTATTTTTGTCAAGTACATCTCAATAGTGGAAAATTTTATAAAACTTAATCTGGATGAATGGGAATATTATCTTTGTGATAATATTATCTCTATAGTTTTAGGCTGAAAATGATCAATTAAATCTAACTTTGCAGAAGGAAATTAAAAATGTTGGCAGTTTTTTTAAAGAAATGTATAATATGGAACTCCCTTAGGATGTTACATAGATTCAGTCTTATTTTGATGCTATGTTTTGGGCTCTTCTGGGCACTTTTTTAAGATTTATCAGCACTTTGGGAGGCCAAGGCAGGCGGATCACCTGAGGTCAAGAGTTTACGACCAGTCTGGCCAACATGGGGAAACCCCATCTCTACTAAAAATACAAAAAAAATAGCTGGGCATGGTGGTGGGTACCTGTAATCTCAGCTATGTGCCTCAGCCTCCCCAAATGCTGGGATTACAGGCATGAGCCTCTGCACCTGGCCTCAAGGATTCTTTTTCTTCGGAATCAGTATTTACTGAGTCCTTACTATAAAGCATGTGTGTGTGTCAAGATGTGGAGAATAAAAGACCTGTTCTCTACTGTTTAAGAGTTCATAATTATTGGGAAGGCCAGTAAAAAAAATTTTCATGGAAAATTAGTTACAGGATATTTAGCAATCAATTTAAAGGTAAAAGATTGAGGTTTATATAGTTGAGGTCTGTTCTTAAAGTGATTTTCTTATGTAAAGTGATACCTTAGCCATTCTAAATAATATCCCATTGTCCATTATTATGTAACTATATAACCATAATTGCTTAGTACTTATATTTTTATTACTTCCCATCACAAGAAACAGATACTTAACTGCTAAATTAAAGGATAATTAATTGAATAACTCTTATTTAGAATATTGTAGGGAACCAGCCCTATGTCACCCATGGGTACCCCATGTTCGGTGGCAATGAAGGAATGAGAAATAGACAGATTAAGAGAGATGGTGGGACCAGGGGGCCATCACTCATTTCTTTGGAGGAGACAGTGAAGGCCCAGAACTCTGATCATCCACACTATTTATTGTTTACAATCACTTTGATCTACAGGGTAGGGGTGGAGTAATGGTGGGGAGAGGGTGATGGTGGAGTTAATCAGTGAGCTGCAACTGAATCAATGAACCAGAACTGGTGTGTCATTCTAAGAATTGATAACAGTGGCAGTTTGGGAGTTTCACAAAACAGGAACATATTTCACTTATTATCTATGTACAGTTGATGGAACGTGGGCCTTACAAGGAACCTACAAGTCTGCCTATGTCATAGTGCTACGAAGGGGTTTTATGTCCTTGAGCACAATGTTTATGGTAACAGAGCCTAGGTCACCCTGCGCCAGAACATGAGGCATGGAGAGGCCTTCCTCCTCAGAGGCCTCCTGCAGCCTTCTGCAGTTTGTTGTTCCTTGTGTATATGTTACTCATAATCAATGTGTGTAGGCACTCTGTAAGTCCTTTCTCCTTTGCTGTTTTTCACAACAGAATATTAGAAATATTAAAAAAATGTATAATGATGTTGAGCATATGTCTGTCCTTTTTTTTGTTTTTGTTTTTGAGACTGGGTGGAAGTGATTCTCATGCCTCAGCCTCCCAGGTAGCTGGGACTACAGGCGCCCACTACTGTGCCCGGCTAATTTTTGTATTTTTAGTAGAGATGGGGTTTCACCATGTTGGCCAGGCTGGTCTCGAACTCCTGACCTCAGGTGATCTACCCACCTCAGCCTTCCAAAATGGTTGGATTACAGACGTGAGCCACCATGACTGGCTATGTCTGTACTTTGAAATTATTTTAAGTACTATGATTTTAGTTTTTGATTATTTGGCTTGTGTTACATTAACATTTTCTGAGCTTAGAAAATTATGTTTTTTGAAAAATCTGAGATAATCTAATATTATTAATTACTGGCAAAAACTTTGTGGCCTATTTGTCCATTGTTTCTGATTTCAGATAATTTTTCTAACATTCTTGAACCACAAAATAGACAATGCAAACTACTTATCAGAGACTTTTTAGAATTATTTCACTAATTAATAACAAAATTTCAAGATTTTGTTGCTTTTCTGCCTTACAGTTGTTACCTGGTAAACATTGATCAGCCCAGACCAGTGTGAGATTGAGATATGGATACAACTAAAAAGGCTTTTTCCCCATAATTTATCCCTCACCCATAGTCCCTAGCTTTCTCTGATCTAGACAGCTCTATCTTCTTTCTGCACTCTTCAGAAGTTGCTCACAGTTTGTGCAGATTTATGTCATGGTATACTTATAATAGTTTTGGGGATTCTATCAGCCTTTGTCTTATTTTTGTGGCACATCAAAGGTTAATCTGGAGGGAGAGAGAGCAATTTGTGTTGGTTTGCAGTCTTATATTGAACTGGAACTCTTCATTTAGCATTCAATTTTATATTTCCTTTTGAGAGAAGACTTTCCTCAACTTTGGGAGGCCGAGGCAGGCAGATTGCTTGAGCCTGGGATTTCAAGACCAGCCTGGGAAACATAGAAGGACCCCAAAACTACAAAAAGTACAGAATTAGCTAGTGTGGTAGTGTGTGCTTGTAGTCCCAGCTACTTGGGAGCCTGAGGTGGGAGGATTGATTGAACCTGGGAGGCAGAGGTAGCGGTGAGCTGAGATCACACCACTGCACCCTAACCTGGGTGACAGAGTGACACCCTGTCTTAAAAAAAATAAAGTATTATAGTAGGACTTTTATTTATCACAACTCTCCTGAGCTTTCAAAACTTTATAATGTTTTTTCTTAAAAGAAAATGATGACATTCGTTGTAGAAAATTAGGAAATTATAGGGGAAAAAAAGAAAATAATATCATTTAAAGATAACCACTGTTGTGTCACGTGCAGTGGGGCATACCTATAATCCTAGCACTTTGGGAGGGTGAGACAGGTGGGTCTGTTGAGCCCAGGAATTCAAGAAGAGCCTGAGCAACATGGCAAAAACCTGTCTCTACAAAAAATACAAAAATTAGCCAGGTATGGTGGTTTGCGCCTGTGGTCCCAGCTACTTGGGAGCTGAGATGGGAGGATCCACTCAAACCTGGGAGTTTGAGGCTGTGGTGAGCTGACATTGTGCCACTGCACTCCAGCCTGGAGCCTGAGACAGAGTGAGACCCTGTTTCAAAAAACAAACAAACAAAACAAAACAAAAAAAAACCAACCACTGTTAATATTTTGTTATATTTTATTTTCTCTACATAAAACTTTTTACAACTTCCTGTTCTGAGGACAAAGACCAACATTGCTAACTTTGTTTATAAGATTCAGTATGATAGCATCACTTCTTTGTCTCCTTCCTCATCTTGTTCTTTCCATATGGCTTTCTATGTGTCAGCTCTGCTGGCTTTTTGGTTTCTCATGCTCTTCATACTTGTATATCCTTCTCTTTTTGTCACAGCTCCTTGATTCTTGAGATTTCAGCTCGAGTACAAGGAAGTTTTCTCTACCAATATATTATGTCAGTACTCTGCCCCTTCCCATTAGGCAGAGTGTATGAGGGCGGGAATTGTCTATTTCTAATTGCCATCTAGTAGTGTTCTAAATACCTACTAGATGCGTCAGAAACATAGGATGTGTCATTAACTTTGACGTTGAGGAACTCATCCTATGTTACAGAGAGAGACCAATGAATATTCTGCATCATTCTGACGTATTTACAAAGTCCTAGGGGAAACAGATGAGTGGAAAAGTCATTCAGGTTTTAGGAAGGTGTTTGGTTATTAAAGGTGTTTCAAAGGATTTTGGGAGTTAAAAAGGTGGGTAAAGACATTCTAGTGTGCAAGAGTGGAATGTGTATAAAGCATGGAAATGTAAAAAACAAGTCATAGATTAGGAAACATTATGTATTTGGCTTCTTTTTTTTTTTGAGACAGTTTTGCTCTTGTTGCTCAGGCTGGAGTGCAATGGCATAATCTTGGCTCACTGCAATCTCCGCCTCCTGGTTCAAGCGATTCTCCTGCCTCAGCCTCCCGAGTAGCTAGGATTACAGGTGCCTGCCACCACACCCGGCTAATTTTTTGCATTTTTAGTAGAGACGGAGTTTCACTATGTTGGCCAGGCTGGTCTCGAACTCCTGACCTTAGGCGATCCACTCGCCTTAGCCTTCCAAAATGCTGGGATTACGTGTGTGAGCCACTGCGCTCAGCCCTGTATTTGGCTTCTTAATGATACGTGGCGAAGATGGATGAAGGGGCAAAGACCAGTGTTGGGAGATGAAGTTGTAATGATAAAGGAACCACACTGATAGCAGCTTTATGTGCTATTCAATATTTTAGTCTCAATTTCCAGTCCTGCAAAACCCCAGAAAACATCAAAGCAGGGATTGATATTATTAGATAAGCAAAAAGACTTTCTAATTAATACAGTGGAGTCAGGGAGGCAAGAGATATTTAGAAAAAAACATTTTTGGAACAAATGAAGTAAGCTTGACTTAAAAACAGTGTGTGTTTAGAGAAGTAAGGGATTAGAAAGTAATTAAAAGAAAGATTAAAGATTTAACAGAATGGATTATCTATTGGATATGGGTAATGATAGAATGATTCAGAGTAACTCCAAGGTCTGTGTTATGGATTGATGGTGATTTCATTAATTAATTGATATATACACTATAGGAGCAAGAGCAGTATGGTCTTTAATTTGTATTAGATTTATAGGGTTTGAATTATCTGTAGTATATCAAATAGAATTATCCAAGTAGGAAGCAGGAAATGGATTGGAGCTTAGAAGGAAGTGGAGGGCAAAAGATACAGATTTAAGTAATACTTGGAGCAGTAGAGCATAGTTCCAAATGCTTTAAGTCAAACTGTAAACTTAAGTGGGAGAAGGAGGAATGAGAAAGCAAAATTAGTTGTGGTTTATGGACTTTTACATTTGAGTCTTTGTATGAATTCTGTTATCACCTAAATCCTCTAAAGCTATCACCTAAATCCTCTAAAGCTAATTTTATCTTCATTATTAATCAGTGTTAGTAAAATTCTTACAATATGAGAGTACAAATTCTGATCCCTAAAAAGGGCACTGGTAATTTTGTGTAATTGCTTTCTGAATGTTTGTGCATCCATAAGAAGTTTGAGTTGATGCTGTTTTTCAATATGAAGTCTTATATAGAAAAGGGAATCTCTTTGCATATGTTATATACTATGCTATACACAGTAGTTGCCATTACCTTTTTAATAATGTTTGGTCATTATTTACTGAATGCCTTCAGTCAGTTATTATATTTAGTTAATAAAATTATATTAGGCTGATTAAAAAAATATATGGCTTCTGCTTTTTATTGAAAGACGCTTTCTATCTAGTAATTGAATTCTTTCCATTTTCTACATTCAATAGAGGTCCATTTCAATCTGAAGGCAAGGTAGATTGAATAAGATTTATTAAGATACTTGAGCTTATAGGGGAAAGCAATGACCATTAAAAAAAATGGTATTACATTTGGGTAATATAACTTTGATATTAAAATTAAATTATAACAAACAGGAAGATTTTTCAGATTCATACAAACTTGTATCTTTAAATAATTATCTAAGTCATTGATTCTCAGACTTCTTGGATTTTAAAGACCAGACAAAAAAATTTTACTGGGGATTGATAGGAATCTAACTTTTTCATTTTAGACTATCAGAACTTTATAAAAAAGATAACTACTGTCTTTTGTTATCCACATTTATTTTTTAAAAAGATATTTGAAACCAAAAGTAGAAGAGTCTTTAAATAATTTATTAAGAAAAAACTTAGGCCCGGGAGCCATGGCTTACGCCTGTAATCCCAGCACTTTGGGAGGCTGAGGTGGGCGGATCACAAGGCCAAGAAATCTAAACCATCCTGGCCAACATGGTGAAACGCCCTCTCTACTAAAAAAATACAAAAATTAGCTGGGCGTGGTGGCACACACCTGTAGTCCCAGCTACTCGGGAGGCTGAGGCAGGAGAATTGCTTGAGCCCGGGAGGTGGAGGTTGCAGTAAGCCGAGATCGCGCCACTGCACTCTAGCCTGGCGCCTGGTGACAAAGCAAGACTCTCTCTCAAAAAA
>NW_016107318.1:11641105-11643211 GCF_001604975.1 Cebus imitator
AATTAACATGTATTGATGTATATGTTTCCTCCCAATGCACATTTTTCCATGTTCTTATTTTTTTCTATGCTTATTTCATTCAAGTCTAATATTTTTTCTTATTTTGGTAAATGTTAAGGATTAATTGATTGATTTTTGACAGTGAATTTTACACCTTCATTCTAATCGATAAAAATTGTATTTAGCTAATTGTAGGCACAGTGTCTTGCTCTGTCCCCCAGGCTGGAGTGCAGTGGCATGGACATAGCTCACTGCAGCTTCAAACTCTTGGGCTCAACCAGTCCTCCTGCCTTAGCATCCAATGTAGCTAGGACTACAGGTACACACCATCAAGCCCCAGCTAATTTTTCTTTTTTTTAATGGAGATGGGGTCTCACTATGTTTTCCAGGCTAGTCTCGAACTCCTGGGCTTGAGCAATCCTTTCACTTTAACCTCCTGAGTAGCTAGGGCCACAGGTGCAGGCCACTGTGCCCTTACTTCTATTCCTGACAAAGGAGAGGAAAAAAGTAGTTTAGAGAAATTAGGTAGTAACTTGTCAAAGTTTACGCACAACTACTTAGTGGTAAAGCTAGGGTTTGAACTTCAGCAATGTGCTTAAATCTCAGTCTCTTAGTAATTGAAAATATGCTATGGAGGACTTTAGGTTTTTTGGATTCAGAAGTTCTTTTTCCAGATACAATAAGACTCATTTTTGTATTTTTATACTGTACTGGTAGTAGGTGAAGGTGTATCCTCCAGTGAAAAAAGAACAGATACACCTGGTAACAATTGCAGGTAATTATATGTTTTTAGAAAAGTGGTTTCCAGTGGGATTTTTGAGGTCTGTTGTCTTTGAGATCTTCCTTGAGGTCAGTGTTATAATAGGACATTGCATCACTTGAATGAGTTTGGTTATGTTGGCACAGTTAGGTAAATCCTTACTGATAATTAAAAACTAGTAATAGTGTGAAGAATACTTAACTGGCAGGGGAGATACCATGATCATGAAGGTGGTTTTCCCAGGGCGAGGCTTATCCATTGCACTCTGTCGTGCTAATCCCTGCGATTTCCCCAAATGTGGGAAACTTGACTGCATAATTTATGGTAGTAGGGGACTGCATTCGCACTTTCCCTTGGTTAAAAAAGAAAACAAAAGAAAAGTTAATGTGAATATGGTATAGGTTGGTGTTGAAATTTCTCTTCTTCTTATTTTTTGGGGATCATACTGGTTTTATTAAGCTCACTTACTAAGTTATTCTGTCTGTATAGGTCCCACGTTCTCGACTTCTATGTCTTAGCTTCTTTTACTGTTCCAAGAGACCTTCAGTAATTTAAACTTTGCTCTTTGATTTTTGTCCTTTCAAAATATATTGTGGTTGTAGTTACACATACATGCACACGTGCACATACACACACATGTATCGTCTATCTATAAGACAATAATATTTTTATTCCATGATGAAAATTAAATTAATTATTTTTAAAATTTAAACTTTAGTTACAGCTCTTTTAAGGAAGCTTAAGCAGCAATCCAGGGAAAGTGTTGAAGAAAAACGACCTCGATTATTAAAAGCCCTGAAAGAGGTAAGCTATATTTCTTTGCTAATTTTGCACCTTGAGAATAATAACAAGTGTAGTTTTAAGCATTTTTTTCTTAATATAATTTAAATTCTCATTATTAAGGACCAAGAAATGGTAAAAATCATGCTTAAATTAAGTAATAATTGTAATGTATAAATGTGATCTTAGTAGAAGCACCTCACTTTGAACTAGGAAAATAAAGATTTATTACTTTCAATAAATTAGATAAGAGCGCTTAAGAAAAAGGAGTTAAGTCATAGTTAATGGCAGTAATTTTCCTTTGCCTTTGAATTGGAAGATTCTCTACAGCTAAAGCCACTGCTACTAGAAGCAGCAGTTTGTTTTGTTTTGTTTTGTTTTTTGGAGACAGCGCCTCACTCTGTTGCTCAGCTAATTTTTTGTATTTTTAGTAGAGATGGGGTTTTGCCATTTTACCCAGGCTGGTCTCAAACTCCTGAGCTCAAGCAATCCACCTGTCTCAGCTTCCTAGACTGCTGGGATTATAGGCATGAGCCACCGTGCCCGGCCTGTATTTTCTTTATATA
>NW_016107318.1:11645086-11658465 GCF_001604975.1 Cebus imitator
TTTTTTTGAAGAGAAGTTCTCACTGTTGCCCAGGCTGGAGTGCAGTGGTATGATCATAGCTTACTACAGACTCAGACTCCTGAGCTCAAGTAGTCCTCCCCAATCAGCCTTCTGAGTAGCTAGGACTACAGGCACATGCTATCACACCTGGCTAATTATTTTTATTTTTTGTAGAGATGGAATCTCACTTCGTTTTCTAGGCTGGTCTAAAACGCCTGGGCTCAAGGAATCCTTCTACCTCGGCCTCCCAAAGTACTGGGATTACAGAAGTGAGTCTGGCCAATTTTTTTTTCCCTTTGAGATGGAGTTTTGCTTCTGTTGCCCAGGCTGGTGTACAATGGCTCGATCTCGGCTCACTTCAACCTCCACCTCCTGGGTTCAAGCGATTCTCCTGCCTCAGGCTTCCAAATAGCTGGGATTACAGAAATGCACCACCATGCCCTGATAATTTTGTATTTTTAGTAGAGATGGGGCTTCTCCATGTTGGTCAGGCTGGTCTCTAACTCCCAACCTCAGGTGATCCACCTGCCTCTTCCTCCCAAAGTGCTGGGATTACAGGCATGAGCCACCATGACCAGCCCAATTTTAAGGTTGAAAATGGTATTTTTACTTTTAAAAATTTTGTTTTACAAAAAGCATTTAAAATTTAATAATAGAATGCAAGGAATTTTTAGAAAAGAAAATAATTATAAGATTATTGGACTACTGAATTTAAGGATATTTGAAATCTAGTACTTTGATCTCTGAATGTGGAGAATTTAGTTAACATTTTTTGTTTATTAATATTTTGTTGTCTTTCAATTATTTTGCCCGTGGCATACTTTATAACCACTTTCTTTATATACTATTTGGTTGAACACTGGTTCATGACTTATGAAAGATCCTAATTTTGCCCTAGATTTTTTGCAGTCGTTTTATTGTTTTTAAAGATTTTTTAAAAATATAATCTATAAGATTTGGACATAATGAGCTTATGTGTGTTTTTTTAAAAGCATCTAAATTAAAATTTTTTTCTTTTTCTTTTTTTTCTTTTTTTTTTTTTTTTTGAGGCAGAGTCTCACTCACTCTGTCGCCCAGGCACATATGTGTATTATACCAAATGAGGGACTTTGGACAAATAATTCAGTCAGTAGAATAGGAATTTTGAACTAGCAAATCTGTTTCTTTTCAGTTCTATATTCTGTGCCTCTATGGTTTTCTCTATACATTTAAAAACAAATTCTGGACTGTGAAATGGAAATTACTTACAGTACTTAGCCCCATCCAGTGGTGCTACTGCTCTTCCCAGGCAATTTGTAGTGGGATTTCCAGAGCAAGACTCTGTCTGGAAAAAAAAAAAAAAAAAGGTAATAGAAATTTCAGTTTTAGTCCTGGTCTATGGTGGGTCAATAAATGCAAGTTAATTTATAACATTACACCTGACATTTGTTAACCTTTAAGAAGTTATGATATTCTCACAATACACTTGGGTTTGCAAATTCAGTTTCAACTCATCAGTAAGAAAATAGGTTATACAATATACCATATAGCAGTAAAATGCCTAGGAAGTTACCAGATTTAAACTTTAATTAACAGTCATACTTGCTATTTCTTCTAATTCCTTTACATCTAATGATTTCTTCTGAAAAAATAAATGCAGCGATGAATCTGAAGCCCATTAACACTTATTTCTCTCGACCATATGAAAAAGTAGTAGTTTTCTACTGTCTTGAGAAGAATCTGGTCTCTTTTCAACAAGTAACAATTTTCTACAAACTATATTTTTGATAAACTGCCTTCTTTATTTGGAGCTTTTAGATACAACTCAGACTTTATATAAATTACAGCTTATGTAAATTTTAAACACTGATTTTATAACATGTATACATTTCTTAAAATTATATTATGCTTTTTAGTTAGCTTTGACTAATACAACGTATAATTTTTTTTTTTTTTTTTGAGATGGAGTTTCACTCTTGTTGCCCATGGTGGCGTGCAATGGCGTGATCTTGGCTCACTGCAACCTCTGCCTCGGAGGTTCAAGTGATTCTCCTGCTTCAGCCTCCCAAGTAGCTGGGATTATAGGCATGTGCCACCATGCCCAGCTAATTTTGTATTTTTAGTAGAGACAGAGTTTTTCCACGTTGGTCAGGCTGGTCTCGAGCTCCTGACCTCAGGTGATTTGCCCGCCTCAGCCTCCCAAAGTGCTGGGATTACAGGCGTGAACCACTGTGTCCAGCAATTTATAATTTAATACTAAAGTTATTTTCAGAATTTACTAAGATTTTAATCTATTCTTAATAGAATATTCACTGTAAAAGTTTTGAACATTATAGCAAATTATCAGATATTTTTATGTTTCCCTATTACCATTTCCCAGAAGTAACCACTGTTAATTCATATGAATACTTTCAAATGCTTTTCAGCGCTTACTAAAGTATTTGCATATATATCTCTGTACACACAACCACTCAGAATTAGGTTTTTTTCTCCGATAGGATCACACTATTATATCATTATGCAAGTGGACATATTTATAAATTTATTGAGAGGGAGTCTCACTCTATCACTCAGGCTGGAGTGCAGTCACTCGATCTCAGCTGACTGCAAACTCCACCTCCCGAGTTCAAGGGATCTCCCACCTCAGCCTTCCAAGTAGCTGGGACTACATGCGTGACACCACACCTGACTAATTTTTTATATTTTTAGTAGAGACCACATTTCACCATGTTGGCCAGGCTGGTCTCGAACCCCTGACCTCTGGTGATCCACCCATCTCAACCTCCCAAAGTGCCAAAATTACAGGCATGAGTTACCACGCCCAGCCATATTCAACCCATTGTAGGCATCTTACCATATTTCATGTCAAAGTACTTCATTAATTTTAATAGCTGCTATAGTACTTTATGACATGGGTGATTAAGGTTTTTCTAGTGTGTTTAATCCTTGCATAGAGAGTTTAAAATTCTAAATTTAATCAGTTTTTTCTCACATTGTTATAACTCTAGCTCATCAGGCTAGTTTCGGCTCTATGAAAGATTATGCAGTCTTGTTACCCTGATAGTCCCATCTTGCTTATGTGCCTTATATATCATTCAGTAGTTCTGGCTGGTGTCCTAGAACACATAGAAAAACAGGTTTATAGTAGCCTTGCGGAATTCCAAGTCAGATTGGTCTAAAGCCTGAATACTATCTTTTTTACCCCATTTTTCCCCACTTGTAGAGACCCCAATCTTCTTTGTGATCCTAAAGCGGGTTTTCCCTTGAGTACCTGGGCTCTTTAACTGATTCTCTTAGTAATCATTAGTGATTTGAATTCTAAAATAGTCAATGTATGTTGCTGAACAAAATATTATAAAATATTTAAAAAGTGATATTTTAATTAAACTAAAAGATATAAATATACACAATCACTTCTAAAATTGTGTATTTATATTTATAAACAATACATTATAAATGTTGCATAATAGAGTTCCTGAAGTAACCACTGAGACAGTTCTCCAAAGTATTCCTTCTTTGAGAACT
This sequence comes from Cebus imitator, assembly GCF_001604975.1. Taxonomy (NCBI): domain Eukaryota; kingdom Metazoa; phylum Chordata; class Mammalia; order Primates; family Cebidae; genus Cebus; species Cebus imitator. The sequence goes on from NW_016107318.1 coordinate 11,648,591, forward strand.
TGGCTTTGATGCAGAAAGTCAGCACATCTGTTTCATGCTAATAAAGAATTTTATTGATTTAAAGTAACAACCCTTAGTACTTGAGGATTAGATGTCATGTGTAATTTTAAAACAAAACCTATTGGCTTATAGATAGCCTAGATCTTTTATTAGATTTTATGATCAAACTTTTTTTTAAAGTTTTGACATATTTCTTTCCCTTATCAAAACACATAATATTTTTTAAAAAGGCAAGCCAGAAATAAGGGGAAGCCAAGAAATATTGAAATCAGGGTGAGTTTACTTTTGAGATAGTAGAGTGCACTCTTTTTTATGCTATTAGTTATATTCAGACTTCAGAGAAAAGAGCCACAGACTTAGTAACAATTCTGAATGTAACTGATATATTCCAGCTGGGTGTGTAGATATAGAAAAACTTTGAATTGGAATCAGAAGTACTTGACCCTAAGTATTTGACATGGCAAATCACATATTTTATATTCTTTCTGAGCTTGTTTCTTCATTTTAAAAATGAGGATAATAGTAACTACCCCAACTGTTGCAAATTTTTTTGGTGTGTATGAAATAAAATAATTTTTTTGAAATTATTTTATATAATTTGTATATTATAAAGTGTCAAATAATTTTATAATATGATCACTACTTTAAATTTAGCATTATGCATATAGCACATTTTAACTAAAAAGCTAATTTTCTAGTCCAGTGAGATTTAAAAAAAATAAATAAATAAACTAATGTTCTATTTTTATTTATTGTTACCTACAGAATCAATCCATCCTGTATTTGAGACTGTGTATTACAGATGGAAAACATTAGGCTGAGAAATTCATCTGAAAATTGGGGAGTAGGCTGGGCATGGTGGCTCACGCCTGTAATCCCAGCACTTTGGGAGGCTGAGGCGGGCGGATCACCTAGGTCAGGAGTTCAAGATCAACCTGGCCAACATGGCGAAACCCCATCTCTACTAAAAATACAAAACTTAGGTAGGCGTGATGGAAGGCTTGTGTAATCCCAGCTACTCAGGAGGCTGAGGCAGGAGAATTGCTTGAACCCGAGGGCCAGAGTTTGCAGTGAGCCAAGACTGCGTGACTGCTCTCCAGCCTGGGTGATGGAGTGAGACTCTGTCTCAAAAAAAAAAAAAGAAAAAGAAAAGAAAGAAAGAAAATTGGGGAGTAAGTGGTAGCAAAATGAAAATTTAAATTTAAAAACTCTTCATTATCTGTTTAGTGAATTATGCTACTCTTGAAATACTGTGCTAAACTTAAATTATATTGAGGTAACTTAGGAAATAGGTTGGTTGTTTAATTTACATGGGGTAGAATAAAAGTTATTTTAGAATTGGAAAAATATAAATTGCTGTGTTTTGGAATGCATTAAAATCTATCAGAAATCTTTTTTGCTCAATAATTTTTCTTTTCTTTTTTTTCTTAAGTTTTTCTCTCAATCCCCAATTTGTTTTCTCTCTGCCTTCCCATCTTCCTTCTCTCCTGATTTTTAATACAAGTTTTGGTGTATGATATTAAATTCTGTTTTTGTAGGTTATTATAATTACTTAAAAGGATGTAATAAACTTGGCTGGGTATGGCTGTGGTGGCTTGTGCCTATAATCCTAGCACTTTGGGAGGCTGAGGTGGGAGGATTGCTTGAGGCCAGGAGTTCAAGACCAACCTGATTAATACAGAACCTGGCCAATATAGTGAGACCAAAGTAAATAAGTAATGAGATGTAATGAAGTTAAATTAACCTAAGTTGTAGTGCTATCTACTTCTAATCATCTTTGGTTCATGCTACACCAAATACTTAAGGATGGATCCCGGTTAATGAGCATGAAAGAAGAGCTTTGATCATTTATAGAATTACACTGTTATTGCTCTTCTCAATTTTTGTTTCAAAAAAGTTTTTTTTTGTTTTGTTTTTTTGTTTGTTTGTTTTTCAAAAGATAGGATTTTGCTGTGTCACCTAGGCTGGAGTGCAGTGGCATGATCATAGCCCACCTCAGCCTCCAACTCCTGGCCTCAAGTGATCCTTTTGCATCAGTCTCCTGAGTAGCTAGGACTACAAGTACCCGCTACCACACCTAATTTTTCCGTTTTTATTTTTGTAGGGACAGGGTCTTACTATGTTGCCCAGCCTGGCCTTAAACTCCTGGGCTCAAGCAGTCCTCCTGCCTTGGCCTCCCAAATGGCTACAGTTATAGCCAAACCGTGCCCAGCTGAGAAAGAAAAAATTTTATCAGAAGATTTCTTATATTCTTTCTCTAGGGCAACAATTAGTTGATATTCTCTCTGGACAGTGAACTTTTCTTATTTTTGCACAAAAACTTGGGAAACTGTCTTCAGTGCTGGAAGTCATTTTGGATTAAAATGGTTTCTAAGGATCTAAAGGAGTCATGAAGCATTAGGTACTTTTTTTTTTCACAGCACTTAAAATTTTTTTACATTTTATTTTAAAATTCTATTTATTTATTTATTTAGAGACTGGGTTATGAGACTGGCTAATTTTGGATGTTTGATAGAGATGAAGTTTTGCCATGTTGCCCAGGCTGGTCTTGAACTCCTGGGCTCAGGCGATTTATCTGCTTTGGCACTTTATCTCAAAGTGCTGGGGTTTCAGGTGTGTGCCACCTTATTGGGCCTGCATTAAGTATTTATTTTTAATGTTAATTAGAAAATGTTGATGCTTTGAAAAAGTTAACTAAGAAATTAGCCTTCAATTTTCTCTACAATCTTTGTTTCTAATTCAGGTTAACTTATCGCTGATTCTAAAAACACTCAATTTTTAAAGATATACCTACTGTATCTTACACACACACAGACACCCACACACTTATGTACACATGTACCTGTGATATGTCTTAGTTTCAAGATATATTGAAATTAAGACACATTTTGAGCTTCACATTTTTTTCATTTCTTTGTACATAGTAGTTTCTTATAGCCTGTTATGCAGCTTTATTTATCCATAGAATAACTCCTATCTCCCTCAAATAGATAATAAATAATAAAAAACTATCAGAATATGGCTTGTGGCATGTATATTAGCTATAGATAGCAACATTGGAATGTAGAAATCTGTAGATAAATACTATGAGTCCCATTTTACAGATTTTGAAACTCGGGTATATTGAGTCTAAGTAACCAAGGCACATATTTAGGATTCAAACTCAAATTTAACTGTCTCACTTCAAAAATGTCTCTCCTGCAATTTTTCCAAATTATATTTTAAAAATTAGATAAGGTTCAGGTCTATCTGGTTACCCATTCAGGAGGGTTTAGTTACCATAGGATATTGTTTTCTCATCTATAATATGCAGTTTGTACCCTAGTGGCATTATTATTGGCTCTGCTACCCTTGTTTGTGGGTGGGATGGGAGTATAATAAACTATACAGAAATTACAATTAAACAGTAGATATTTGAAGTTGCTCAAAATTGCTTTTTATAATTTTACATGAAAAAATACTATTTGAGAGGAAATTATTATAATTTGATAAATTAATAATGTGTCACATTACTCTTTTAATTTAAAAGTTTGTGAATATCTCAAAATTTAGGTAGTTATTTTTTACCTTTTGTTTTTAAAAATACAGTGCCTTTACTTTCCCGAATTCTGCCTTCCGATGCATGTAAAATATACAAACAAGGTATCAATATCAGGTAAGGTGATTTGATTTTTTTTCTCAGTGAAAGAAAGTGGAGATTTAGAGGAAGGTTTTTTTTCCCTGTAATCATAACTTACATGTGTTTTATGACTTTAAAATGCTGTAACAGATTCACAATATTTTATCTCACTTGAGACATGCAGATAAGAAACCAAAGACACAGAATTTTTTTTTTAATTACTTAGAGAACAAACTCAAAGTGGAAAAGACATAAAATCTTGACTAAAGGCAAAGATACTGTTCTTATTCAACTACAGACTATCTAGAAGCAAACAGTGAGGATCTTGGCATAATCTTAAGATTTACAGTGGTTACCTTCCTGATCCTGGATTTATTAAGGAATAAGGGACACATAAGGAAGATCCAATTCTTGCCTTTTTCTTTCGGATCTTTCATATCTTTCCCTCCCCTGTTTACTCATCTGTGCATCCATTCATCTGTTCATTCATTCATCTATCCATTCCAGTGAATACTTTGAGGATAATTTTAATTTCCTTCTATTCTGTTCCTTTTATAACTAAGATTGATGTTTGGATCTGAGGGAAAATACATCTATTTAACTTATATGAGAATTTTACTTTTATATTTCTTTATATCTTTTGCTTCATAATAATATAGCCATATTTATAAATTATCTACTTATAAACTATATATAATGCTAGTTAATATGCCAATTTATATATATGTATATATTGGTATATTTATAAATAGTATACATGTATGTATATAATTTTGTGTATGTATGTGTCTATATATCTTCAGAATATTAATTTGAATGTTTAAGGGTCTAGAACTAGAAATAACATGAAGAATTATCTCATATAAACTCTTCATTGAGAGATGAGAAAGCTCAGAGAAGTTCAGTGATTTTTTGACAAGAGCATTTTACAAATTAATGGCTGAACCAGAACTTCTGACTCCTTGTTCATTGTTCTTCTCGCCATGACATGAAGCAGAATTTTTAAAAAATCAACTATTTCTGAGAAATTTATTTAGTATTTTAAATTAGTGAAGTAATAACTTTTAAATTCTGGTATAATTATCCTTAAGCAATAGAATTTGGTTAAGGTAGATGTTTCTCTGTGTGTGTGTGTGTGTGTGTGTGTGTGTGTGTGTGTGTGTGTGTGTTTTAAATAATAGAAATGGGGTCTTACTCTACTGACCAGGCTGGTCTCGAACATCCAGGTTCGAGTGATTCTTCCACCTTGGCCTCCCAAAGTGCTGGGATTACAAGTGTAAGCCATCACACCTAGCCTGTTTTTTTTTGTTGTTTTTTTTTTTAAAAAAAACTCTTCAGGTGTTTCTACTTATAAAAGTGCTCCTGCGCCAGGCAAGGTGGCTCACGCCTGTAATCACAACACTCTGGGAAACCGAGATGGGCGGATCACAAGGTCAGGAGATAGAGACCATCCTGGCTAACGCAGTGAAACCCCGTCTCTATTTTAAAAAATTAAAAAAAAAAAAAGATAAAAATAAGAGAAAAGTGCTCCCGTATCTTAAATACATTGTCATTATAGAAAACTTGGAAAATACAGAAAAACAGAAGAAAAATTAAGTAGAAAGGATTTTTGATGTAGAATTAATTCAGCAGCCTTTTGTTAGCAATTATTATGGTTTCATTAATTTAGACATTTTTAACATAGGTACTTGCCAAAAATAGTAGGCAATTTTGGAGGACACTATTGTCTTCTCTGTGATATTTTAAAAAGTTAGTTTTAGGCTGGGTGTGGTGGCTCATGCCTGTAATCCCAGCACTCGGGGAGGCTGAGGCAGGTAGATCACTTGAGTTCAGGAATTTGAGACCAGCCAGGGCAACATCGCAAAACCTATCTTTCCAAAAAGTACTAAAAATTAGCTGGGCATGGTGACATGTGCCTATAGTCCCAGCTACCTGGGAGGCTGAGGTGGGAGAATCACCTGAGCCAAGGAAGTTGAGGCTGCAGTGAGCCGTAATCATGACACTGCACTTTAGCCTGGGCAACAGAGTAAGACCCTGTGTCAAAAAAAAAAAAAAAGTTTTTGTTCTTTTTGAGTCCTAGGTTTAGGCAAAAAGGAGTCTCTTTGAAAAAAATTGTTTCACATTTTATATGACTTTTTAAAGTAAATGTTATGGTACACATTATATAATAACTATAGGAAAGAAAACCAATAAGATTACAACACAACCTTGGCAATATGATGAAATCTTGTCTCTACAACAAATACAAAAAATTAGCTGGGCATGGTGGCACATGCCTGTAGTCCCAGCTACTCAGGAGACTGAGATGAGAGGATAACTTGAACCCAGGAGCTTGAGGCTGCAGTGAGCCAAGATCGTGCCACTATACTTAAACCTGGGTGACAGAGTGAGATCCTGTCACACACACACAAAAGTTAAAACAAGAACATGAGGGTAAAAGCCTGGGGGACAAAAATTGTGAGAGAGGTTGTAGGTTAAGGGGAAGTTACTATAAGATACTTAAACATGGGGCTTACTGGTAGCTGAAGATGAAGGACAGATGTGATAGGTTCTAAAGCTCTCATCAAGCAAGGCTTACTAGATTAATGGAGAGGATACCTTTTAGGATGTATGACAAAAGGCTTTTTGCCTAGGTGATAAGAATCTAAAGGAAAAAAATCTTTTAACATTAAATCAAGACTTCCTATTTTAAGTGTCATAAAACAATTTTTTAACACCATTTCAATAAAGCTAAATTTTAAAATATGTTCAAAGAGAATACTTTTTATCTTATGGCAGCCATGTAATCATTTGAAATCTCTTCTCTGGTATCAAAGAGAAGCTAATACTTTAGTAGAAATAGTAAAGTGTGAGAGTACTAGCAAAGATTTTGACCATAAATATAAATAATTAAGAGGTAATCTGTAATCATATTGAAAGTATATTTGTACACTTAGTCTTATTTCAGGGTTTTCTTGTCTTTTTTTTTCCTTTGTGGGGTGGGTGGTGGTGGTGGATTTTCTTCTCTTAAGGGAAGTCTTTAGCTCTTTTTTTCAGTGTTGGCATTTTTTCAGGCTTTCTTCTTAAAAAATAGCTTCTATTCAAATCTTCACATTTGTATAAAGAACTTCTTGTTCTTCATGGCTAATTACAAGGGAAAAATTAAAAATATTTAGGTTCATAGGCTTAAAGCCAAGGACTAGTGAGTACTTTAAAATGCCATCGTGATAATTATTTATGAGGCATGTGTGATGCCACTTAAAAGGTCATCTAATATATCAGGGATATACAGAAAATGTATTACCCTTTTTGTTGTAAATTGTTGAAACACAGATGAAATAAAAATAGGCTATATTAATTTATATGACTGGGAAACTTCTTTGACTAATTTTACATATTGTTAGATCTAAAATCTCAAAAGTCACCATGTCAGTCTGTCTTTGTCTTTCTTTCTCTGTCTTTTGTGCATCTCTTTACTCACCTTTTCATCCCCACTCCTGGCAACCCACTACCACTTTCACCAAGCAGGGAATGGAGGCAGAAGACTATTTTAGCCCATTTCTTCTTTTATGTGGAACATAATGTTCCCTGATCACTGAAGCTTGGAGCCCAAATAGTATACTTATATATAAAATGATCTGTTCTTTTTTGGAATTATCAGGAGCCCACATCTTATAGAGATAGGGGATGAGCCCCCTTAATACTGTTTTCTCTTAGGACACATGCTCAAGCAATGACAGGTCTTAATTAGTAATATAGCTGAATTCTATAATAAAAGTGGAATAAAAGCTGGAATTCAACTATAAAACAACAGATAGGGTCACCCTGCCCCCTCACTGTGTGAGAGTTGATGAGTTAGTTTTTTAGGGCTTCTTGATACCTTATACATAAGGCAACCATATTTCTCTCCTTGCTCTTGCTCACCCCGTTTTTCCGGCAGAATTATTAATAGTGTCATTTGCATTCTTAGATGTTATTAATTTTGATGATAAATTCTATGTAACCCTAGTTATTATTTTCTTTTTTTTTTTTTTTTCTGAGATAGAGTCTCACTCTGTTGCCAGCCTGGAGTGCAGTTGCACGATCTTGGCTCACTGCACCCTTCTCTTCCTGGGTTCAGGTGATTCCCATGTCTCAGCCTTGCGAGTAGCTGGGACTACAGGCGTATGCCACCATGTCCAGCTAATTTTTTGTATTTTAGTAGTGACGGGGTTTCACCATGTTGGTCAGAATAGTCTCGATCTCCTGACCTCATGATCTGCCCACCTCAACCTCCCCAAGTGCTGGGATTACAGGCTTGAGCCACTGCACCCAGCCCCCACCCCAGTTATTCTTTTCATGCAGCATGTGAGACATGTTTTATTTCCGTTTTTCCTCTATAGGGAAACCAAGAATAAAAACTCGCTTTGCCATGTTTGTGATGAGAACTGAAAAACCTGCAGAGTAATGAATTCTTACAGTTGTATTAGAAATTCAGTAGCCAGGGTGAATCTTTCAAGGAGCCTTAAAGGAGCTCCCTGGAGATGTGATCAGCATCACTTGACAGCTGGGCCAACTAGTTTCTTGGGCTTAGGACTGTGCATTTTGAGCAGCCAGTTAGCTAGGGTGATCCTGATTTATAAAGCCATGTGCAAGATTGAAGCACATCAGTGTACTTGTAAGCTTTTTATTTTCAGTATTTTTCCTAATTTCAGCAAGTAGTGCTTTGTGGAATATTGTTTGAGACCAGTGCATTAGGCTAGACCATGACAGGTCCAGGTTATCAAAGAGCATAGTAAACACAAATGTGTGAACCCATGAGTATTGATACAGAATGATCCGTAAGGTTTCCATGCTGTGGAGATGTTGGCTGGGGAAGAGAATACTAGTCCGAATCTGAGAAGTCAAACAGAAAGGCCTAGAATTTGTAGAAGCTTAAATGGTTTATCAAGTTGAAGGATAAAGCAAGATTTGGTATCAAATGGTTAGGCATAAAGTATGGGTGTATATCTCAATTCCAAGAATGTGGTCCATCCATTGCTGTCTGGTCTTAAATACTCTGCTGAGCTAGCGACATGGTCTTAAAGAGACAGAATGTCAGACAGGTCTGCGTTCCTTTCCTGTCCTTCTCTGTTCACTTTTATTGAGTAGCTAAAGTAAGGGAAATGGTAGGAAACAAGGGGACAGAAAGGGAAATACTCTAAATATGGGGGAACATTTTTTTTTCTTTCTGGTTAATGAAGTGTATGTGTGTATATATATATATGTGTATATTCAGAAAAGTGAAATATAGTTAAAATGGAGTATATCTTTAAATAGTCTTTTTTAATAGAATATTTTGAATATAGTTTTTATCTATAAATTTGACTTTGCAAAGTGGTATTAGCATCTTGGTTTGAGTTTAGAAGGAATAAAACTTATTTAATTATTAATGAAGTTTTATCAAAATTATATTTGTCAGAGTTTCTCATCTACCCATCTTTCACAGGCTTGACACAACTCTCATAGACTTTACTGACATGAAGTGCCAACGAGGGGATCTAAGCTTCATTTTCAATGGGGATGCAGCGCCCTCTGAATCTTTCGTAGTATTAGACAATGAACAAAAAGTTTATCAGCGAATACATCACGAGGTGAGCATGTTGTCTTACCAACATTCCTTTAAATCGTTGAACAAAAAAAGTCTAGGTTTTTAGCCAAAACCTCAGTATAATTTGTTTACAAGCATAAGATATAATTGAGATGGTTTGTTCCTAAAGCTATAGTTTCCTACCACTAGCTTTCTTTTCTTTTCCTTTGCCTTTTTTTTTTTTTGAGACTCGTTTCGCTCTGTCACCCAGGCTGGAGTGCAGTGGCAGGATCTATCACTACAACCTCACTTCCCAGGTCCAAGCAATTCTTCTGCATCAGCCTCCTAAGTAGCTGGGACTACAGGTGCCCGCCACCAAGCTCAGATAATTTTTGTATTTTTAGTAGAGGTGGAGTTTCACCACATTGGCCAGGTTGGTCTCGAACTCTGGACTTCAAATGATCCACCCACCTTGGTCTCCCGAAGAGCTGGGATTACAGGTGTGAGCCACTGTGCCTGGCCTATTTTCATTTTTTATATTTTTATCCTCTGGTCTCCATCTTGACCCGTTCATTGAGCCTGCTCAGAATTCAACAGAATATCTCATAGAAGGCCGGGCGCGGTGGCTCAAGCCTGTAATCCCAGCACTTTGGGAGGCCGAGGCGGGTGGATCACAAGGTCAAGAGATCGAGACCATCCTGGTCAACATGGTGAAACCCCGTCTCTACT
>NW_016107318.1:11658675-11660577 GCF_001604975.1 Cebus imitator
AAAAAAAAAAAAAAGAATATCTCATAGATCAATGAACTCCAGCTTCTCTTCATTCTCATTTATAGTTTTCATTTGTTGAACCTGTGCTGGCCCTTTACCATGCATTATCTTTTTATCTTACCTTCTTTTAATGTTGTTGACCATCTTTATCTCCTTAATATGAATAATTCTTTTGGCTCTGTCTGCAGTCTTATTTTTCCTAACTCTTCGGCTGCCTTTCTTTTCTCTGTCCTTTCCCCCTTCCAATATGACATTATTTTCCTTCTGTAATGCCCTATCCTTGTGTTGAAAAACCATTGATGTGTCTTGGATGTGGTTCTCATTTACAATCTGCCAGAATAATCTCTTCCATTCCCACAGCTTTAACTACCTCCTATAGGTTGATGATTTACAAATATATGTTTGTGTTCTGGACAGTTCTGAGTAGAGGCTTATCTGTTTAAATGCCTAATGGATATCATGTGTGTCTCCCAAGTACCTCAAAATTCACCTTGTTTAAAACTAACCTTATTACTTTTCCTCCAAACCTGCTTTTTCCTATTTTTCCTCTTTTGATGAATGATATCATTCTCTATTCAGTCAGAAACCTAGGAGTTGTTTTTGATATCTATTCTTGTACTCCATGTTTTCTCATCAGAGCACATGTTTGATCATTTCTGTCTCCTTACTGTCTTATAATTATTTCTCTTTTATTCACACTGTCACTACTGTAATTTAAATATTATTTTTCAACTGGACTATTGGAAAGTCTTATAAATGATCTTCCTGGCTCTTTTCTCGTCTGCTTCTAAATTATCGCACATATTGGAGATACATTGAACTTTAGAAACACATTTATGAATGCTTACTTACTTAAAGATACTTAAAAAGTTCCCCATTACCTAAACAGTGAAATCTAATTTCCTTAGCATGATGTGGTTCCTTTTGTCACTTGAGTTTTGCCCACTTTTCTAGCCTTTCTCTAACCTTGCTATTTTAGATACCCTCATACCGCACTCTTGCCAGTTTTTCAGATGTGCCGGGCTGTTTGGGCCTTTATTCCTTTGTTCATGTTCTTTCCACTTCCTGGATTGCTTTTCTTTTTGCACCCTCACACCTGTAGAGCATGCATTTGGTGTTACTTTCTCTCCTGCCAAATGACTTTTGTTGTCTTTATGCTCCTATTAAATCTGGAACCATAAAGCTTCTAATGTTCTATTTACTTATATGGCTTTTTTCCCTTCTATTAGTCTAAGCTCCTTAAGGGCATGGGGTTCTTTTTGTTGTATTCTCTGGTATCTAATACAGCATGAGTACATTCTAGGCAATAGGTTGGTAAACTCTTTCTGTGACGGAAGAGATAACAAATATTTTTAGATATTAAAATACCTTTGTGGGCCATATGGCCTCTGTCACAGCTACTCAACTCTGCTGTTGTTAAAATAAAAGCAGCCACAGACAATATGTAAATAAATGAGTATATTTCATTATTATTTTATTCATAAAAACAGGCAGCTGATTATAGCTTGCTTACTCCTATATTAGAGCCTCAGATTGTTTATTAAATAGTTTGGCCCCTTATTAAATGACAACAGGATAGCCAACTAGGCAATAAGTGAGTTGGAAATACGGTCTTGAAAGAGAAGCCAGAGGTTAAAGGTAGTAGTGCATAAGTGTTAGCAGATATCATAGTATAAGCAAAGAATTGGTATTAAGGGTACCAGTTTTAAGGTATGTATGTATACATACATGTATTTATTATGTATTTTATAATGACTACGATACAGGAAATTTAGATTTTGAGCAGTCATCCTTAGGGCAGAGAATACTTGTTGTTTATCCTAATATGTATGTATAAGTAATAACTTCATTAAATGTTAAAGCAATGTAACTAACTGAAACAGCAGATCTTTTTCAGTGATG
>NW_016107318.1:11660917-11665025 GCF_001604975.1 Cebus imitator
TGTTCCAAAAGGTTTTTGAAATAGGATGTTTTTCCCGCACTTTGGGAGGCCAAGGTGGGCAGATCACGAGGTCAGGAGTTTGAGACCAGCCTGGCCAATATGGTGAAACCACATCTCTACTAAAAAAAATACAAAAGTTAGCTGGGCGTGGTGATGATGTGCCTGTGGTCCCAGCTACTTGGGAGGCTGAGGCAGAAGAATCGCTTGAACCCGGGTGACAGAGGTTGCAGTGAGCCGAGATCACACCAATGCACTCCAGCCTGGCGACAGAGTGAGACTCCGTCTCAAAAAAAAAAGAAAAAGAAAATAGGATGTTTGAAATGTAAGGCAAATTTGTTCATAGACGATGGATTATATAATGTTCAATTCCCAAGCTAATTTACAAAATTCTAGTTGATTCATGATATATTTGAAGTATAGTGTTTAACAGTTCTGTTTAACTACTACAATCAAACTTTTTAGAAAATTGTGTTCAGAACCTCATGTTGTCACTCATAGGCAGGTGTTGAACAATGAGAACACATGGACGGACTCAGGGAGGGGAGCATCACAAACTGGGGTCTGTTGTGGGGGACTAGAGGAGGCACAGTGGGGGTAGGGAGATTGGGGAGGGATAATTTGGGGAGAAATGCCAGATATAGGTGACTGGGGATGGAGGCAGTAAACCACATTGCCATGTACGTACCTATGCAACAATTCTGCATGTTCTGCACATGTACCCCAGAATCTAAAGTACAATAAAAAATATGTATATATATATAAAAAAAAGAAAATTGTGTTCAGAATTAATCTGGGTTATCAGGAATACATTTTCACCTATTATAGCTTTAGCAGTAATATAAAGGTTTCGCATTCTTTATTTGTAAGTGTAGAGGAAATGGTACTGTCCCAGTCTGTAATAAGGAAAACATTGCTATTATTTTCAGAAATTCAGAAAGGGACTATGTAGGTTAAAGTTAGATGGTGAAGAATAGAAAATGGGCCTCTTGGGAACCTAGAAATAAGGAGGTATGGAGAATGGAGCCCGTAACTCTTGCAAACCCTAGGGACAGTTATTATTCTCCAGACAACTCTAGGTTTTGCCTTTTTTCTTCCTTATAGTGTCTTAAATATTAGTGATGGTATTTCTCTTGGCCTATTATGGAATAGAATCTCATCTTATACCTGCTTAAATTCTCTTCTGTACTTGATTACGTAGTCTTCTGTCCCAGAATCAAGCACATAACTTTCCTTTTTTCTCATATAAAAAATAATTATTGCTCAGTTATTATATACCAGCACTAGGAAATATTTACAGGATAAAACCTGAAGCAAGGCTACTCCTTAAGATTAGAAATCATGGGGTTGATATTTATGGATTCCTTTCTATTTTATAAGGAATATAGAAAAGATTCCTTCTTACTTCTTTTCCTTCCTTCCCTCTCTGCTGCTTCCCTTCCTCCTATCCTTCCCTTCTGTTCTCTCCTTCCTTTCTTTATTCCACTTAAAACTTACTGGGAAAGAAAGGCTCAAATGACAGTAGTGGGTCTTTGCATTATAAAGAACTAAAGTAAGATTCATCTGTATTGAAAGAAAAATATCCTTTATCTGGACATTTTTCTCAGGTCTGTCAACTTAATTCTTAAAGTGGTTTTTAAAAATTCCTCAACAGACTATATAGCTCTGTAATGGGTAATCTAGCACTGCTTCCATATATATCTTTAGCAGTGTAAAAGTACTGTATTTCATGTGTCCTGATTTTATGGATGCATAATTAGTCATAATGCTAACTTAGAGAAGATATTAATGTGTACAATTTAAACATCTAATTCTTTTTAGAGTAAGTAGCACCTCACATTATTTAGAAACTGTCATTTTTGTCTTTAAAAATTGGTAACATTATAATTGTTGATATTTTCATATGTAGCACTAAGAACTTTTGAGAAACCTAGATTTTTATATTTAACTTTTGCTCCCATCCCAGGAATCAGAGATGGAAACAGAAGAAGAGGTTGATATTTTAATGAGCAGTGATATTTACTCTGCAACTTTATCAACAAAATCAATTTCTTTCACGCGTGCCCAGACAGGATGGCTTTTTCGGGAAGATAAAACAGTATGTGTATATCTAGATTTTTAAACTGTAATCATTGTTTGGTATTTAATGTTTCCAAAATAATGTCATAGAAATGCAAGTAGTAGCTTACAGAATTGTCTCCAAGTAGTTTTTTTTTCTCTTTTTCTCGAATCCAGAGAGGGAATTATAATGGATGGTTAGAGTCAGAATATGTCCTTGGAGAATTCAGGAAAGAAAGCTGAGCTCATTTGAATTCTGTGTCAGGAAGGACTCATTGCTAGCTGCCTTGTTTATTATACAGGAAACAATGTTTTCACGTGATCCCATTATATTTCTATCACTTTGTTCCGTAAGAAGACTACAAAAAGGGATAAACTTGAATCTATTTACCTGAACCTGTTTTTCTCCCCACTTTAGGCTTCTCATTTACGTACCATTTATTTCTTGTATTCTGTGCATATGACTAAGATTAAATAACCTTACATTTCTGCAACACTGTAGAAATGTTAAATCAAATCTCAGTGGAAGTTTCCCTGTTAGTATAAATTATTTCCATAATTTCCATTGTGTCTGTCAGTAAGAGGTTGTATAAGTCTATTCAAATCTATATTCAAAAAATTTTGATGCTGGGCACTGTGACTCACTCATGTAATCCCAGCACTTTGGGAGGCTGAGGCTGGTAGATCACAAGTTCAGGAGTTCAAGACCAGCCTGGCCAACATGGTGAAACCCTGCCTCTGCTAAAAAGACAGAAATTACCCAGGCATGGTGGCATTCGCCTTCAATCCCAGCTACTTGGAAGGATGAGGCAGGAGAATTGCTTGAATCCGGGAGGCAGAGGTTGCAGTGAGCCGAGAACACATCACTGCATTACAGCCAGGGACATAGCGAGACTGCACTCAAAAAAAAAAAAAATTGGAATGAGCTATATGAAGAAGTATTTTTATAAAATTTTAAATTCAGCAATAAATAAGCACATCAAGTAAGGGTCAGGATTGACTTCTAAAAATTGTATTTTTTTTTTTTTATTACACACAGTGAAATGAATATACCCTCACTGGAGAAATTTTAAAAAAAAAAGCCTTGCTAGGGTTCTCTGAGAAACAAAACCAATAGAGAGAGAGAAGGGGAGAGGAGAGAGAAGAAAGAGAGAGTAAGGAGGAGAGAAGATGGAGGAGGAAGATATCGATTTATTTTCAGGAGTGGTTCATGAAATTGTAGGAGTTGGCAATTCTGAAATGTAGAGCAATCTAGCAGGCTGGAAATTTAGGAAAGAGTGGATATTGTGCTCTTGAGTTAGCAACATTCAGGCTTGGCCTCCTGGGCAACATACCGACACCCTAACTCTACAAAAAGTTGAAAAATTAGATGGCCAAAGTGGCACAAGCCTTTAGTCCCAGCTGCTTGAAAGGATGAGGTGAGACAATTACTTGAGCCCAGAAGGTTGAGGCCATAGTGAGTGATCACAGCACTGCACTCCAGCCTGCGTGACAAAGCAAACCCCTGTTCAAAAAAAAAAAAAGAGAGAAAGAAATCTGCAGGCTAGAAACTCAAGCAGAGTTTCTGTGTTGCAGTTTTGAGGCAGAATTGCTTTTTTTCCCCTGAAAACATTAGTTTTTGCTCTTAAGGTTTTCAAACTGATTAGATTAGTCCCACCCACATCATGCAGGGTAATTAGCTCTACTTAAAGTTCACTGATTATTAATCAAATTTAAAAAATGCCTTCACAGCAACATCTAGACTGGTGTTTGACCAAACACCTGGCACCATAGCCTAGCCACACTGACACATAAAATTATCTTACATCTTTATACATAAAGCTAAAACGCCCTCCTTGGCCACTGCCCACAATCCCACATCCCCTTGCAGAATGTTACCAGTTTTTATACCCTCCAGACCTTTTTTTATGCTCTTTATACATAAATATGTACTCATAATAATAGGTAGCCTTTTGTTGTTGATGTTTACTTTTTCATAAAGTGTTGTTATATTGTATCTATTGTTTTGCAACTAGCATTTTTCCCTCATTGTTTTTTTTTTTTTTTTTTTTTT
>NW_016107318.1:11665920-11667262 GCF_001604975.1 Cebus imitator
TTTTGCAAGATGGACTGGAACACAACTCTGAACATGTAGTTTTGGAATGTCAGAAAACAGCAGCAGGGTGGAGACCATGTGATTTGCATGCAGATAGAAATGGGAAGCTAGTTTTCAATAAATTATTTATCTTTTCTTTCTTTCTTTCTTTTTTTTTTGAAGTAAGGTATTTCAAACTCTGAATACCTGTGGGTCTGAAAAAGGTAAAAGTTAATGTTGAAGGATTAAGAGGACTTTATTGAAAGGAAGTCATGACTTTTCTTGATGTCCTTTATACCACTTGAGTTTCCCTAAAACACTTTAATTGTATTGGTGAGAAAGGCTACTCTTTCCTTTGTTGAAAACAAGCAGCTGGAACTTGAAGTTTGGTCCTATTAGAACATAGAGAATTTGAACAGGGCATTCATTCTGGTTGTGCTAGAGATTCTTATGTGACTTGGACTATTTATTTCTTTTTATTCTACTTTTTTCTGTCTATAAAATGGGAACAGTGTTATCCCTGACCCCTCCTTGTTACTCATGATATTTGCCTGCTAGCTTAATAGTTTTGAGATAGCTTTGTGCTACTTGGGAGTAGGATCTAAAGAAATACTATGTGGCAATTTTATTTAAAATCATTTGCAAATTAACTACAATATGTTTTTGTATGTTTTAAATTTTCCTTTACTGATTTGAAATGTATGCTTTTGTGTATTTTTTTAACATATTGAATAACTGAGGTGTATATGTTGTATATACCTAGAAAATATAAGATAATTTGATAATTTCATGTAGCAAAGCGATGTTTGTTTTCACTTACATGTTACATATTTATAGAAAAATATATTACCTTGACACTTTTTTTAACCTAAAAATTTTATTTTTAAATATTTGGTTTTGTTTTAGGAAAGAGTAGGAAACTTTTTGGCAGACTTTTATCTGGTGAATGGACTTGTTTTAGAATCAAGGAAAAGAAGAGAACATCTCAGTGAAGAGGATATTCTTCGAAATAAGGCCATCATGGAGAGTTTGAGTAAAGGTGGAAACATAATGGAACAGAATTTTGAGGTATAATTTTTACTTCTCCTAATTTGTAGCTTTCTAAGAAGAGACAGGATAATGGCAGTCTTGTGGCACTCAGTAAGTTTATATACTCACAGCTTTTGTTTACCATGTGTTACCTTTTTCTGTGATTTTTCATTTTATTGACGTCATTATGAAGAAGAAGAAAAAGAAAAAAATGATCTTTGGGATTTTTTGGTGAATCTGTACTTTAATTATAAAGTAAATAATAAATAGATTAAAAGCATGAAACCTAGTGTTAAATTTTTCTTTCTTTTTTTCTTTCTTTTTTTTTTTTTTT
>NW_016107318.1:11667272-11694751 GCF_001604975.1 Cebus imitator
AGATGGATTCTCACTGTGTTGCCCAGGCTGGAGGGCAGTAGCTCAATCTCGGCTCCCTGCAATCTCTCCCTCCTGGGTTCAAGTGATTTTTCTGCCTCAGCCCCACCAGGTAGCTGCCTATAGACCGTGCCTCCAGGGCTGGCTAATTTTTGTATTTTTAGTAGAGATGGGGTTTTACCATGTTGGGCAGGCTGACCTCAGCCTCCCAAAGTGCTGGGATTACAGGTGTGAGCCACTGTGCCCAGCCCTAATGTTAATTTTTAATCCATGCCCCTTTGCTGATATTCCTTCTGCTTTACTAATCAAAATCTGCTGCTTTGAAGGCCCAGCTAAAGATCCACCTACTGTATGGTGTCCTCTCTGACTTAAACCTTCTCATATACTTCTTGTTCAGCATACTGAAACCATGCTATATGCAAAGAATTGTGTGACAGTAAGGAAAGGGGAGGAGAAATGAGGAAATAAAAGATGAGACATGGTAACTGCATCTACAGTCCTCCTCCTCTGTGAAGTAAATTAGATGCATTCATAAATTTATTTTTTATTTGTATAATTTTAGATTTCCAAAAAGAAATACTAGAGTCATACAAAGAATACTTGGACACCCTTCATGAAGATTTCCCATATGGGCCAGGCGAGGTTGCTCACGCCTGCAATCCCAGCACTTTGGGAGGCCGAGGCAGGCAGATCATCTGAGGTCAGGAGTTCAAGAACGGCCTTACCAACATGGAGAAACCCCGTCTCTAAAAATACAAAAGTAGCTGGGTGTGGCGGCGCATGCCTGTAATCCCAGCTACTTGAGAGGCTGAGGCAGGAGAATAGCCTGAACCTGGGAGGCAGAGGTTGCAGTGAGCCAAGATCCTGCCGTTGCACTCCAGCCTGGGCAACAACAGCAAAACTCCATCCCTCCCCAAAAATTTCCCAGATGTTAACATTTTACTGCCATTTGTATAGCACCGTTTTTCATACTGCAATATAGGCATCCTTTAGTCGGTTATAAGAAATTAATTTAGTGGTCCATAACTACTTTTTCTTTTTCTTTTTCCCCTTCAGTTGTTGGCAATACTTAACAAAATGAGTATCTAAATAAAGTGGTAAGCCAGGCACAGTGGCTCACACCTGGAATCCCAGCACTTTGGGAGGCCAAGATGGGAGGATTGCTTGAGTCCAGGAGGTTGAAATCAGCCTGGGCAACAAAGCAAGACCCTGCCTCTACAAATAATAATAATAATAAATTAGCTGGGCACAGTGGCATGAGCCTGTAGGTTCAACTACTTGGGAAGCTGAAGCAGGAGGATCACTTGAGCCCAGGAGCCTGAGGCTGCAGTGAGCTATGATCGTGCCACTGCCACTGTACTCCAGCCTGGGTGACACAGTGAGATTTTATCACCCCCCCCACAAAAAAATAGATGGAGAAAAATCAGAGCACATTGCACATTATGAGAGTCATTACTACTTCATGAAACAATAGCTTCAAGAGTATATGTGTTGTATAAACATGTGTATGTTTGAGTGCTGGATTATAACATAAATTGTGAGTCACAGTTATAAAAAGGTTCAAGGCTTCTACAAGGAGGCTGGAATTCCTGGAATGTTTAGTCCTTTCTCTAAACATTGTCCCGGATTCTATGTCTTAGTGATGGTTAAACTTTCCAGGATAGTATGCCAGGTTTCAACTAATTCATAGTAATACTATGTGTGTCAGTAAAACATTTTAATATTTAGAAAGTAAAACATTTTAATATTGGGTAAATCAGCTATAGTTTAGTTGAATACATTATGTAAAATGTTTACGTTCAAATTGTGATCATGCCATTTTAGTGTTATCCTGTACCCTTCCTGCCACATCTCATTTGTGCTCCTTATTTTTCTTCTGACTTTGGGATAAAGCTTCACCAGACTTAAATTTTCCAGAAGCCTGCTGCTATTTACTGATCTCTTCGTCAGTAGGAAATATAGGTCAAGATGCACTCAGGAAATAGAAACAGAGGTGAATTAATAGCGGGAATGCTGAGCTCAGTCTTTGACGTGGCTACCGTCTTCTCCCATTGTTGACCAGACAAAAGCCCATCTCTTTGGACTTATATTGTGATTTAAATTTTATTAGAGTTCTTTTGAAAAAAATAATTTTGTTGTGTTGGTGGTTATTGCCACTTTTGTTTAATTTGGGCAACAAACTAATTTGGGATGAGTATATGGAAACAAGACTTTAGAGTATGCCATTTCATGGACTGTTTGCCAGTTATTTCTTCTGGTCTGATTTATGTACATTTAAACTTATGAAAGGTAACTTGATTTCTTAAGGGCAGAGATTGTAAACAGATGTACTTGAATAAAGAGGTCTTTAAGTAGCATTTTAAGCAGCTATAGTTTTGTAAGTTGAAATTAAAACATAGTTTAATGCCAGATAGCTAGGTATTGGAACAAATTGATATTAATTAAATTAAATAATTAAGCTCTCAACTTCTAATCAGAAATTAAAGGAAACACTCCCTATATGAACCATAGGAGTTTTAACGTTATAGTTGATTAATATTTAAATTCAATTTGTCAGTTTCTACAAAAGATAAATGTGGTAGGATTTTGATTAGGATAATGATGAATCTGTAGATAAATCAGTTTCAACATAAAACCTGTTTGGATTTTTTTAAATTAAGCTTTGTATTTTGAGATAATTGTAAACTCACATACAGTTTTATGAAATCATACAGAGATTCCATGTATGCCTCACCCAATTTCCCCCAATGGTAACATCTTGCCAAAGTGTAGAAGAATATCACAGCCAGAATATTGGCATTTGCAGGCAAGACACAGAAGACGTCTACCACCATAGGATCTGTCATGTTCCTCTTTAATAGGCACATCTGCTGCCCCCTTAGCCTCTCTCTGTTCCTTATGCCTGGCAACCACTAATCTGTTCTTCCATTTCTTTAATGTTGCAATTTCAAGGATGTTGTATAAATGGAATCGTATAGTACTTAGCCTTTTGAAATTGACTTTATTTTTTTTTTTTTACCACTTAGCATTTATTTTTTCACTTAGCATAATTCCCTGGTGATTTATCTAAGTTGTATGTATCAATATTTTCTTCTTTTTATTGCTGAGCAGTACTCTATGGTATTAGTGTACCACAGTTTGTTTAACCGTTCACATGTTGAAGAACATCTGGGTTGTTTGGGCCATGATTAATTAAGCTGCAATAAACTAGAATGTAATATAAGTCTTCATTTATCTGGGATAAATGCCCAAGAGTACAGCTGCTATGTCATATGGTAGGTAGTTGAATGTTTAGTTTTGTAAGAGACTGCCAAAGTGTTCTTCATTTTACATTCCTATTAGCAGTGTATGAATGATCCAGTTTTTCTGTATCCTTGTCAGCTTTTGGTATTGTCATTATTTTCTATTTTACTCATTCTGATAATGTTTAATGCTATCTCATTTTGATTTAATTGCATTTTCCTAATGGCTAATAATGTTGAATGGCCATCTCTTCACGTGCTTGTTATCTGTATCTCCTCTTCTGTAGCATGTCTCTTCATACCTTTTGTTCTTTTTCTAATCGGATTTTCTTTTTTTCATTACTATTGAGTTTTCAGTTGTTGTTTTTGAGGCAGGGTCTCACTGTTTGGCTTAGACTGGAGTGCAGTGGCACGATTGTGGCTCCCTGCAACATTGACTTCTCGGCTCAAACAATCCTCCCACCTCAGTCTCCTAAGTAGCTGAGATTACAGGCATGCATCACCATGCCCAGTTAACTTTTTTTGTTTGTTTTGTTTTTTTGTAGAGACAAGGTCTCACCTTAGCTTCCCAAAGTGCTGGGATTATAGGCATGAGCCATTATACCTGGTCCAAAGTTCTTTATATATTCCAGATGTTAGTTCTTCATCAGATTGGTGTTTTGCAAATATTTCCTCTCACTCCATAGCTTGTCTTTTCATGTTCTCAAACTGGGCTTTCACTGAAAAAAAGTTTATCATTTTGATGACGTTCAGTTGATCAATTTTTATCTTACGTCACATGCCAAATCTGAGAACTTTTTGCCTAGCCCCAGGTTCCTAAGATATTCTCCTGTGTCTTTGTGAAAAGTTTTATGTCTCTATATTTTACATTCAAGGAAATGACCATTTTTAATTAATTTTGTGGAAAGTTAAGAGGTTTAGGTCAAAGGTTTATTGATTTATTTTTGTCTTGGATGCCTAGTTGCTCCAACATCATTTTTTGAGAAGTCTGTTCATCTTCCACTGTATTGCCTGCTGAGATTTGTATAGGGATGGTGTTGAATCTACAGATCAATTTGGGGAGACTTTATATCTTAATAGTATTGAATCTTCTGTTTGATGAACATGGTGTATCTCTTCATTTATTTAGGTTCTCTATAATTTCAGAAGTGTTCAGTGTACAAATCGTACACATTTTATTACATTTATCTTGTAAATTTTTAATATTTTTGAGGCTGTCATAAAAGATTATCCTTAAATTTTATTTCCCAGTTGTTTGTTTTTCATATATAGAAATAATGCGATTTTTTTTTTGTTGTTGTTGTGATAGAGTCTTACTCTGTCACCCAGGTTGGAGTGCAATGGCGTGGTCTCATCTCACTGCAACCTCTGCTTCCCAGGTTCAAGAAATTCTGCCACAGCCTCTCAAGTAGCTGGGGCTACCCTGGCTAATTTTTATATTTTTAGTAGAGATGAGTTTCACCGTGTGCTCACTATGTTGGCCAGACTGGTCTCGAACTCCTGACCTTGTGTTCTGCCCGCCTTGGTCTCCCAAAGTGCTGGAATTATAGGCATGAGCCACCGCGCCTAGCCAAAATGTGATTTGTATATATATATATATATATATATATTTTTTTTTTTTTTTTTTTTTTTTTTTATATTTTTTTTTTTTTTTTTTTTTTTTTTGAGACAGAATCTCACTCTTGTTGCCCAAGCTGGAGTGCAATGGCGTGATCTTGGCTCACTGCAACCTCTGCCTCTTGGGTTCAAACGATTCTCCTGCCTCAGCCTCCCAAGTAGCTGGGATTATAGGCATGCGCTGTCACGCCTGGCTAGTTTTTTATATTTTTAGTAGAAATAGGGTTTCACCATGTTAGCCATGCTAGTCTCGAAGTCCTGACCTCGGTGATCTGCCCGCCTCGGCCTCCCAAAGGATTTTCATATTTCTGTATTTATATATTTCATAGTCTTTTTATTTTATTTTTAAAATTTTTTTGGAGACAGAGTCTCATTCTATCCCCTAGGCTGGAGTGCAGTGGCATGATCTCTGCTCACTGCAACTCTGCCTCCCAGGTTCAAATGATTCTCCTGCCTCAGCCTCCAGAGTAGCTGAGACTATAGGCCCTCACCACCACACCTGGCTAGTTTTTGTATGTTTAGTAGAGACAGGGTTTCTCCACGTTGGGGTCTAGAACTCCTGACCTCAGGTGATCCACCCATCTCGGCCTCCCAAGTTGCTGAGATTACAGGTGTGAGCCCCACACCCTGCCTATTCTCTAGTCTTTTGTATATTACTTAGGATTTTCTACAAATGCTCATGTCATCAGATAATAAAGATAGTTCTACTTTTTTCTTACCAGTATTCCTTTTATTTGCTTTTCTTACATTACTGCACTGGAAAGTAACACCAGTATAATAGTAAATAAAAATGGTATGAGCAGGTGCACATGCCTTTGTCCTGAGTATAGAAGGGATGTTTTTATACTGATATTATTTATTTTTAAAAATTGCTCTATTATTTTTCAACCTAAGTCACTTATTTAAGAATTACTAAGAATGATGATTGTGTTGTTGTCAGCACAGTAATCCCTTTAAGATTATATTTTTAATAATTTTAGAATAAAGAAAATGTGCCTTGTTATATGTTGTGTAGACTTTTTTTTTTTCTTTGTCCAGAGCTGCAATCTGTTTATTGAAGGACATAGATCAATAGTGGGAGTATATTTATTAGATTGGTCATTTTACAGCTTATTTATTTATTTATTTATTTTTATTGCACTTTAGGTTCTGGGGTACATGTGCAGATCATGCAGGATTTTTGCATAGGTATATACATGGCAATGTGGTTTGCTGCCTCCATCCTCCCATCACCCATCTCTGGCATTTCTTCCCATGTTATCCCTCCCCAGCTTCCATACCCCACGCTGTTCCTCCCCTATTCCTTCCCAACAGACCCCAGTGTGTGATGCTACCCTCCCTGTGTCCATGTGTTCTCATAGTTCAACACCCACCTATGAGTGAGAACATGCAGTGTTTTTCTGTTCTTGCGTCGTTTTGCTGAGATTGATGGTTTTCAGATTCATCCATGTCCCTACAAAGGACACAAACTCATCATTTTTTATGGCTGCATAATAGTCCATGCTGTAGATGTGCCACATTTTCCCTGTCCAGTCTATCATCGCTGAGCATTTTGGTTGGTTCCAGGTCTTTGCTATTGTAAATAGTGCCGTAATGAACATATGTGTGCATATGTCTTTATTAAAGAAGGATTTATAATCCTTTGGATATATATACCCAGTAATGGGATTGCTGGGTCAAATGGAATTTCTATTTCTAGATCCTTGAGAAATCGCAACACTGTCTTCCATAATAATTGAACTAATTTACACTCCCACCAACAGTGTAAAAGTGTTCCTATTTCTCCACATCCTCTCCAGTATCTGTTGTCTCCAGATTTTTTAGTGATCGCCATTCTAACTGGTGTGAGGTGGTATCTCAATGTGGTTTTGATTTGCATTTCTCTAATGGCCAGTGATGATGAGCATTTTTTCATGTTTCTTGGCCTCAAATATGTCTTCTTTTGAAAAATGTCTGTTCATATCCTTTGCCCACTTTTGAATGGGGTTGTTAGTCTGTTTTTTTCTTGTAAATCTGTTTTAGTTCTTTGTAGATTCTGGATATTAGTCCTTTGTCAGATGAGTAGATTGCAAAAATTTTTTCCCATTCTCTTGGTTGCTGGTTTACTCTAATGATTGTTTCTTTTGCTGTACGGAAGCTCTGGAGGTTAATTAGATCCCATTTGTCTATTTTGGCTTTTGTTGCCAATGCTTTTGGTGTTTTAGTTATGAAGTCCTTGCCTATGCCCATGTCCTGAATGGTTTTGCCCAGGTTTTATTCTAGGGCTTTTATGGTGTTAGGGCTTATGTTTAAGTCTTTAATCCATCTGTAGTTAATTTTAATGTAAGGTGTCAGGAAGGGGTCCAGTTTCTGCTTTCTGCACATGGCTAGCCAGTTTTCCCAACATCATTTATTAAACAGGAAATCCTTTCCCCATTGCTTGTGTTTGTGAGATTTGTCAAATATCAGATGGGTGTAGATGTGTGGCATTGCCTCTGAGGCCTCTGTTCTGTTCCATTGGTCTATATCTCTGTTTTGGTACCAGTACCATGCTGTTTTGATTACTGTAGCCTTGTGGTATAGTTTGAAGTCAGGTAGTGATGCCTCCAGCTTTGTTCTTTTTGCTTGGGATTGTCTTGGCTATGCGGGCTCTCTTTTGGTTCCATATGAAGTTTAAGGTGGTTTTTTCCAGTTCTGTGAAGAGGGTCATTGGTAGCTTGATCAGGATAGCATTGAATCTGTAAATTACTTTGGGCAGTAGGGCATTTTTACAATATTGATTCTTCCTAAACGTGAGCGTGGAATGTTTTTCCATCTGTTTGTGTCCTCTCTTATTTTCTTGAGCAGTGGTTTGTAGTTCTCCTTGAAGAGGTCCTTTACATCCTTTGTTAGTTGTAGTCCTAGGTATTCTCTTTGTAGCAATTGTGAATGGCAATTGGTTCTTGATTTGACTCTCTTTAAGTCTGTTATTGGTGTATAGGAATGCTTGTGATTTCTGCACATTGGTTTGGTGTCCTGAGACTTTGCTGAAGTTGCTTATCAGTTTAAGGAGTTTTGGGGCTGACATGATGGGGTCTTCTAAATTTACAATCATGTCATCTGCAAATAGAGACAATTTGACTTCCTCCTTTCCTAACTGAATGCCCTTTATTTCTTTTTCTTGTGTATTTGCTGTGGCTAAAACTTCCAATACTATATTGCATAGGAGTGGTGAGAGAGGGCATCCTTGTCTAGTGCCAGATTTCTAAAGGAATCCTTCCAGTTTTTGCCCGTTCAGTGTGATACTGGCTGTGGGTTTGTCCCAAATAGCCTTATTATTTTGCAATACGTTCCATCGATATCTAGTTTATTGAAAGTTTTTAGGATTAAGGAATGTTGAATTTTGTTGAAGGCCTTCTCTGCATCTATTGATATAATCACGTGGTTTTTGTCTTTGGTTCTGTTTACGTGGTGGATTACATTTAAGGACTTGCATACGTTGAAGGAGCCTTGCATCCTCGGGATGAAGCCTACTTGATCATGATGGATAAGCTTTTTGATGTGCTGTTGCAAACTGTTTGCCTGTATTTTATTGAATATTTTTGCATCTATGTTCATCATGGATATTGGCCTGAAGTTTTCTTTTTTTGTTGAGTCTTTTCTGGGTTTTGGTATCAGAATGATATTAGTCGCATAAAATGATTTGGGAAGGATTACCTCTTTTTGGATTGTTTGGAATAGTTTCAGAAGGAGCGGTACTAGCTCCTCTTTGTAGAATTTGGTTGCGAACCCATCTGGCCCTGGGCTCTTTTTGGTTGGTAGGCTGTTAATTGCTGCCTCAATTTCAGACCTTGTTATTGGTCTGTTCAGGGTTTCGACTTCTTCCTGGTTTAGGCTTGGGAGGGTGCAAGTGTCCAGGAATTTATCCATTTCCTTCTGGTTTACTGGTTTACGTGCATCGAGTTGATGGTAGTTTGTATTTCTGTGGAATGGTGGTGATATCCTCTTTATCGTTTTTATTGCATCTATTTGATTCTTCTCTCTTTTCTTTTTTATTAATCTGGCTAGTGGTCTATTTCATTGATCTTTTCAAAAAACCAGCTCCAGGATTTATTGATTTTTTGAAGGGTTTTTTGTGTTTCTATCTCCTTCAGTTCTGCTCTGATCTTAGTTATTTCTTGTCTTCTGCTAGCCTTTGAGTTTTTTTTATCTTGCTCCTCTAGCTCTTTCAATTTTGATGATAGGGTGTCGATTTTAGATCTTTCCTTCCTTCTCATGTGGGCTTTTATTGCCATAAATTTCCCTCTAGACACTGCTTTAAATGTGTCCCAGAGATTCTGGTACATTGTGTATTGATTCTCATTGGTTTTGAAGAATATCTTTATTTCTGCCTTCGTTTCATTATTTATCCAGTCAACATTCAAGAGCCAGTTGTTCAGTTTCCGTGAAGTTTTGCGATTTAGAGTTTGTTTCCAAATCCTGAGTTCTAATTTGATTGCACTGTTGTCTGAGATACTATTTGTTATGATTTCTGTTTGTCACCACCAGGCCTGCCTTACAAGAGCTTTTGAAAGTAGCACTAAACATAGAAAGGAACAACCAGTACCAGCCACACCAAAAACATACCAAATGGTAAAGAGCATTGACACAGTGAAGAAACTGCGTCAACTGACGGGCAAAACCACCAGCTAGAATTAAAATGGCGGGATCAAATTCACACATAACAATGTTAACCTTAAACGTAAATGGGCTAAATGCCTCAATCAAATGACACAGACTGGCAAATTGGATAAAAAGTCAAAACCCTTAGGTGTGCTATAGTCGGGAAACCCATCTCACATGCAAGGACACACATAGGCTCAAAATAAAGGGATGGAGGAAGATTTACAAAGCAAATGGAGAGCAAAAAAAACCAGGAATTGCAATCCTAGTCTCTGATGAAATAGACTTTAAATGAGCAAAGATCAAAAGGTACAAACAAGGGCATTACATAATGGTTTGGACTTTCGATTAGGAAGAATTGAAGAGTTGCATTTGAGAAGTTTTTCAGAGTTCAATTACAAATCTTTTTAGAAGAAATTTAAAGAAAATATAGTAATTCTATCAGATATTAATATGTGTAATTTGATTTGGTTTAATTAGGTAACGTATGGGATGCAAGAACAACATAATATAATTGATAGCTATAATTATAAAAAGATATCGGTAGGTGTATGTTGTTTTTTCTCTTAGACACAGACATAGAATTTAACACCTGGAAAGCAGCATGGAACTGTTACCAGTTTATTTATATACAACAGTGGGCATTAAATAGAAGAAAAATATTTGTATGCATTTTGTTTACAATTTTAGGAGTATAGTTCTTTTAAGCCTGCATAACAAGCTTTTTATGAAAGGTATATATGGCCGGGCACAATGGCTAACACCTGTGATCCCAGCACTTTGGGAGGCTGAGGCGGGCAGATCCGGAGTTCAGGAGATCGAGACCATCCTGGCTAACACAGTGAAATCCCATCTCTACTGAAAATACAAAACAAATTAGCTGGGCGTGGTAGCACGCGCATGTAGTCCCAGCTACTCAGGAGGCTGAGGTAGGAGAATTGTTTGAATCCAGGAGGCAGAGGTTGCTGAGATCGTGTCATTGCACTCCAGCCTGGGTGCCAGAGCAACACTCTGTCTCAAAAAAAAATTAAAAAGGTTATATATAAGTTTAACTTGGCCGGCACCCTGGTGGCAGGAGGATCACTTGAAGTCAGGAGTTCGATACCAGCCTAGCCAACATGGTGAAACCCTGCCTCTACTGAAAATACAAAAATTAGCCAGTCGTGGTGGGCGGCACAATGTAATCTCAACTACTTGGGAGACTGAGGCAGAATTGCTTGAGCCTGGGAGGTGGAGGTTGCAGTGAGCCAAGATAGTGCCACTCTACTCCAACCTAGGTGACAGAGTGAGACTGTCTAAAAAAAAAAATAAATAAAGTTTGACTCTATTATTTAATGTGAGGTTAAACACTATGGGATCAAAGAGGAGAGAACTTACAAATAAATTCAAGAGACATTCTCATTTTAATGGTGAGTTAGATTTAAAAATTTAAAGTGTTAAAAGATATTATAGCTGTGTGTGGTGCCTCACACCTGTAATCCCAGCACTTTGTGAGGCTCAGGTGGCTGGATCATTTGAGGTCAGGAGTTCAAGACCAGCCTGGCTAACATGGTGAAACCCATGTCTACTAAACATACCAATAAAATTAGTGGACCTGGTCGTGGGTGCCTATAATCCTAGCTATCTGGGAGGCTGAGGCAGGAGAATTGCTTGAACCCAGGAAGCAGAGATTCCAGTTAGCCGCCATCATGCCACTGCACTCTAGCCTGGGCAACAGAGTGAGACTCCATCTCAAAAAAAAAAAAAAAAAAAGACATTATAAATCAGTATTGAAAATTGATGCTTTTGAGGTCACCGCTGACAATATAAGAACAAATCACGTGTAGAAATAGACATATGCTATATTAATTTTCAAGTCATGGTGAATTGTAGGTTGGTAACTCAGATATATTTAATTAGTGACAGTTGTGTGGAAAGCATCATATTTTATCAGAGAGTAATGAAGGATTATCCAGTGGCCTAATTTGAGTTGAGTGCCATGAACTCAAATTCAGCTTCTACGGGTTAAAAACTAAATTTATTGAATGTCTTTCGAAGCTGGCTAAAAAAGAAAACAACAACAACAACAGAATTCATACACACCTCAACAAAGTTTTCTTTCTTATTCATATTGGCTTAAAACATTGGAGGTGTTAGCATGGGCTTTGTACTAAGTACTTCTGTATATTATCTGGTTTAGTTACTATAATGACCTAAAGAGGTGAGTGCCGTTGCCCATTTTATAGAAAAGAAATTGATGTTTAAATAAGTTAATTTGTCTGAGGTTACAAAGATAGAGAAGCAAAAATGGGCTTCTATTTTAGGAACCTGACTGCAAGCCTGTTCTTGCTCTAAGTATTTTGCTTCTTAGTCTATTTCTGTTATAGTTTCTTCTTTCTGTATATCCAGGCGTTAACATGTCTTAGCAATTCTTTCAGAATACTGGGAAGTTGAAGTTGGGAAAGACTGGGGAAAATCTTAAGAAATAATCCTGAGATGTGTTATTGGTAAATGTAGTAAAAACTAGTAGAGCACATAATAGTAAAAATATATGTTTTTGACTTTGGAGCATTATTAAAAGTTTCAAAAACCTAGAAAATATATGATTTCTTATTTTTTTCAAAAGACATGAAAATATTACATTTTGAAGTCATGTTTTAATAGAATTTCAATTCTTAAATGTCTACTTTTTTTTTTAATGAATTTATGTGCTTTATTATAAATGAATAGCTTTTGGGTTTCTTCTCGTCCCCCACCCTCAACCAGTATTTATTTCAATTTCTGCAAGAAATGGCTTATAGGTAGTATTTAGGAGGAATTATTTGCCATTTGACTACTTTTACTGTGCCACTTTTTCTTCCTTCCCAGATGTGGTTTTAGTATTTAGCATTTATTTTTGACAAAATTTTTGATAGCAAAATTTAAGTGCTCAGAAATTCTTAAGTCATGGATCCTAACTCTTGTATTTTTAGCTCCTTGTTGTAACCAGTTATCATTGGAGTATGGAACAATGTCCTATTTATACCTTAGAGTCATTGATAAAAGCACTTACTGCATACCCACTATATGTTCAGAATATTGAGTTAAGCCCTATATCATTATGGATTTTTTATTTATTTAAAAATCTGAATAGGAATACATAATAAAATACATGAATATCTTAAACTTTTGGAAATATCAGAATAATAACAAACCTAGAAATAAAGTATTTCCTATATGCTTCAAGGAAAACAGTCATCAGAAGTTTTAAATTCATGAGGGAAAGGCTTGAAGGCATTTCAATTACAGAGCCAATTGATTTGGCTAAATAACATTAAAGAGTTACCTGGTATCCTGTAACAACCTTTATGTCTTCCTGTTTCATTAGATAGCCATGGCACCAGTATAGAGGAAGCACTGAAGGATTCAACTAGAAGTGTCTGTATATAATAAAGGACTTTGAATTTATTTGGGGTTCCTTGAAAAAAAAAAAGAGACTAATTAGAATAAACTTAAACTAGAAAACACATTTTTAGAATATGATAATTTATATTTATAATGAGATAAATTGCTCAATAAAAGATTAAATTACATTGATTACAGTCTTTACTAAGATGGGGAATGTATAATATATTGTTTAGAGAGAATTTATTTGGAAATAGTAGAAACTTATTTGGAAAAGTTATTACCTGAAAAAAATATAATGATGTGACTTGCCACATTATCTAATCATGTGACAAATGTGTCTTTACCATGAAAATGTTATATATATATATATATATATATATATATATATATATATATATGTATATATAATATTAAAAATATTAACAGAGATTTGAGTATATATGGGATTATTCTTTGCTATGGTTCTAGTTTGGAGCAGCAATCTTAAACTTTTCCAACTGTTTCCCCTAAAAGTAAAGGTTCTATTAATGCATGTCTCTCTGCTTTCTAGCATATCACTAGATACTATTTTACCTCATGTTTTGCCACAGCGTTTGTAAGGGTCATTAACTAGCTTTTTAAGCTTCGTCATTCTACTGATAAGCTATTGCTATATGCCACAGTATTATATATAATATCCCACTGTACATTTGGAATTTAGTATTGGTTATAAGTTTGGCTGCTTATGAGAAATCTCAAAATAACAGTGACTTAAACTAGATAAAAGATTATTTTTCTCTCATGTAAAAATATGAGTTTGTGTGATTTTTCTCTGCTCTGTTAGTTACCCTCAGACATAGCTTTTTTCTTTTGTCTTCTCTGCCATTCCTAGGATGTGGCCTTCATCCATGTGGTATAAGATGATTTATTACCAGTTTCATATTCCAGCCAGCAGGAATAGTAATTCTTTTATTTATTTATTTATTTATTTATTTATTTATTTGTAAGACGGAGTCTTCCTCTCTCGCTTATGCTGGAGTGAAATGGTGCAGCCTCAGATTACTGCAGCTTCTGCCTTCTGGGTCCAAGTGATTCTCCTGCCTCAGGCTTCCGAGTAGTTAGTAAAGACAGGGTTTCACTATGTTGACCAGACTGGTGTCGAACTCCTGACCTCAGGTGATCCGCCTGCCTCAGCTTCCCAAAGTGCTAATTAGAAAGGAGAAGTCCTATCTATTCTGTTTGAGAACCCATTCAGAAGTTGTACACTTCACTCTGTTCACATCCCACTGGTTAGAATTTAGTCATATGGGCCCAGGCATAGTGACTCATGCCTGTAATACCAGCACTTTGGGAGGCCAAGGTGGGAGGATGGGTTAAGCTCAGGAGTTCAAGACCAGCCTGGGTAACATAGTGAGACTCTGTCTCTGAAACAAATTTAAAAATAAGATGGACATGGTGGCATGTACCTGTAGTTCCAGCTCCTTGGGAGGCTAGGATGGGAGAATCACTTGAATCCAGGAGGTCATGGCTGCAGTTAGGTGTGATTGAGCTACTGCACTCCAGTGTAGGTGACAGGGCAAGACTCTGTCTCAAAAAAAAAAAAAAACTGGTCACATGATAACACCTAGCTGCAAAGATGACTAGAAAAGAAATCTATTCTAGGAGTTCATATGCTCATCCAAAAATCTGGAAGAGAGGTTCTTTTACAAAGACTAATGGGAGAACAGATATTGGGGAGACAACTAACAATCTCTGACATCTGGTCAGTGAGTACATAAACACTGGTAACTGTCACCCAGATATATGCCTTTAACTATATTCTTCCTTCACGTCACCAGATCTATAGTGCTTTTGCCTACCTCTACTTGAATAAGCATAAATGTCTAAAATGTAGTATGTCTAAATCTGATCATGCTTTCTTTCCTCCTTCCTCTTTTCTTAGGTGGTGACACCATTATCTCTGTATTTACCCCAGCCAGAAACCCGAAATTTCTTCTTGGACTTCTTAGCTTTCCTCTTATCTCTATATCTCATCAATTACAAAGTCCTAAGGATTTCTTGAGTCTATTTAGTCTATTTTCTGTCCTTATATTTTTGAACAGCATGCCCTTATCATTTCTCATTTGGATTACTGAGATAGCTTCCTAAATACACTGCCACCAGAGTAATCACACTGAAATAGATGGAATCGTGTAATGGCTATGCTCAATAACTAAATCGTATAGAGTACTTGCTATGTATGAGAAACTTTTTAAGCACTTCATATTTAATAGCTCATTTTTATCATCACAGTAAACCCTCTGAGGTTATATAGTTTACTGAACTGAGACAAAAGAGGTTGAATAATTTGTTCGAAGTCAGCTAGTCATTGTTGAAGCCAGAATTGGATCACTCTAGCTCCACAATTGGTGTTTTAACCACTATATGGTATTGCTCAAAAATATTTGTCCATTGCTTCCTGAGTAAAATATGATCTACTTTGTATGTAAAATCCTTTCAGGCCACTTTTTTCTTTTGTGCCTGGCCACTTAACCCTTAATGTATACTACTCATACAACTAGACACACTGCACTTGCAATTTCCCAGTATATCATGCTTTCTCTCACCATTCTCCTTTCCCCAGTTCCTTCAACCAGTTCTTTTGTTCTCTTTTAGACTCTTCAACTCAGGAGTCACCAGTCCACATCTTTTGGCTACCCCAGTCTGTCATAAACCCCTTCTGTGTGCATTTATGTCATTCTGTAGCCGCAGTCACCCTCAATTATATCATAGCCCCTGTCACCCTCAATTATAACAATTTACTTTTTGTGTCTCTTCGTTAGCTTCTCAAGGAAAGAATATGATCTTTCATCTTGCCTGATACTCAAAAAAATCTGTTTCCTTTTTCCTTTCTTTCCACATCCCTCTGCTGCTACTCAGAGATCATCAATAGCTTCTAACCAACAAAATTTATGGCCTTTTTTCAGGCTTCTTTCTCCTCTAAGTCTCTGTAGTGTCATATTGAAACAGTCTTTCCTTTTGGCCTCCATTAGGTTGTAGGGGAAGCTAAACTTTACCTCTTCCACACTTAGTTCTTAGTTGAAATGGACTCTCATATCAAAAAACAGGTTTACAAGAGAAAAGCAAACAAGTTTATTAAAGTGTGCCATACACCACACAAGAAACCTCAATGAAAAGTAACTCAAGGACTGGACACGGTGGCTCACACCTGTAATACCAGCACTTTGGGAGGCTGAGTCAGGTGGATCACTTGAGGCCAGGATTCTGAGACCAGCCCTGTCAAAATGGCAAAACCCCATCTGTATTAAAAATAGAAAAATTAGCCGGGCTTCATGATGCACACCTGTAATCCCAACTCAGGAGTCTGAGGCAGAAAAATTGCTTGCACCTGAAAGGCAGAGGTTGCAGTGAACCGAGATCATACCACTGCACTCCAGCCTGGGTAACAGAGTGAGACTATATCTTAAAAAATAAAACAACAACAACAAAAACTAACTCAAAACAGTGGCTTAGAACTCTGCTTATTCCCTTATATAGCATCTTTGACAAAGAACAATAAATTTATAGAGAAATGACAGGACAAAGGAAAGTGATTTAGGTTTCCAAGAACAGGAAAGATTTGTTTGCAGATTCCTCTGGTGCTGTCTCTGGCCCAGTAAGAGTATAGAGTTATTGCCAGTGAAGCAAAATTTATATTCTATATTTAGGCAGAAAACTATAGGGAGGACAGAAAAAAAGCTTTTCCTCCATTTACTGCTTCTCTCTCTCTCTTTTTCTTTCTTTCTTTTTTTTTTTTGAGACATTGTCTTGCTCTGTCATACAGACTGGAGTGCAGTGGCATGATCTCAGCTCACTGCAGGCTCCACGTCCTGGGCTCAAGCAGTCCTCCCACCTCAGCCCTTCAAGTAGCTGGGACCGCAGGTGTGCACCACCACACCTGGTTACTTTTATTGTTATTTTTTTGTAGAGATGGGGTTTTGCCATGTTGTGCAGGCTAGTATTGAACTCCTGAGCTCAAGTGATCAATCTGCCTTGGCCTCCCAAAATGCCAGGATTATACTTATGAGCCAACACACCTAGCCTGCGCTAAGCTTTTTGTATGTGTTATCTCCATTAATTTTTAACTATGAGTTAGTAACCCAATTCTCATTTTGCATGTGAGTTAAGTTGGTATAATAGAAAGTAACTTGCCCAAATTCACACAACTACCAGGTATTGGATCTGGGATTCTAACTCAACTTTGTGTCTTAACAATCCTTGATTTTAACACTCTAATATTTGGCTCATTAACATCTTACATTAATTTTATGTAAACCACATTTATTGAATGAGATCCTCTCAATGTTATTATCACCTTGTTATGTATGTTAGTCTTTTATGTGTTGTCTTTTTGCTCCATAGTCCTGTTAGATTTTCATTAGGAATTGAAATTTTGTTTTTTTTAATGAGTTCTTACCCCTGCCCCGTTCCACTCTGATGCCCAGGCTGGAGTGCAATGGCATGATCTTGGTCACTGCAATCTGTGCCTCTTGGGTTCAAGGGATTCTCCTGCCTCAGCTTCTCAAATAGCTGCGTGCCGCTATGCCTGGCTAATTTTTGTATTTTTAGCAGAGATGGGGTTTCACCATTTTGGCTAGGCTGGTCTTGAACCTCTGACCTCAAGTGATCCACCTGCCTTTGTCTCGCAAAGTGCTAGAATTAGAAGCATGAGCCAACACACTCAACTAGTTCTTTTTTTTTTTTCCCCTGTGAGGCAGGGTTTTACTCAGTTACCCAGGCTGAAGCGCAGTGGTGTAATCATGGCTCACTGCAAGCCTCAACCTCCTGGGCTCAAGTGATCCTCCTGCCTCAGCTTTACAAGCAGCTGGGACCACAGGCACGCACCACCACACTCAGCTAATTTTTTTTTTTTTTTTTTTTAAAGAAACAAAGCCTCATTATGTTGCCTAGGCTGGTTTCAAACTCATGGGCTCAAGTGATCCTCCTGTCTTTGCCTCCCAAAGTGTTGGGATTACAGACATGAGCCAGTGCGCCTGGCCCAGGAATTTCCAATTTCCACTTCTACTCTAGAGTTTAGTTCCTTATTGCCAGTTCATCTTACGGGGATTGAAATTGATATTTAGCAAAGATAAGGTGAAAGCTTTAAAATCTGACCTTGGCAATTTTTACTATCTATTGTTTATCTCTGTTTTGAACTTCCCTTCTGAGTTTAAATCAGTCTACTTGTGTTTTTTACCTTTAATTCCTTCTGTTTTAAATCTGAAGTCCAATAAGATAGTCTTGTTTATTACCCACAGAAGATTGCTGTCTTTTCGGATATCTTTTCTATTTTCTATAATCTCATTTGGCTTTTAATAATATGCTATTTTATATTTCTGGCTTACTTTTCATGCCTGTGTTTTTTTTTTTCTTTCCAATTCCTTGAAGTCAGAGTTAGTTTTTTTTTTTTTTTAGTTGGAGTCTCACTCTGTTGACCGGGCTGAAGTGCAGTGGCTCAATCTTGGTTCACTGCAACCTCTGTCTCCTAGGTTCAAGCAATTCTCTGCCTCAGCCTCCCAAGTAGCTGTGATTACAGGCACCTGCCACCATGCCTGGCTAATTTATTTGTATTTTTAGTAGAGATGGGGTTTCACCATCTTGGCCAGGCTGGTGTTGAACCCCTGGCCTCGTGATCCACCCACCTCAGCCTCCTAAAGTTATGGGATTACAGGCGTGAGCCACCATGCCTGGCCTAGAGTTAGTTTTCACACTTCTCTGTAGTTCCTGTGTTCAGCAGCTAGTATAATGCCAGGGACATTTTAGATGATTGAAACATTGAATGAATGGGCGTTATTATTGTCTTCTGGGGATTTAGAAAACAATTGATAATAAATATTACCAATAGAGCCAACCACCATGGCGCTATCTTGGAAGAAACCTTTTCAAGTATTATATTGAAGAGATTAAGTAGATTCTTTTTTTTTTTTTTTTTTAAAGGCAGGGTTTCACCATGTTGGTCAGGCTGGTCTTGAACTCCTGACCTCAGGTGATCCGCCTGTCTTGGCCTCCAAAGTGCTTGGATTACAGGCGTGAGCCACCATGCCCTGCCGATCGTTAGTTTTAATAGTTTACTATATATTTTAATCTTATATTTAAAAAATAACATTTTTCTTTCTCCCCCACTCCCACTTTTTTATTTTTATTTTTTTTGGCAGCCGGTTCGAAGACAGTCTCTGACACCTCCTCCTCAGAACACTATTACATGGGAAGAATATATATCTGCTGAAAATGGAAAGTAAGTTTTTTTCTTGTTTATGTATTACTTGGTTTTTAGAAAGAATAATTTATAAAAACTGAATATGTGAATATTTAGGTGTAAAATTATTTTGGAGAGAGAATTATTGGTATATTTTTGACTGAAGCAATTATTTTACCTTTTAAAAATATGGATTAATTATGATAAGGGCAAAGTGTCTCAAATTACTTACACTCTTTGCAAATAGTGGTAGATCTTTCTTTCTGTATCCCTTCTGTCAGTTTAGACACACCTAAAAAACTAAAGGACACTGTTCTAAGGAAAGATTTGTAGGAAATTGCAAAGTACAGGCCGGGCGTGGTGGCTCACGCCTCTAATCCTAGCACTTTGGGAGGCCGAGGTGGGTGGATCCCCTGAGGTCAGGCGTTCAAGACCAGCCTGGCCATCATGGTGAAATCCCATATAAAATAAAAATAAAAATAAAAAAAAAGGAAATTGCAAAGTACAGCTGCTTATTTGAGATTTCCCATTGCATGATGAGTTTTTGTATTTTGTGATTATCCTAATTTTTTAGCATAGTGTGCAAGGCCATTCATTATTTCTCTTCTCTTTGCCTTTCCAAGATCCTCACCTGTCTTTATCCTTTAGTTTCAACCTATGCTATACTACTTCTCACCATCCTTCCATAGGGCCTTTGCTGATGCAATATTACTAACACTTAGTAGAGTGCCTAGCACATAGCTCATACTCAGTTTATAATTATTGACTAAAAGAATGATGAATGAATAAAGGGTTTATTTTTAATAAATGGAAAACATTTATTAAAATGGAAAAAGTAAAACATTTATTGTGGCCAACCATTATTTTCTTTTGGTGGATAATAAAATATTACTTTCCCGCTCCTGTTTAGGAAGACGTTGTAATTATTTTTTTTTTCTTATTGAAATGTTTGTTATATTTTTCTAAATTCTCCAAGGTGTTTCCATCCTAATATTTTATAGTTTTTTTGTTTTTTTTTTTAAGCTGTGATTACAGGTGTGCGCCACCACACCTAGATAATTTTTGTGTTTTTAGTAGAGATAGGGTTTTACCCTGTTGGCCAGGCTGATCTTGAACTCATGGGCTCAAGTGATCCACCTACCTCAGCCTCCCAAAGGCTGGGATTATAGCCATGAGCCACTGAGCCTGACCTTATTATTTTATAGTGTTAAAAAAAATTTATGAGAGGATTATTATATTAGATTAGCCTCCTGCATGCACAAGGTACCAGGAGACCATACCAAACCAGAATGTAGTTACTTCTGCTAAGTACTACATAATTAAACTGAACTTTGAAATGGGCCAGTTTAAAAAGATAAAAAAGGACATTCCAGTCAACCTGAGTCAGCATAGTAAAGAAGCTTCTGTTTTTTTAACCGTATAAGGAAAGCAACTTTGAAATAACCAGATCACCTTTTTTTCCCACTGTTTCTGCCTCAGCCCTTTACAGTCAATAAAGCTAACCTCCTCTGTGCAGTGTATTGGAACACTCATTCTTTTTTACAGAATTAGATATTGCCCTGTGTTAGAGTTGCAAATAAAAGCCAATTAAATCTTTATGCTAAGTTGATCATTTTCTATTGACAATAGTTAATATAGAATTCCTTATTCTTCAGAGTATTTCTTATTGATCAATGCAGAAACTATAATAGTAAAGAAGATTGAATTAAATAAGTAACTTTAAAGATATACAATGATACCTTTAAACTTTTTTTACTAATGATTTTCTTTATTCCTAAAATTAGTGATTATTAAAATTATATTCAATGTGAAATTAGTTTAGATCTGATAATTTCTGAACTTTTACTATTGGCTATTTTTTTTAATTACCCTTGTCTTATTTCTTATACACATCTTATTCCAGTTTAGCATAATTTTATTTCTATAGACAGAGTAAGACAAATTGAAATATTAATGAATGTCATTGAAAGACGAAGATTCTTCTTAGGAAGGTGACAGACTATGGAAAAGTTTCCTAACTGTTTTTTTCTTCCATTTTAGAGCTCCTCATCTGGGTAGAGAATTGGTGTGCAAAGAGAGTAAGAAAACATTTAAAGCTACAATAGCCATGAGCCAGGAATTTCCCTTAGGGATAGAGTTGTAAGTTTGTTACTAAATTACAAATGTTTATGAAAGAAGCTATTAAACCCTAAAGACTGTAATAATATTTGCATTCCAGTGGTGCATTTGAGTCCTTTGAAATGAAAAGCAAATAGCCATTGCCTTGATAGTGTGTGCACTCTTCTAGAAATGTTCTGGTTTGCAAAAGTATTGATTTTTATTACTTTCATGAGATAAATTTTTGAATAGTTTATTTAAATTATAAAAGTAATACATGAATACATGCTTGTTTTTTTAAAAAAAATTAAAAGTATGGAAATTTATAGAATAAAATGTGATATTTTAACACATCAATAGTTAATGACTATTTGGTGTATTTTTGTCTAGAATTATATGTGTTTTTGCATTTTTAAAAAAAGAGAAATGGGGTAATAGTCCATGTTTTGTTCTGTGTGCTCCTTGTTTTCATAAAAGTGAGTGTATCTTGGCTGGACACGGTGGCTCACACCTGTAATCCCAGCACTTTGGAAGGCCAAGGCAGGTGGATCACCCGAGGTCAGGAGTTTGAGATCTGCCTGGCCAACATGGTGAAACCCTGTCTTTACTAAATATACAAAAATTAGCCGGGCATGGTGGCATGCACCTATAATCCCAGCTATTAGGGAGGCTGAGGCAGCAGAATAGCTTGAACCCAGGAGGTGGAGGTTGCAGTGAGCTGAGATTATGCCACTGTACTCCAGCCTGAGTGACAGAGCAGAATCCATCTCAAACAAAAGTGTATCTTGAAGATTTACAGTGATTATATTTTCGTCTATTTATTCTTTTTCCTTGGTGTTTTGTAGTGTTGATATACTGTTGTTTATCATTCACCTACTGATAAACATTTTGGTTATTTGTAGTTTGTCACCATTTTCAACAATTGCAGTAAACATATTGAATATATCCTTTCAAACCTGTACTCATTGGATGCTTCTTTTTAAAAATATTCAATTTGGAGAGATGGCTGGAATGAGAGATGGGTAGCAAGAGCTGACTCTGATACAACTATAGTTTTAGGCTCCTCACTAAAGTGGGAGGGAGCAGTTGAGCTGAAGCACCAGGCGATTGGTTCCTTTCCTTTCAATTCTGGCCTAATGGGTTGATTTTTTTTTTTTAATGGCCTAATTCATTTTTTAAAAATTATCGGAGAAGAGAGCAGGGTGCATACTTTTTTTAAAAGTACGTATATAACTGAGCTTTCCCCATATCTAGGCTTTAGAAAAGTAGATAGAATGTTCTATACAGCCCTCAAGTTATGTGAGAGAGAGTTAAGTTCCAGAAAATGTGGAGAGTTAGCCACACATATAGATCTGCCATAATTTGTCATATCTAGAACCCAATTGACTCAACAATGCACCAGTTTTATTTAATTTAATTAATTTATTTAAGACAGAGTCTCACTATGTTGCCTAGGCTGGAGTGCAGTGGTGCAATCACAGCTCCCGGTAACCTCTGCCTCCTAGGTTCAAGTGATCCTTCCACCTCAGCCTCCCAAGTAACTGAGACTACAGGTATGCACTACCATGGCTGGATAATTTTTGTATTTTTAGTAGAGATGTGGTTCACCATGTTGGTCAGGCTGATTACAAACTTACTGACCTCAGGTGATCTTGTCCACCTGGACCTCCCAAAGTGCTGGGATTACAGGCGTAAGCTACCATACTTGGCCAAAGATGCACCAATTTTATATTCTACTTACTAATAAAGAAGAAAACTGCAGCTAATATTAAGATGCCATCATTTTAGGAGTTACCTTAATTTCAGATATATTATGTGAAAAAAAATGAGTGTCTTAGAATTTATAAAATGTGACAGTTATAACCACTACTCTTGTAAAAGAAAATGAAATAAGGAACACAGCATACAAATACCAGATAAAGAATTTGTTCTAAATGGTCAAAAAAAAAAAAGAAAAAAGAAAAAAATTACATGTAAATGCCATAGAAAACAAGAAGGAACACGGAATCAGTAAAGTAGGTCATTTTAAGATGAGAATGTAGACAGTAAAATGAAATGCCAAGGAGATTGTAAAGCTGAGGAAATAAATTGAGCACTAAATGGCACTGTTACAAAACAAATACACTAGAAACAATAATGAACAGAATAGATGTAAATGAAAATTAAATTTTTGACAGCTCTTGGTGAATTCTTTTACTTAAATAGGAAGCCTCCAAGTATAACAAAAATAATATTCAAAATATAACAGAAGAAAATTTTTCTGTAATGAAGAGCTAAAGCTATAGGATGACAGACATTAGGTTCCAAGAAAAATTGATACAGAATGATTAGTAACAAATCTATCCTGATTAAACCATTGGGCTTCAGTTGTTGATACAGAATCCAAAGGCATCCAGACAGAAAAGGGGTAAAATCAGCCTGGCCTTACATTTTTTGACATATCTTTACTTTTTTGAGGCAACAAAAGTGTGATCTGTTAGTATGTCTAACTTTTTTTTATGTATGGAGGCAACTGAAGATTCTCAAATGCAAAAGAATTCAAGAAACGTAGCAGTCATGGGGCATTTTTGAAAGAAAAATACTACTATGTAAAGAAATCCATCCAACCAAAAGATGAAAGAAATTACAGTATAATGACTAGTATGATATAGACTGCTAAGAGATATTATGAAATTATGATTCAGAGGGAATGATAATATATCCTGAAATTTTATGTGAGTCAAATTTCCCTTTAAATTTAAAGATCAGCACTCATTTGTCAAATATCCACTAAATCAAGGAATATAAAGCACATTAGAAAGAGCCTTTTACACACACAGTAAATTGACAGTGGAAACCAGCCACCCAAACAGTGAGTCTAGTTATTAGCTTTGAGACCATTTAAATACGGACCTAAAATCAAACAATTGTGAAAATTATGGCTGCACAATCAAAAGTTATAAACCATCATAGAGTAAAAAGAATAAAAAAGGAGGAAGAAAGTGTGTAATTTACCCATCCTCAATATGTGGACATCAATACTACTGTCTAAGTTTGAAGCATGTAGCTAAAAAGCATAAGGACACAAAGCAAGCTGAACAATGAAAACATTTTTTTCTTCTTCCATTTTTCAGATTATTGAATGTTTTAGAAGTAGTAGCTCCCTTCAAGCACTTTAACAAGCTTAGAGAATTTGTTCAGATGAAGCTTCCTCCAGGCTTTCCTGTAAAATTAGGTAAGATAAAAATATAGATGTAATTTTAGTGTCCATTAAGAATATAAAGCTGTTTATTAACATTTAATAAACAATTTGTTTTAAAGCAGGGGTCCCCAACACCTCTACTGGTTCTTGGCATTTTATGAATGGGGTGCACAGCAGGAGGTGAGCTGAGTGGCAGGCTAAGGAGCATTACCAACTGAACTCCACCTTCTGTCAGATCAGTGGCGGCATTAGATTCTTGGAGGAGCATGAACACTATTGTGAGCTGCACATGTGAGGGCTCTAGGTTACACACTTCTTATGAAATCTAATGTGTGATCTGGGATGAAACAGTTTCATTTCAAAGCCTCTCCCAACCCCCACCAGTCTGTGGAAAAATTATCTTCCACGAAACTGATCCCTCCTGCCCAAAAGGTTGGGGGCTGCTGTTTTAAAGGAAAATAGATTTTCAAGTTGCTTATGTTTTTGTAAAGTTTTTCAGTAATTATATGCATTGATATTTATGTTTTGTCAAATATTTGAAGTGCCTGATGAGAATTCTGATTCTACTTGATTTAAATTAAATATAAGGGATACAAAACTATGTCATACAAGAAAAGCGGGTGAACTAATGATGCAATGTAATAATGTTTTTCATGTGAAATAGGGAGAATGGAGATTAGCCCAGATTTGCAGCCATGCTTTGAGTTTCTGCTTAGTGAGAATGTTTCTGGAGTCAACAGTCACTGTTGATGGATAAAGTAATACTCAAACATTATATTTTTCAGCAACAAATGTTTAATTTCATCTTAAGCAATGATCTTTAGAAACAGTACACTCATTTTTGCATACAATATTTCTTTCTAACATATCAGAGACTAAGGAAGAAGAGACTGTTAAAAGGTGTTTTGGATGTTTACTTTTAGATTTAGCATTAATTCGAGCTTCAGGAAAATCCTTTAAAACTATCCAACAAAGGCCGGGCGCGGTGGCTCACGCTTGTAATCCCAGCACTTTGGGAGGCCAAGGCGGGTGGATCACGAGGTCAAGAGATCGAGACCATCCTGGTCAACATGGTGAAACCCCGTCTCTACTAAAAATACAAAAAATTAGCTGGGCATGGTGGCGCGTGCCTGTAATCCCAGCTACTCAGGAGGTTGAAGCAGGAGAATTGCTTGAACCCAGGAGGTGGAGGTTGCGGTGAGCCGAGATCGCAGCCATTGCACTCCAGCCTGGGTAACAAGAGCGAAACTCCGTCTCCAAACAACAACAACAACAACAACAACAAAAAACCGCACACACACACACACACACACAAAACTATCCAACAATTCAACCATTCAGTATTTAATGAGTGCCGTAATTCTTCAGATATATCTTGTTTTATTCAATATTTTAAAAACCACATCTCAGAATACTTAGGCCAAAACGTTTTTGTTGCTAAAAATTAAACCTAATCTTTATAATTTTTGCACACTTGGAAATAAACATTTTCTAGATTAAAAATGACTTTTAAATAAATGATTTTCAAAATGTCACTCTAGTTGCCCTTTGCAATTCAAAAGCACTAGGAACCCAGTGTATACTTGGAGAAATCAGTGGTAAGATCTTACTAAGGCAGAAATGGTTAGAAAACTAATGCAATTCAGCGCTGTGTGTCATAGCCATAGGGGGTCTTTGTGTTAGCATTTCTGCAGAAGTTTGAAACTCCACTGCCATTTTCTATGCCACTGCCATTTTCTATGGTGAGGAAAATATTTCAAGTTTTAGACTTCCTTCTAGGTACTATTAAGAGACCCATGACAAACCAGAATAGAGAACAGGAGTTGAATAGATGAGAATTTCAAACTATCTCTGTATTCACATCTATTTTTAAATTCTAAACCCAAATAACACCCCACAATACATTTATTTTTATGCAAAGGAAATATTTTCATTATATGAGAAGGAAAAAATATCTGCAGTCCTTTTTTTGCAGGCATTTCTTTGATGTAGAACCACATTTTTAACAAGGAATAATCTTTTGCTTGTATACTTAAAGTTCTGGGATATTTGTTTAGCTATTTCTCTTTGGTTTATCCTTCTTTTGAACCAACCCTGTAAAAGTTCATTCCTGGGTATGTTTAATCTTTCATCGTTTCTCTTTCTACATTTAGGATAAAAAATACAATTAGGACAAATCATAAACATTTGGAAATTATTGTTAACACAATTACATGTTTTCAAAATCAGCCAGAACTTTAAGTGCTGATTATGAATGGTCTTTTCTCTGATTGCCTTCTTCTCTCATTTTGCTCAAATACCAAATTTAACCCTCTTTAATCAAATCTTCATCATCCCCCACCACTTTCTCCTACAACCTAAGCACAGATGATTTTTGCTTCCTTTGATACAATAAGAGAATATCAGAAATGGGACCACCCTCACTACTTCCAACCCTACATACAGACTTTTCTGCCCCAAGCCCAACCTTTTCTTTCATCTTCCTATCTCACTAGAAGTGGTGGTCCTCTTCTTAGCTTGAGTAATGTCTTCATTTGTATTATGCATCTATTCTCCTCCCAACTCTTTTTTTTTTAAAGCTAGCTGTACCAGTCACTTCATATTTCTTGTTTTCCTTCTACCTCTTTCTACTGAATTTTTCCTCTCAGTTGTTAGGCTTGCTCAGGTCTCTCCCCTTTTAAAATCAAACAAAAAACTGAAAAAAAAAAAAAAAAAAAAATCCCTGTAACTCCACCAGCCCTTGCTTTAATCTTTACTTTTCACTGCCAAGCCATTTGAAAGCCTACTTTTATCTCTCTATTCTTACTTTCTGTTTACAATTATATTTTAAATGGGCGGTGGACAGGGGGAGGTATAGGGACATAAAGTGAGATAAGTTTACTTCATTAGAATTGGTAAAATGATGACACCAGGAAACTGTGATAAGTTATACACGTACAAACACACACACACAGAGAAATGTATACCTAGAGGAGCCACTATAAAAGCTGTACAAAGAGATTACTCAAAAGCACCATAATTAAATTGCAATGAAATTCTAAAAAATAGCTAACCTGCCGGGCGCGGTGGCTCAAGCCTGTAATCCCAGCACTTTGGGAGGCCGAGGCGGGTGGATCACGAGGTCAAGAGATCGAGAC
Source organism: Cebus imitator (assembly GCF_001604975.1). NCBI lineage: Eukaryota > Metazoa > Chordata > Mammalia > Primates > Cebidae > Cebus > Cebus imitator. The sequence goes on from NW_016107318.1 coordinate 11,694,744, forward strand.
CATCCTGG
>NW_016107318.1:11695281-11719555 GCF_001604975.1 Cebus imitator
AAAAAAAAAAAAAAAAAAAAGTTAGGCATAGTGGCACATGCCTGTAATCCCTGCTATTCAGGAGGCTAAGGTGGGAGAATTGCTTGTACCTATGAAGTGGAAGTAGCAGTGAGCCAAGATTGTGCCACTGCACTCCAGCCTGGGCATCAGAGCAAGATTGTTTCAATGAAAACAAAACAAAACAAAAATCATGATCCAACTGTATGCTGTTTTCAAGAAACTCACTCAAAATACAATGATGTTGGCAGATTAGAAGTGAAAGGGTAGAAAAGGATATCATGCAAACATTAATAGAAGGAAAATAGGACTGATCATATTAAAATTAAGGCAGATTTCATAGCAAAGAAACTTATTAGAGACAGAGAAAGACATTATATAATGATAAAAGGATCAATCCATGAAGAAGATGTAACCATTCTAAATGTATATACACCAAATAACAGAGTTGCAAGATAGGTGAAACAAAAATTGAAAGAATGGAAAACAAAAAATAGATCCACAATTATAACTGGAGATTCAACACCCTTCTCTCAATGGTTGATATAACAACAGACAGAAAATTTGCAAGGATGTGGAACAATCAACATCATCCTAAGCCGAAGTATTTAACTGGCGTTTATAGACTACTCCACCCAACACCAGCAGAATACACATTCAGGTGCCTATGGAACATATGCCAAGGTAGAACATATTGGCTATAAACAAACCTGAATATATATAAAATAACCAAAAATCATACTGTCTTTTCTTATTACAATGGAATTAAACTAGAAATTAATATTAAGGCCAGGTATGGTGGCTTACCTCTGTAATCCCAGCACTTTAGGAGGCTAAGGTGGGTGGATCACCTGAGGTCAGGAGTTCAAGACTAGCCTGCCCAACATGACGAAACCCCATCTTTACTAAAAACACAAAAATTAGCTTGGTGTGTTGGTGGGTGCCTGTAATTCCAGCTATTCAAGAGGCTGAGGCAGGAGAATCGCTGAAACCCGGGAGGTGAATGTTGCAGTGAACTGAGATCGCACCATTGCACTCCAACCTGGGCAACAAGAGTGAAACCGTCTCAAAAAAAAAAAGATCCTAAAGTACGGAGATCATTGGTGTGAAAAAAAAGAAAAAAGAAAAAAAATTAATATTAGGAAAATAACAAGAGAATCTCCAAACACTTGGAAACTTAAAGAGTACTCTTCTAAATAATCTATATGTCAAAGGGAAGCCTGAAAGGAAATAAAACAACAAATTGAACTGAATGAAAATGAAATTGCAACACATCAAAGTTTGTGGAACATAGCTGAAGCAGTGCTGAGAGGGAAATTTATAGCACTAAGTGCATACTTTAAGAAAAGAGATAAATCTCAATAATTTAAGCTTCTGTTTCAAGAACTTAGGGAAAACAATGCAAAATAAGCCCAAACCAATCATAAGGTAAGAAATAATAGAATGTAGAAATCAATGAAATAGAAAATGGAAAATCAATAGAGAAAGTCAATGAAACAAAGGATTGATTCTTTGAAAAGTTCAGTAATCTGTAAGTTTGTAGAAAGACTGATAAAAGCAAGAGACACAAATTACTGTTAAACAGAATGAAATGAAAGCACTGTAGACCTTGCAGGAATCAAATGGATAATAAATGCAATAAGGAAATAAAAGAAATAAAAGGCATTTAGCATAGAAAGAAATAAAACCTTCCATAATTGCAAATGACATAATTCTATAGGTAAAGGATCCCAAAGATTCAACAAAAACAGAAAACAAAACCTAGAATTAATAAGTGATTTTGTCAGGGTTATAGGATATGAGTTAAACATTAAAAAAAAAGTTTCTATATACTAGCATCCTGCCACCACACTCCAGCCTGGGTAACAAAGTGAAACTCCATCTCAAAAAAAAAAAAAAGGAAAAAAAATATTTAGGTATCTGTCATGTACATAAAACATGTACAGGATTTGTATGGTGAAAACAACACAACACTGTTGAAAGAAATGAAAGAAAATCTGAACAAATGGAGAGATTTACCATATTCATGGATTGGAAGACTTGAAATAGGAAACTTGTCAGTTTTGTCCAAATTGATATATGAATTTAACACAATTCCTATAAAAATCCCAGCAAGATATTTTTATAGACATAGGCAAGATTATTTTAAAATTTGGAGGAAAGGCAGAGAAGCTAGAATAGCTGTTTTAGTTTGCTAGGGCTGCCATAACAAACTACCACAAACTGAGTTCCTTAAACAACAGAAATTTGTTGTCTCACAGTTCTAGAGACTAGTTTCCAAGATCAAGGTGTCAGCAGGGTTGGTTTCTTGAGAGCTATGATAAAGAATCTGTTCTATGATGGGATATATGAGGTGATGCTTGCCTCGTAGAAGCTGTTGCACTCCTAAGCATTTAGACCTGACAGATGAAGAGTACTTTCACACACACAAATGCTTATTTTGTATCAGCTTATATCAGCTTTATAGGTAATAGCCCAAAACTACAATTTTCAACACGTAAATGAACAATGGTACACCTATACCATGGAATGTACTATTCACCAATAAAAAGAATGAACTGTTAATACATGAAACAACTAGATGAATCACCTGAGAATTATACTGAGTAGAAAAAAGCCAATCCCCAAAATTATATACAGTATGATTCCATTTATATAAAGTATTCAAAGTAAAAAAACTATGGCAGTGAACAGTTGAGTAGATGCCAAGTACTAAGGAAGGGGTGAGGTATAAGAGAAATGAGTAGATACCAGGGACTAAGGAAGGGGTGAGGTATAAGAGAAACAATGTGGCTATGAAAGGGCAACATAGGATCCAACATGAGGACCACATGTGGCAATGGAAATATTCATTCAGTGTTACTGTACTGTCAATATCCTGATTTTGATATTGTATTATTTGCAAGATGTTACCATTGGGGAAATTGGATAGAATTGGATAAAGGCTACAGGAAATCTTTCTGTATTCTGTCTTTCTTTTTTGGTGTTTTTGGAGATAGGGTCTGGCTCTGTTGCCAAGGCTAGAATGCAGTGGCATGATCTTGGCTCACGCAACTTCTGCCTCCTAGCCTCAAGCCATCCTCCCACCTCAGCCTTCTGAGTACCTGAGACCACAGACATGAGCCACTACACCCAGTTAGTTTTTGTATTTGTTGTAGAGATGGGGTCTCATTTAACTGTTGCCCAGGCTGGTCTCAAACTCCTGAGCTCAAGTGATTTGCCCATCTTGGCCTCCCAAAGTGCTGGGATTACAAGCATGAGCCACTGTGCCCAGACTGTATTATTTCTTAAAATTGCTTGTGAATCTGTAATTGTTTGAAAATAAAAAGTGTACTCGCTTCCATAGTTCATTACAGATTCTCTCTTCCTATTTATTTCTTATTGATCCTTATTGTTAAATCTAGCAGAAACTTTTCTGTTTTTATCTTAATCTCTTAAAGATTTGACTTTTCTTATTTTGAAGTCCTTGGCTCAGTGAAAAACTGAGACAAATAATTCAAATTTCCTCTGACTTCTTTGATAGACTCTCTCTTGGTTTTCCTCCTCCCTCTCTGGCTGCTCCTTCTGGAGCACACCTGCTTCACTCTTGTCACCCTGTATTATATTCTCACTATTTCTGCTAAAACTCAAGTTATAATACTACTCTGGTTATACCCTTCCATTGGCTTTCCATCTCATCCAGAGTAAAAGCTGAAGTCTTCTCAGCCTAATCCCCACCTGATTTGGCAGCCTATTTCCCCTCTGACCTCATTGCCCGCTAATCTTCCCCTCTTTCATTTGGCTGCAGCCACGTTAGCCTCCTGGCTGCTCCAAGAATAAACCAGATACTTTCCTTTTAGGGCTTTTGTACTTCGAGTTCTTCTCTTTGGAATTTTCTTCCTCCAGGCAACTGCATGGTTTGTTCTTATCTCAGGTCTTTCCTGAAAAGTCCCTTCTTTGAAGTTTTCCTTTGGCTGCCCTATTCAGCAGCTCTTATCTCCAACACTGAGACTCCCTATTCTGCTGTCAAGCTTTATTTATTTATAGATACTCATCATCATTTATTTGTTGTCTACCTCTCCCAACTAGTGTAATCTCCATAAGTACATGAATTTTGTTTCTTTAGTGATCTATATCCAAAACCTAGAACGGGGTCAGCAAACTTTTTCTGAAAGATAATATTTTAGGCTTTGTGGGCTGTATGGTTTCTGTTACAACTATTTTATTTGGAAAATGAAAGCAGCCATAGACAGTAAGTAAATGTGTGGGTATGTTGTGTTCCAATAAAGCCATTTACGGACACTGAAGTTTGACTTTCATGTAATTTTTTTTTTTTTTTTTTTTTTTTTTTTTTTTTGAGACGGAGTCTTGCACTGTTGCCCAGGCTGGAGTACAGTGGCACAATCTCGGTTCTATAGCTCTGCCTCCAGGGTTCAAACAATTCTTCTGCCTCAGCCTCCTGAGTAGCTGGGATTACAGGCACCTGCCACCACACCCAGATAATTTTTGTATTTTTAGTAGAGACAAGGTTTCACCATGTTGGCCAGGCTGGTCTCGAACTCCTGACCTCAGGTGATCCGCCTGCCTCAACCTCCCAAAGTGCTGGGATTTTAGGCATGAGCCACCATGTCCAGCCTAATTTTTTGCTTCATGAAATGCTGTTCTTTTTTTCCCCTAGACATTTAAAAATGTAAAACCATTTCTTAACTTATGGGCCCTACCAAAATAGGTCTGGAAATGGGACTTAGTATTCAGACTCCTGGATTAGAATAGCATCTGCACATAGTAGGTACAAAAGAATAATTTTTTTCCCCAGAAATAACTAGAAGCTATAAATGTTACATTGATTATTATGTTTAAGTCTGATTAAGGTATTTTGCTTTCCTTTTTATGTAAGAACATAACTTTCTGCAATAAAATACTAGCTTATATCAGTTAGACTTAATTTACTGTGTCCTTACCCTAGACAGACACTTGAATTAGCTTTCATACACTCATTTCAGAGTTTTTAAAAATTACTTTTAATTATTATTGTTATTTTAAATAGAGACAGTGTCTCCCTGTGTTGTCCAGGCTGGTTTTGAACTCCTGGGCTCAAGCAATCCTCCTGCCTTGGCCTCCCAAAGTATTAAGATTATAGATTAGAGTCACCACACCCAACTTCATTTCAGAGTTTTAAGGGAATTTCAGAGTTTGTTTGTTTTACATATGAAATCCCTGAGGTTCATGAGTAAAATGATTTATAGGAATCTGAACCCAGGCTTTATGGTCTGTAGTCATGTCAGTAACTCATATTAGGAATAAAATTAAATATTTTATTTAATGTACTTGTTCATTTTATTTATTTTTCTCTTTCTGGTTCCCATGTAATCATTAATTTGCTCATTTTAATTGCTAGATGTTACTTACAATTTCAGCCAGAAATATATTTCACCTGGAAAATTAGGCTGTGGTAGTATGATATTTTTCCATTTCTGATGAGACTGTTTTTATCCACATATTTAAGTGATAGGTTGTTTTTAATGTTTTAAAACAAAAAAGGATTAGTGTATTTTACTTGGGCTACTAAGAATGAAAATAAATCAGCTCAAAGAGTCAAAATAGTATATACACTATTATCTTAAAAAAAGTTAGAAGGCAAAAAGTACAAAAGTAGCTATCCCTCTGCCCCAAGAAAAAGCAAAATGACTGGTAGAATCTGGGATTATATTCTTAAGGCAGAAATAGGATCTTGAGTTTTTAGTATAATGCTGGATGCCTTGATGTCTTTTTCTCCTCATTAATCAATACCCAGAACTTTCCCTGAAACACATACTCTGTACTACCTATATTGGAATTCTTCTGGTCCTTGAGTAGGATTTTTTGTTTGTTTGTTTGTTTACATTTTAAGGAGTATGGACATCTCCAATAATACATTGTAGTCTATGAATATTAACATTTGATTTTACAATGTTATCATTGATGTTCTCTCTGTAGATATACCTGTGTTTCCCACAATCACAGCCACTGTGACTTTTCAGGAGTTTCGATACGATGAATTTGATGGCTCTATCTTTACTATACCTGATGACTATAAGGAAGACCCAAGCCGTTTTCCTGATCTTTAACTGACATGGAAAAGGATGCCGTCTGACCAAGGAAAGAAAATGCAGAGACCCTAGAAGTGGATCCAAATAGAAGGGACAGATGCTTTCAGTGAAGAAAAGGGAATTACACAATGAATTAACACATCAGTAATATGATACAGTGAAATGGGCCTCTAATAAGAATTTCAGCAAGTTTTCTGATGTGCCATTTTTGGTCTTTTTAAAAATATACATATTATAAATGTAATAGTTTGACACATTAATGACCCTAAGACCTTCGTATGTAAAGCAGCTATGAGTGCTGTGATTTGTTTTTAAAAATTTTTACACTTCTTGTTGAAATATATATGCATATAAATATATCTATATCTATATCTAAAACACTCCTGGACCATTAACGTAAATTAAATGTCTTAAGAGATATGGAGCCCTTTTAAACTTGTCATCTTTATTCAAGGTGATATTTATAAATATTCCTTCGAGCTTTGTTTTCATAAAATGTAAACTATGTAACATTATGTATAGTTCAGTAATTTGAATGTTTGTTCAATATAATGAACTAGAAGGAATGCAATTTTCTGTAGATGAATGAACCAAATGGTAACCATTAAACAATTGCATTTACATGTTGCAATACATTTCAGAAGGAGCATTCACTCTGCAGGGAATAAGGTACCTCTCCTTTAGCACCTTAGTGCAATTCATTGTGGTGCTATTTGTTTTTACCTGAATGTTTGTTACTAATCTTCCTTTCATAGAACTTCTATTTTTTTTTTTTTTCTAAAATTGAGTTTGAGTCCTTGTTATGTTCATCATAAGGTAATGAATGAATGGTAAGCATGTTTAAAGGTATTCATCTTCCAAATCTCAGCACTTTAAAAAAAATTCCAAATTTTTAAACTTGCTTCCTAATAAGTGCACATCAGTCTGATTATTTTGTTNAAGATATTCCTCTTCCAAATCTCAGCACTTTAAAAAAAATTCCAAATTTTTAAACTTGCTTCCTAATAAGTGCACATCAGTCTGATTATTTTGTTTGTTTTTAGTAGAATGTAGATGCATTGGAGTCAGCTTTAAAAAACAATACACATATTTTGGACAACCCTACATATTTAATGCTTTCAAAATAAGATAAAAACATTTTATATGCTAACAGAATATATTTGTTACAAGTTAAAGTCCAGAAGTATACACAAGATTGATGACTCCTATTGTTTATTTTTTTTAAATCACAGGAAAATATTTATTGATTTAATTATCTCCAAATGATAAAATCATGTATTACTCATTTTTGCACTTAAAATTTTTCTTATTTATTCCAAGATGGTTTGAAGGTCCAAGTATGAAACTAAATTAGGGGGAATAATGTATAACAGTTATAAAGTATCATGTTGTATTAAAGAGCTTACTTAGATTGATGTTTTTAAAATGTATCCTGATGAATGTCTCAAGAATGCATCTGTCAAGTTTTTTTAGACTGACCAGTAGCTTAAACTTTTTCCAGATTTTAGGTAATTTTAAATGAGTTTAGAGACCCTTGTTGAAAATATGATTTAAAACTCCAAAGTATAAACTAAGAAAAATTTTAAATAAATATCATCTTTAAAGCTGCATCTTCCATGCTGATACATACATTGCATATGTTGGCATTAAATGCATTTTATAATGAAGAAAAATAATCATAGTTAAAAATCGAAAGACCTAATTACTACCTTACATGGGCCTGTTGACTTTTGGGGAAAGTGTTAGTAAACCCAGACTAGCTTTATTGAATAGAAGTTGATCCCTGTTATTTAGGAAATGGGTAGATCAGATGACTTAGAGACTGAATTATCCTATCTGTGGTTATGTGGGGTTGGAGACACTGAAAGGCAGTGATCACTATTGCTTTTATGCTCTCTTACTTTATAGGAATTTGGTATACTTTCAGGAATATGCTATAGATTTTTTTCATAAGTACAGACACCTTAGGGAGGAAAAAAAACATGGGTAGTTGAAAATTTTGATTTATTAATTTCTTAACAGCATAAGTATGAATATTTTTCTGGGGTACACTGGAGGGTAGGAAGACTACTGGAAATTTTCGCACTTGAATTTTGTTTTTAAGGCTTTTTTCTTTCAATAATAGTAGAAACAGATTATCCATTCCAAAATGTCTTTTCTCTGATCACGAAGAGCAAACAAATGTCAATATCTCTTACGATGGTTAAAAAAAAAAAAAGGAATTAATCAATGCAAATAAACTTTTCACAGTTTTACTTTTCATGAAGATTTTTTGAAATGTGCCTTTTAATCCAGTTAATGAATGAAGCTATATGCAGTGTTTCAAATGAATAGGTCAAAACACTGTATGTTTTCATAATACCAAATGAAAATTCAAGATTTTGCAGTATAAGTACATAAAATTCTATATGTTCTCCATTTGTGATTTTGAAACTGTTTAAATTGGGTGGAGGGAACCATCATATAGTCATCTTCAATGTCCATTTAGAAATTCTTAATATTCTTGCCCACTGGTATGGTATCCAGAGAAGATACGGTTTCTGTCTTAGAGAAAATAATTCTCTGAAGAGACAATTCACCCTCTGTAGACATTCACATACAGAGAATTGTCAAACTTCATAAAAGGGAAGTTTGAAATAGATGCTCTGTTTTTTGTGAGTGTAAGTACATAGGATGGTTTGGAAACTAACACATCTGCTGATAACCGTTAGTAGATGAAAAACGAGTTTCCTTCTGCTCAGAACTGGAATTAAGCCCCATTTATGCTAATAGAAATTTTGTTTTGTTTTGTTTTGTTTTTGAGACAGAGTCTTGCTCTTTTGCCCAGGTTGGAGTGCAATGGCACGATCTCAGTTCCCTGCAACTTCCGCCTCCTGGGTTCAAGCAATTCTTTCGTACCAGCCTCCCAGTAGCTGGGATTACAGCATCCACCATCATCCCCGGCTAATTTTTGTATTTTTTTGAAGAGACGAGTTTTCACCATGTTGGCCAGGGTGGTCTTGAACTCCTGACCTCAGGTGATCGCCCACCTTGGCCTCCCAAAGTGTTGGGATTACAGGAGTCAGCCACCGTGCGAGCCAAAAATGGGTTTTTATAGTATTATTCACATACAGTTTATTACTCACACCTGGGGGAAGGGTAATGAATAATGATTATTTATCAAGCCCTCTTCCTAGTTTTCCCTAAGTCTACAGAAGACAAAGATCCTGTTTCGAGGCCATGAAAGGGCTGCATTAAATATTGTAAGTAAATACAGTGGACCCTTGAACAATACGGATGTTAGGGGTTCAGGTGAAAATCTGTATGTAAGTAGACCTGTGCAGTCCAAGCCTGTGTTGTTCAACTGCTGAATTAAAGGGAGCCTTCTTCTGCTCATTCATATTACTCATATTTACAAACATGCTAGAGAGAAACTTGTAGAAAACTTTAGGTGAATTTGAAGTCCTGCTTGTATTATGCTAGCTTTTAAAATGGAGTGAAAAATTGTTAATCTTACATTAGTGTGGGACATAATATGCCTCTGCTGTTAACTCCAGCAAAAGATGTTTTAATCTTGTTTTCTAAAATGAACAAAATGCATTCTTACCTAAGTCACTATATTTGCAAACTTTGGAAACTTTCAAAGAACTGGTGTGAAACCTTCCCCTCTTAGAGAAATGGACAAGAGGTATTAAATCACTTGTAAAGATAGTAAAACTAAGCTTGGTAAAAGCCCATAATTTGTTTGTATACTATAAATTTGCAAAAACTCTTGCAAAGCATTTTATGTCAGAAATCTGGGGCAATAGTATCTCTGGTTGCCACCTGAAAATTTCATAACGTGTTAAGTATCACATTTTTTACATCACGCAAACCATCCTTATAGGATGAGCTTACGTTGTGATGAGCCTTTTAATTGTTATAGCTCATTTTAGAAGAGTAGTACTTTTAGTCATAATGGTACCTATAGTACATAGAATTACAGTTTTGCTTTTTCCACACACTGAAAAATATTGAAGCAAAATCTCCTAAGAACTTCTCAAAAAGGTGCTTGTTAATCATTCCTGGTTTTCATCATGTTTTGCAGGTGAAAATGACTTTAATTAGCTTAGAGTAGAAACACTAACATAAAACCAAAAAGATAAAACCCACCACTTATCGACCTGTACCTCCCATATGTAGAGTTCTTGGTCACTAAAGAAGGATGGCAGTGATTGTCTGGGATGTTCTAAATACAGTTGTGTGTCACTTCATGATGGGTGTGTGTTCTGTGGAATGCATCAGGCGATGTCATTTTGAGAACCTCACAGAGTGTACTTAACACAAACCTAGGTGGTGCAGCCTACTACTCACCTAGACTACATGATAAAGCCTATTGCTCTGAGGCCACAAGCCCGTTCAGCATATTATATTGTACTGAGTACTGTGGGCAATTGGAACACAATTTGTGTATTATACAAATTATATTTACATTATAATGTATTTGTCTCTCTAGATATAGAAAAAGTACAGTAAGAATATGATGTAGAAAGATAAAAATGGTACACTTATACAGGGCACTTACCTAAATGGAACTTGCAGGGCTGGAAATTGCTCTAGGTGAGCCAGTGAGTGAGTAGTGAGTGAATGTGCAGGCCTAGGACATTACTGTACACCCATCCTGTAGACCTACTGCATAAGCACATACAGTTAAGCTAAGCTAGGTATATTTTTAAATTTTCTTTTAATTAAAAAATTAGCTATCTTTTTACTTTATAAACTTTAAAATATTTTAACTGTTTGACTCATAATAATATTTAGCTTAAAACACACATTGTACAACTATAAACAAATATTCTTTCTTCACATCCTTATTCTGTGAGCTTTTTTCTATTTAATAAAATATTTTTAAATTTTTAACCTTTTTTTTTGGAGACGGAGTCTTGCTCTGTTGCCAGGCTGGAGTGCAGGGGCATGATCTCAGCTCACTGCACTCTGCACCTCCCAGGTTCAAAGGATTCTCCTGCCTCAGCCCCCCAAGTAGCTGGGATTGCAGGCACTTGCCACCACACCCAGCTAATTTTTGTATTTTTAGTACAGACAGGGTTTCACCATGTTGGCCAGAATGGTCTTGATCTCTTGACATCGTGATCCACCCACCTCAGCTTCCCAAAGTGCTAGGATTACAGGGTGAGCCACCATGCCCAGCCTTACTTTTTTACCTTTTTTAAAACACACACACACACACACACACACACACATTGTGCTAGGCTGACACAGAGTCAGCATCATCAGTATCACTGTCTTCCACCTCCATATCTTGTCCCACTGGAAGGGCTTAAGAGGCAGTAACATACATGGAGCTGTTATCTGCTGTGATGACAATACCTCCTGGAATAACTCCTGCAGGACCTGCCTGAGGTTGTTTTTCAGATTAATTTTTTTTTCCTTTTAAGTAAGTAGAACGCATATACTGCAACAATAAATAGTAAATACATAAACCAGTAATAGAGTAATTTATTACCAAGTATTAGGTATGATACATAGTTGTATGTACTATACGTTTATACAACTGGCAACGGAGTATGTTTGTATACACCAGCATCACCACGAACAGATAATTCACTGGGCTAGGATGTTACAATGGCTAGGATGTCACTAGGTGAAAGGAATTTTTCAGTTCCATTATGATCTTATGAGACCGCGATCTTATATGCAGTCCATTGTTGACCAAAATGAGGCAACATTATGCAGTGCATGATTAATGAATATGGATAATGTAGGAGTTTTGGAGGGCTAAAGTGAAACAAATTTTTTTTGTTTTGTTTTGAGATGGAGTTTCACTCTTGTTTCCCAGGCTGGAGTGCAATGGCACAATCTCAGCTCATTATAGCCTCTGCCTCTCAGGTTTAAGCAATTCTCCTGCCTCAGCCTGCTGAGCAGCTGGGATTACAGGCATGGGCCACCATGCCCAGCTAATTTTTGTGTTTTTAGTAGAGATGAGGTTTTACCATGTTGACCAGGCTGGTCTTGAACTCCCGACCTCAGGTGATCTGCCCACCTCAGCCTCCCAAAATGCTGGGACTGTAGGCGTGAGCCACTGTGCCCGGCCGTGCGTGAAACAAATTTTGTAGCTCACACACATTGTGGCTTATCTGCTGCCCCTTTGGGATGAGGCAGCGGTTGGGCCTGCAGTTGTCCCACTGTCCCCAGATCCTCCTTCAGCTTCTCAGACTTCTGGACCAGATATATTTTGCTCCATGATGAAGTGTCCTGGCTTTGGAAGGACATCTATGCCACCAAAGTCAGAAGCAACAAGACCTGACCAGAGTTTCAGTCCTTGTTTGTGAGGTCTACCTTGTGCTTGTGGCTGGTTCCAGCTCATTCTTAATGTCACCATCCCTCCCCCAATCATTCATCTTTGCTTTTCAACTGCCTGTGCACTTCAACTTCCAGCATCAGATGCAAAGATGAAGCCTTACAGATTGCTTAACTAGGTCTCACAATTGTTGATGTCATATCTCTGTTAAAAAGTGTATCTTCTAGTGGTTCTGCTTCTCTGAATCCTGACTGATGTATTAATTTTGTGGAAAGATAAAAATGTTCTTAATCTACTTGATGCTTGTCTGCCAAAATCTTTAAATGAACACACTTTAATTTTGTCAACTTAGTTAATAAGAAAAGGTTTTACGTTTAGTATAGTGTCAAAATTACATTTAGTGTTATCTGCAGAAAGTTCAACCAATTTATTTTTTTTTTTGAGACAGCCTGTCACCTTGGCTGGAGTGCAGTGATGCAATCTTAGCTGACTGCAACCTTGCCTCCTAGGCTCAAGCAATCCTCCCACCTCAGCCTCTCAGGTAGCTGGGACTACAGGTCTGTGCCACCATGCCTGGCTAATTTGTCTAGTTTTTTGAGACAGGGTTTTTACCATGTTGTCCAGGCTGGTCTTGAATTTCTGGGCTCAAGCAATCTGCCAGGCTGGGCCTCCCAAAATGCTGGGATTACAGGTGTGAGGTGCCATGCCCATCAGAAAATTTTTAAATTACATCTTGGGATAACTGAACATGAATGATATTAAACATCATTTGGAACATTTCATTCTTTAACTTGTGACCCTAGACCTTCAATTTCTCATGCACAAACAATATTTTAGCAAACTAGCTTTATTTATTTACTGAGACAAGAGTCTTTCTCTGTCGCCCAGGCTGGAATGCAGTGGCATGATCTCGGCTCACTGCAACTTTGGCCTCCTGAGTCAAGAGATTCTCCTGCCTCAGCCTCCCGAGTAGCTGGGATTACAGGTATGCACCACGACATGCGGATAATTTTTATTTTTAGTACAGATGGGGTTTCACCATGTTGGCCAGGCTGGTCTCAAACTCCTGACCTCAAGTGATCCAACCCCCTTGGCCTCCCAAAGTGCTGGTATTATAGGCATGAGCCACTGTGCCCAGCCCTAACTACCTTTTTTTAAATAATAAAAAAAAGAAAGACATCATGGTAATAATTTTAGTGACAGTGCATTGCAAAAATAACCATTAATAAATTGAGAAATCTGAGAATGATCCATTATTTTGTTATTGGTCATGTAAAAATATCAGTCATATCAGTCTCTGTAAATTGTCTTAGGACTGCTAAACACCGGCCAGGTGCAGTGGCTCAAGCCTGTAATCCCAGCACTTTGAGAGGCTGAGGGGGTGGATCACAAGGTCAGGTAGGGGGAGACCATTCTGGCCAACATAGTGAAGCCCCATCTCTACTAAAAATAAAAAAATTAGACCTGGCACGGTGGCTCACGAGGTCAGGAGTTCGAGACCAGCCTGGCCAACGTGGTGAAATCTTTCTTTACTAAAAGTACAAAAAATTAGCCAGGCATGGTGGCATATGCCTGTAATCCTAGCTACTCAGGAGGCTGAGGCAGGAGAATCGCTTGAACCCGGGAGGCGGAGGTTACAGTGAGCTGAGATTGCGCCACTGCACTCCAGCCTAGGGGACAAAGTGAGACTCCGTCTCAAAAAAAAAAAAAAAAAAATTATCTGGGCATGGTGGCACATGCCTGTAATCCCAGCTACTCAGGAGGCTGAAGCAGGAGAATTGTTTGAACCTGGGAGGCGGAGGTTACAGTGAGCTGAGATTGCGCCACTGCACTCCAGCCTAGGGGACAAAGTGAGACTCCGTCTCAAAAAAAAAAAAAAAAAAAAAAGACTCTAACCATCTTCTGTGACACACCTAAGCGTATTCTAAAGAATAAAGAATTGTCATGGTACTCACTTAACATATTTTGCTAAGAATGTCTAAATAAATTTCACATATACTTTGACATAAAATGAAAATGGGAATAAAAACAAAGATTGAAATTTGATATATCTACAGCTCCAAAAATTGTCTCGAGAAATTTAGAAAGGTATAATTACTACTTCTGCTAATAAAACTTTAATAGATATTCTGAATGTTTTTAAAAGTACCAGTAACAATGCCATTACATCCATATTTAATTAAAACACAACTACATGTACTTGATTAGAAAAAAATATTTTTTTTTTTTTTTTTTTTTTTTGAGACGGAGTTTCGCTCTTGTTACCCAGGCTGGAGTGCAATGGCGCGATCTCGGCTCACCGCAACCTCCGCCTCCCGGGTTCAGGCAATTCTCCTGCCCCAGCCTCCTGAGTAGCTGGGATTACAGGCACGCGCCACCATGCCCAGCTAATTTTTTGTAGTTTTAGTAGAGACGGGGTTTCACCATGTTGACCAGGATGGTCTCGATCTCTTGACCTCGTGATCCACCCGCCTCGGCCTCCCACAGTGCTGGGATTACAGGTTTGAGCCACCGCGCCCGGCCAGAAAAAAATATTTTAAGCAGCACAGGGATGAAATGCATTAGGTGGTTTTGAAGCTGACTGACGGAAATCTCAATTCCATTTGAAAAGATGTTTATCAATCTACAAACAGCATGCATGGATCCAACCCTTCATCTGGTGCCCAACTGAAAGTGATTATTTTGCTAGAGATAAATTTGATGTATTGAATAATACTCTGATCTGTATGACATAAGCTATATAATGCACACACCAGAAACGAACTCAGTTTTAAGATGTAGCTCCAAGGTTAACAGCAATTTTTATCCTCTCCCTCCTTTCATTCCTTTCCCAAGTGCCTATTCACATTACTCTATCTTCGATGTATAGAATTGCCACTAGGAAACTTAACCTAAGACCATCTTCACAAAAACAAGGGCAACACAGCCTTTTCAATAAAAGGTATGCAATTTATTTTAACATTACCCCCTACACAAATTATTAACTACATAGTTTTTTAAGAGCTCAATAATCAAATAGCAGCTATAATTTACTGTCCCAGGCAGCAAAGGCCACTTTTTTTGAGATGGAGTCTCCCTCTGTCGCTCAGCTCACTGTAACCTCTGCCTCCTGGGTTTGATTCTCCTGCCTCAGACTCCCAAGTAGCTGGGACTACAGACAGGTGCAGCCATGCATGGCTAAAGGGCTACATTTTTAAAATAACTTTCTTCAGATACAGATGGGGTCTTGCTGTTATTCAAACTGATCATAGCTCATTGCAGCCTCAACTCCTTAGGTTCAAGTGATACTCCTGCCTCATCCTCCACAGTAGCTAGAACTACAGGTGTGCACCACCATGTCTGGCTATTTATTTTTGTAGACAGGATCTTGCTATGTTGCCTAGGCTGGTCCTGGGCTCAAGCACTCCTCCTGCCTTGGCCTCCTTTAGTGTTAAGATTACAGGCACGAGCTACACTGACCAGCCAGCACCAACAACTTTTATATGCACTGGGAAGCCAAAAAAATTACTGACCGGCTTTACTGCAGTTGTCTGGAACTAAACCCACAATAACTCTTGAGTTATGTCTGTACTTTGCAAGGTAGCAATCACTTTCATTTTACTCATAGGAAACTCAAGGTAAGAAACAGTTATCCCCAGCTCTATGAAATAAAGACCAAACGCATGACTGGACTTCAATCTTCAAGCTCATTGTATAGCTACCACCTCTCATTCACTCCTAAAGAATTTAAGCAAATAAATAAGGACAAAACATTTTTCTAACAAAAAACATTTTTATTTTTAAATCAATTTACTATCAAATACAGAACAGAACTCAAGTGTGGAGGCAGTGTTTGATTTCGACTGGTTATGTTAAAAGGCTTGTGTCCCAGTAAAACACTGCCTTTGTGCAGAAAATGTTCACTGAAAATAAATATCCTAAGAATGAATAATCTTCACTGCAGCATCTTGTCAGTGGCAATACTTTAAAAAAAAATTATTCCCTTTAGAAAAGTTAGTATATTTGTATTTAGAGATTATGAGTGAGGGAACAGACTGTGAATGTTAAGTTTCCCATGTGAAATTTGTTTTTAACTTACAAAAGTGGTTCACCTTTTAAAAAAAGTTTAAAATGTCGTTAGTGTTGAATTGTTTTCAAAAATGCAGTGATAAGGACCATTATTAGAACTTCTTCTACTCACTACAGACAAAATTCCTTTTGATAAAATCTTTAAAAAGTTACTACAAACTGTAAAAACAATGCTGCTTTTCTATATGGCATTTCAATTTTTTAAGTTTAAAAAAAAACCCTATTTATACTCAAAACTTGGATAAAAGCTACAATTCCAAGTCTCATTTTCCCTTCACCCCAGCCACCCAAACACTACTCATTTCATAAATGAATATACTATTTAGTACTGTACAGTAGATACATATCATTGACAGCTTCTATACTATTCCAGAGAAGGTAAATATCTATATTTCACTGAAAATATAAATTTGCTAGATACAGGTGGGATTATTTGTTTATCCTAAAGTTCATTGCTTTATCCAACCCCATTCCCACATGAAAAATAAGAAATGACACTAAGCTAAGAAAAAGACTGTTTTGGATAGAAATTAAATCATTTTTGACAATTCTGATGGCAATTATCACTACAGTGATAGAATTCCTCTTTTTACTATACTGAAACATGTGGACAGAAAGGGTAAGAATCTGTAAAATGAATGAGGTAAATGTCATACATTCAATAGCGTAAATAAATACAAATACAGTTTTACAGGAACATGAACATAAATTTAAGGGTTTTATTATCAAAGTCTTGTAAAACAATTTCGGAAACTGTACATCAACATGGCACAGACTGTAGCCTACTTTTGTTTTTACTGCACAAAAGTGAAGCTTGAAACTTCTGTAACTAAGAAAACAGTTGCCTAACTACTTTGCATATATAACATGAAATCACTGTGTGCATAAGATTACTACTGCAGTAACACAAATTTATTGGTTTTATACAACTTGAGATCAAATAAAAGGTACATTATCAAGTAGATCTGTCTTATTTTAAAAGCATATGAAGGTCAATTTAAAATGCACTACCCCTTTTTTCCAACATTGCGCTTAAAACAAATTACTGAAAATTCAAAATAAGGGCAAGAGATTTTTTTTTCTTTCCCCTTTAAGATGGACTTCGGATAGGTAGATAACTTTCATTGATGTAGATATGGAATAAATTATTAACTTCAGGAAAAAAAATTCCCAAACATCTTATGAAAACGTATACAACTGTACTTCAAGATATGCTGCTATTTACTCACTGCCAAAGACAGTTTTATTTGAAATCTTGTCTCTATATTTAAACCCTAATTAGCCACCAAAAAAGGTTAGTGCATAATAACCTTTCAAAGTTAAACAAAAGCCACAAAAATTTTGCCACAAAGCTTAAAGGATTATCTATTTCAAATGCTCATTTCCAGATGTAACTGTAAGAATGTTAATTTGTCATGTCAACAAACAAGACCATAAGTAGATCCATCATGTTGAAGGATTTTAATGACATTTAGGATATTCTTGCCACAATAACATGCAATCAGTGCATTTCCTACATGGCTCTATTACGGCAATGAATCAAATTATAGAAATACTATAAGTGAACTTACTTAATAAGGGAGATCATACGACATAAACAACCCATGCCTGCTGTAGACGCATGCAGCTTTTCATTTTTGTTATGAAGCAGCACCAGAATAGTAAAACTGCTTGGTTACTCAATCAGATTTCACCATGACAAGAATTGGTTACCTCGTACCATTTTCTAAAAGCTTTTTGATGTAAATAACTAATATCAGTAACAGGAGCTTTATAACCATTTATAACTCAGAGCTGTATACATCTAGATTTGAGATGAACAAATACAGCATTAAGAAATTACACAAAGGAATGACACTGATGCAAGTATACAGTTGGATTCCCACAGAGGCAATACTCTAGTCACTCATATCCATGTCTTCTTCATGATGATCATCCCCATTCACTTTGGATTCTCTTAGTGAATCGCCAGTTCCCTTTTCCACAGAACATTCCTTTGTTTTAGGGGAACCTGTTTCTGTTGGTTTCTTCTCTTCTTTTTTCTCTTTCTCACTGTCATACCCCTGTTCCTCTTCATCATAATCCCGTGTAACCTGCTTTGCCAAGGAGAATAATAAAAGTAAACTTCTTCATAGAAAAATAACTCCTGAAAGTACCAACATCAACACAAATATCAAAATAAATCAATTTGTAAACATACTTTTACATCTTTATCACTCTCTGATTTTCTTTCCCGGTCCTTTTCCTTATCTTTACTTTTCTTCTTCTTGCTGGTTGATCGTTCTCTTTCATCCCTACTTCTTTCTTTGTCTTTATCTTTCTTCTTCTCCTTTTTATGTCTAGAATGACAGTAAAATGTGCAGCAACAGGTTTAACTTGTTTAGATGATGAGCCTGACCCAACTTCACAGGTTATACATAGTACGGCAAAGATCCAACTTCAAAACCTTGGACGATCAAAGTACACAAGTAACATAGGCTACAAAATGAACTTGGTTACAAGGACTAAAATGTTCAATCCCTAACAGTGTTTAAGTTGCAGTTCAGAAAGAGAGAATACATTATTAAAACATTCTTAAGAACTGTAACTGCTGAAAAGAAAAACAACAGGGCAGTTTTAAAACTAAAACCTCTGAAAAATATAAAAAATACAGTTAAATATTAACATTCTTACCTCCTAGGGGATGGTGAGCGAGACAATTTTCTTTTAGGAGACCGAGGCTTTTTAGGGGATCTTGTTCCACTCCTGCTTCTGCGTCGTCGTCTCTCTCTAGAAGCACAAATGTGCAAACTAGGTTTTAAAATACAGTGTGATCTTATAAATGCTGACACATTATAGATGATTCTAACAATGAAAGATGTGGCCAGGTGTGATGGCTCATGCCTGTAATCCCAGCACCTATGGGGGGAAAGCTTGAGCCCAGGGGTTAAGGACCAGCCTAGGCAACATGGTAAAACTCCATCTCTACAAAAAACACAAAAGATTAGCTGGATGTGGTGGTGCATGCCTGCAGTCCCAGCTACTCAGGAGGCAGAGGTAGGAAAATCACCTGAATCTGGGGAGGTTGAGGCTGCAGTGAGCTGTGATAGGGCCACTGCACTCCAGCCTGGGCAACAGAGAGAGACCCTGTCTCAAAAACACAGAAAAATGAAAGATTGTTTTATGATACTGTTTTGAGCTAAACAATTAAATAAACACCTGTAAACCATGTACCTTTCCCTTTCCTATCCTCAAGAAAACTCCTAATTTCTAGCAACTCTTTTAACTGCTGACAAGAAGATATTAGGAATATTATCCTTGAGTAAAAAACTGATAATATATAGCCTTCCCCTTCTTTTTACTGCTGCTTTAAAAAAATTCTCTTCCTGGTTCTCAAGTTATCAGACTTATAAAACCCTGTACTTAGTTGTCTAGTTTCCAAATGAAGCTTTTTTTCTACTTATGTATGACCCTTGTCCTGGAAACATGACACATAACTGAGCATTCACTTATCAAACATTTGTCAGGACTGTGTACCTTATACTTTTTGCTACTATTTTAGGTAACGAGAACTCCAAATTCTCAAGATGGAAGAAATATTTTATATTACATTTCTGTGTCCCTCAATAGACTATGTAGCACAGCTACAAACACAGTGGGTATTTAATAGCTCACAGAAGATGCCTTAGAGTGATCCAATAATACAGCACGAGAAGAAACTTACAAGTAAGTACATTATATAAAGCAATAGGTAAAAAAACAGGCCTCAACAGTTCTTAAGAAAACGCATGTAGTACTTTCCATCTTTTGTATCTCTTTGCTACCTATCCCTCAGATCTGATTTAGCATTTCTTTCTGTACTTATATTTGGTTTCATTTTCATCCTTGAAAATTTAGTTTTTTAAAAAAATTTCATCCCACCAGAAACAAACTCCCTACCCTTTAGTTATCACTCCAATCCTCCCTATCTCTGCAGCAATCAGTAATCTACTTGGTATCTTTATTAATTTGCCTATTCTGAGTATTTTATATACAAGTAACTGAACAATACATGACCTGTTATGGGTGTTTGCCAAGTTTCATTCACATGGTAGCATGTATTATTATTTATTGCTGAATAATATTCAATTGTATAGATACACCATTGTGTTTATACATTTGTTAATGGATTTGAGTTGACTTTTTGGCTATGATGAATAATGCCATAAACATTCACGTAAAGTTTGTGTTAACATATTTTCATTTTTCCCCAAGAGTACAACTAGTGGGTCAAAAACCTCTATGTTTAACATTTTTAGGAATTGCCAGACTATTTTCTAAAACACCTGCACCAGTTTATATTCATACCATCAATGCACAAGGTTCTAATTTCTCCACATCCTCATCAACACTACTATCACCTGTCTTTCTGATTTATAAGCATTCTACTGAGTGTGACATATCTCACTGTGGTTTTGATTTGCCAATGTCGAACATATTTTATGTACGTATTGGACATGTGCGTATCTCCTTTGGAGAACTGTCTACAGATTTTTTGCCATTTTTAAACTGGGTTGCCTTTCTATTGCTGAGTTGTAAGAGTTCTTCATGCATTCTATATTAAGTTCCTTATCGTATATATAATTTGCAAGTATTTTCTAGGACTCTAGGTTTTTATTTTCTTGATAGTAGCCTTAAAAATATAAATGTTTTAAATTTCGGTGAATCCCAAAATTTGTCTTTTCCTCTGTCGCTTATGCTTGTGAAGTTATATCTAGGAAACCACCAAACTCATGGTCTTAATGATTCACTTTTGTTTTCTTCTTAAGGTTTTATAGTTTTGGCTCTTACATTTAGGTCTTTCACACATTTCAGCTAATTTTTTTAAATATGGTATGAACCTCCTGATGAATTTAAGTAATGCTGATGAATAAAACAAGCACTGCAGTGAAACATGTGAATGAGATCTAAAAAATGGAATGAAGTCCCGCCCTTACCAATATCATACAAATCCCAAATTAATTATGAAAATGTGCTTTTTGTGCAGTGAAGTCTGTAACATTTCAATTTTCACTAACAGCTTAAAAATAGTCTAAGAATGACACAAACCAGAACCTGCACTGCTTTCCATTAATTCAACAATCATTAAAAGGGATAGAAAAAGTTTCCAGTATTAATATGTGGATAATAAATACAACTTACTATAATAAACTTATTTGATGGAACAACTCAGTATGGTTTAGCCATTAAAACTTAAACTATAAAAACTCACCTCTGTTGAATTCCATGTTATTTCAAATATACTCTAGACCATAAAATATTAAGTAAAAAGAAAAATATAAACTTTACATTATTCTTCACAAATTGCCTTTTAAAAACTTTCAATAATGGCAAAATGTAACTTTTTTCAACACTAAAATACTTAAGTTCTGGGAAAGACTCTATATTCACAGCCTACTGATACTGTTACAAGCAAAGTTAAAAAAAATTGCCAAGAATTCACAATGCCACCTTACCTGCTTGCACTTCTAGAACGTCTGGCTGTGCTGTAACTTTTTGGTGGTGTTTTTGAACGTTTCTTTTCTTTGTCTTCTTTCTTTTTGTCTCTAACAAATGAACATAATTTATAAATGTATTAGAAGATCCAGCTAATGTCAATTTATATAGCACAATAAACACAAAAATATAATCAGAGCTAATCCCATTCTTAAAAGCATAAATGTTATTCTGATGGAAACTGTTTTAGAAATAATTCTTCATGTGGCATATTTGAAAGTACAATTACTTCTTTTAAAATCCTGTTTTGTTAGCTTTTCTCCCCAGTAGACTAAAGTAGACTATGGGTGAGAGGATAACTAGGATGTTGGCTTGAAATATGTTTGGTAAACAATAGGTTTAATTGTCTCCAGGCTCCTCAAGACTCCCTTTTCATTTTTTTCCCTCCTCTGGTCATCCTCAGTTCCATCAGTTCTCTCTTCAATCTTCATCATTGGTTCCCTGTTCATTTAAATCTTTACTATCTAATTCCTAGATTATTAGAATAGTTCCCCTAGTAGGCCCCCCGAGTTATGCCTTCCATAAAGATTCTGTACTGTGTCAGAAATCTTTTAAAGTACAAACCTGAAAATATTAATTTCCTGTTTACCATTTTCAACCCATTCCAGTTGCCTCCTGGATCAAGTGAACAACAAAGCCTTCCATGACTGGCCTCATTATATTTTTCTGACCTCATTTTCTATTCCTATTACAGCAAAATATTGTTATTTCAAGAAACACCATTCTCTACCTGAAACCATGCCCCCACTGAGTCTAGTCAAATCTTTCAGAATTTAATACTCAAGACTCATTCTCAATTAAATCTCTTCCAACAACAGCAAGTGGCAATCATCATTTAACAGTTCCCCCCCTCTAATTAAATCAATCACTCCTCTCCTAGTAATCAGTAAGCCCTTAAAGAAACGCTGAATTTCATTGCATAAATGTTCCATCATTCCACCTTGTTTGATTTGCTCTGCAGTACATAAGGACTAAAAGCCCCATTACTACGGGTTTAACACTGATAGTAAAGCTACTACCCCCAATCTTCTGTTCCCACCAGTTGAGTTTTATGCTTACCAAGAATAAGTTACGTTGGGTCCCCAGCTGTACTTACTTTAATGACATGATTTAACTAAATATATAAATGAATAATGCCAAATATAGAGCTGCTTCTAGAAAATTAAGATAAATATTTCAGCAAGATATAAAGAGCAGTTGCTAAAAAAAATTAAGTGCTGTGAAATTATATGCCTCACAACTATAAATGATTGGGGGCATACTAATGTAAAAGTGTTTGGCTCTACACAAAAAGACTGGTTTTTGAATGTATTATTTAGATGAAAATAAAATGTTAAGGTGTTTCTTTTTTTCATACATCTTCGCTCTAACTCTCCATTGCTCTCAAATTATGGTAGCAGATCCTCTAGTATAGTTCAGTGACTGGCTGGCATATAGTTATCCTTACTAAATGTTATAAAGTTGCTGATAACGAGACATGATGATGAAGTATGGTTAGGTGCCTTAAACTCTGGTATACCATGAGGGATGGTTGGTAGCATTAAATCCTTAGAAGTAGTTGAACAGAAAGGAGAAAATAAAAGAAGGCAGCAGGACAGCCAACAATTTTTACTACTAAGGAATTTTACTTAGGCCCTCAGCGATAAGCTAAAGTTTCAGTTTACAAGGAAGCACCAGAAAACAAATAACAGCCTCTTCAAACTAAATATTAACAGTTTCTTCCTGTCTAGCTCTATTGCTCTGCTCCCCACCCCAACTACCTCTTTTGGGACTACTACGTAGCACAGTACTGGGGGTCTTGGGAACCCTAAAATCTGCCTTCTCACCCACTGCTATACCTCGTTTTTGATGTGCTCCTTGACCTTCTACCTCTCTCTCTGGAATGAGATCTTCTCCGTCTTGGGCTTTTGGATCGTCGCCGACTCCTAGACTTAGAATGCGATCGCCGTCTCGATCTGCTTCTTGACCGCCTAATAACATAAAAGGAAGCCAATACGTGGATATAAATGTAAACAGACTATAAATATTTTGCTTAGTAACAGATAAAAAATTCAGACATATGGACTAAACAGTAAGTGGGGATAATTCCCTTCCAGTTGCTGCTATTATTTATTTAATCCAAAGAACGAATAATTTCAACAGACATTAGTAATATCTTTTAACACTTAGAATTCTTCACCTTTTAATGATTTGCTCAACCTGTCAGATGGGTTGTTCTATGCCCACTGTACTTACAACTCCAAGGTTAAAAATACTACTAGATAATAAAGGAGAATACAAATATGACTTATTTGCATCATCTTATACAATTATACAGCATTTTGGCACATATTTCTTACTTGATTCTTCA